>NC_074678.1:47668869-47999116 GCF_029448725.1 Salvelinus fontinalis | reverse complement strand
AGAGAGAGAGAGAGAGAGAGAGAGAGAGAGAGAGAGAGAGAGAGAGAGAGAGAGAGAGTGTGTGCGTGCACATGCGTGCGTGAGTGTCTGTCTGTATTTAGGTGTATGTGCGCGTGTGTGCGTTAACCTGTTGGGGATGGGGGCGCTGTTTAGACTATTTATGCTAATGTGGCAAATTTTTTAAACGGCTTCCCACAAAATCCTTGATCGTACAATATGCATATTATTATTATTATTGGATAGAAAACAGTCTATAGTTTCTATAGGAGTTGAAATTTTGTCTCTAAGTGGAACAGAGCCCATTCTACAGCAATTTCCCTGACATGGAGTCAGATTTGAGAAATGTTGGGCACTTTTCTGAAGTCAGTTAAAAGGGCACTGTCGTTGCTATGACTATACGGACACTTCTTACGTCTTCCCCTGGATGCCTTTACGTGATGACGATTCCAACGGGCTCGATTGCTCGTTCACAGGCCCTACAAATGAAAAAAACCTTTAGCTAGCAAGTCTTTTCTTGCTGCGTAACGCGCGTGGAAGACACCGACCCTCTCCTGTTCCAAAGCGTTAGTTTAGCCTGTTATATTTCTCCGGTCATCTTTTCACTCGTTATAGGAGTTACAAACATCACAAAGTAGTTAATATTAAAGCGTTTTTATAGCAATTTATATCCGTTTAGTGCGATTTTGGGACATTTATTTTTGCAACGATGTGAAAAGTTGGGCACGCTTTTCAGTTCATCCCGAACGTAGTTGACATTTCCACATGGCAAGAGGACAGCTTTCCACCAAAAGACGATTTCTCCCAAGAAAGGATCCTTTGCCCAAGATACTGATGGAAGAACAGCTCAAGGTAGGACATTTTTATTATGATAAATCGTGTTTCTGTCGAAACATTTTAGTGGCTTAGGACGCCATGTTTTTTGACGTAGCTTCGCTTGGCGCAAACTGTATTGAAAAGTAAGGATAAATTAAAAAATGTAATAACGCAATTGTATTAAGAATTAAATTGTCTATCAATCCCTGTCCACCCTATATTTTTTAGTCACGTTTATGAGTATTTATGTATAAGAGTAGATCACTGTCTAAGTGGCGCAAGGACAAATTCTGACCAGCCGAGTTACATTTCACATTGTCTAACCATGATTTTGGTGGCTAAATATAAACATTTTCGATCAAACTGTATATGCATGTTGTAATGTGATGTTACAGGAGTGTCATCGGAAGAATTCTGAGAAGGTTAGTGAAAAAATTAATATCTTTTGGCGATGTTGACTTTTATCGCTCACTTTGGCTAGAATCAATGCTGGGCTGCTAATTGCTATGTGCTAAGCTAATATAACGATTTATTGTGTTTTCGCTGTAAGACACTTAGAAAATCTGAAATATTGTCTGTATTCACAGGATCTGTGTCTTTCGATTCGTGTATGCTGTGTATTTTTACGAAATGTTTGATGATTAGTAGTTAGGTAAACACGTTGCTCATTGTAATTATTCTAGTCCATTTGTGATGGTGGGTGCAATTGTAAACTATGCCATATACCTGAAATATGCACTTTTTTCTAACAAAACCTATCCCATACCATAAATATGTTATCAGACTGTCATCTAATGAGTTTTTTTGTTGGTTAGGGGCTATAAATATCTTAGTTTAGCCGAATTGGTGATGGCTACTGGTGTTGGTGGACAAATAAAAGATGGTGGATTATGCTAATGTGTTTTTAGGTAATAGATGTACATCTTTACATATTGTGTCTTCCCTGTAAAACATTTTAAAAATCGGAAATGTTGACTGGATTCATAAGATCTGTGTCTTTCATTAGCTGTATTGGACTTTAATGTGTGAAAGTTAAATATTTAAAAAAAATATTTTTTTTGAATTTCGCGGCACTGGTTTTTCAGTGGGGGGGGGGGGGGTGTGCCGCTAGCGCCACGCTGATCCTAGACAGGTTAAGAAAATCAGTATTACCATAGGTATGTGACAGGAGGCTGCTGAGGGGAGGACGGCTTATAATAATGGCGGGAATGAAGCAAATGGAATGGCATCAAACACCTGGAAACCATGTGTTTGAGACCATTCCACTGATTCCGCTCCAGTCATTATCACGAGCCCGTTCTCCCCAATTAAGGTGCCACCAACCTCCTGCGGTATGTGACCTGTGACCACAATTCCATGTGTGCATGATGTCCATATATGATTTCACAGTAGTATGTTATAGGGGACTCACCCGTCACGTGTGCTCTCCATGGTGGACAGAGTGGACAGATGATGCGGGCTGCTCAGGTCCCGGTCCAGACGGGGCTGCCTGGGGGACGGGTCAGGGGCGGAGGCTGAGCCAGGGGTGGGGGCTGGTCCTGGGGAGAGGAGCTCCACTGAGACACCGTGATGGGGAGCGCTGGAGCCAGTGTACAGGCCTGAAAGACAAACAAAGTTAATTCACTAAACGTGCCAACTTGAGTCCCTCACTCGGCCATGTTCCCTTTGACCAAATTAAAAATATTTTCATGGCAACGAGCTTTTGTTTTCACAACTGATCATCCAATCAGTGAGAGCTTTGGAAAATCAAATGTTCTGTTGTTTTGTGCTGTTTGTGATTTACAGTACATTGTTTGTGCTGCCACAGGGGTTGTCCTCGGTTGTCCTTAAAATGTTTTGCTCTGGTTACAATACTATTTATTTCGTTCAATAGTATTGCGATTTCTGATGACAAGACTTTATAGGAATTTTGAACATGAGTGGAATTGAGAGAACTGGCACTGTGGCTCTGTGTGTGTGTGTGTGTGTGTGTGTGTGTGTGTGTGTGTGTGTGTGTGTGTGTGTGTGTGTGTGTGTGTGTGTGTTTGTGTGTGTGTGTGTGTGTGTGTGTGTGTGTGTGTGTGTGTGTGTGTGTGTGTGAGCGTACGTGTGTGTGCCCCTGTGCCAGTCCCTAATTATTTGTAGCAGTTTAAATACATCTGACCTTCCTGTCTGAGCATCAGAAAAGAGTCAGTCTACAGATCTATGATCTTAATTTCAGCCAGTCTCCTACAGCAGGAAAATAATCCTGCAGCAACAGGAAATGTGAATTACTATGTGGATTATAATTAATGCACATTTTTTGCAGCGGTTTATACAGTATATTTTCATAAGGGAAAGTCAAGTCTGAAATTTCAAAGGTGAAATGACAAACTTCAGAAGCCTTTTTAAACGTCAAAACACTACAATTTTTTTTAAGTTATCCTGCAACAGGGTGATCAAATTAAGATTCCATATCTGTACTTCAGTTGGATGGTGATTTAGGCTCATGACAAATCACAATGACAGCTGAGTGCTCTACTGAGAGCTCCAGTTGAAAGAGCTCAGCTCTGTCCAGGGGCTCTCAGATTGCCTAAGAGGGTCAAGGCAGTGAAGTCAGCAGGCCCCTCTGCTTCTCACTCCTTCTCCTGTACTGTAAATCTGTTCTCTCGTCTCTCCTCACTCTGTCCTGTCTGTGATGTCTTTCCCAGGGTCCTGGGGGACAGCGTAGCGTCGTTGACTGTCCAGGGCAATGAGGCGGTGCGGAGAAGAGACGGGACGAGAGGAGCGCTCCTGGTTTCTGCAGTACTGTTCCCCCAGCTGTGCTCAAGTGGAAGCAGGGCCTATCTGACAGCTCTCTGAAATGGTTACAAGCTTGATTCATTACCACCAAATCATCAATCACAGACCTTAAATGGTTTCCCCTTTAGCCCCAACATCTGCTACCAGACCAGCAAACATTCTACAAATAATCGCTGTGATTGCTTCAATTTCATCGCAAGCCTCGGCGGTGCAGGGTTTCCCCGCGCGTTTGGGGATGATTGTAGGAGTGTTCTGTGACGATTCTAAATGTTTTCTTTTTATGTGGGTTCTGAGAGGGTTATGTGACGGGCCTGAGAACATTTGGTTGTGACGGTCCTGACAAGTAGCTGACAGTTCTGAGAGTTTCCTCTGTGAGTTTTGTGAAGGTTCTTTGTGAGTTAGGAGGGGGTTCTGTAGGGTTATGAGGGGTTAGGGTGATTTTTGTGGTGGCATTAGTAGGCAGCATAGCCTACTTGCATAGCCTACTAGACTTGTAGCCTGTCATACTGAGATGGACCTATGGTCATCTACAGTAATGTGCTCTAGCAGTTGAATTTAATTTAGAAACACACTAACTGAGGTCCTAAAAGGAACAAAGATATTTTCCTGAGTAAGATCGAGCCTACTGAACACCCTTTTAGCCTTAGAAACTAAAACCTACAGATACCAAAAACCAACCAACAGGAAACATAAGATTCACAGCAACGAGAAGTGCTACTCATTGTCAGCTATAGAGGTGTCAACGTTGAAGAGCCTCCCTACTCTGCCCATCCTACCGACTCTCCTCCCTCTGTTGGCTAGAGAACAAAGCTCAACACATGCAACGATGAATCCCATTTCATTTCGCCTGGCATAAACCCTAACAAACCCGCCGTCCTCGAACGCCTCCTAATCAACCAATACGGCCACAGCAACACAACAGCTCCTGCGGGCTAGAAACCATTTGCACATTTTGTCACAATTGGAGCTAGCAACACATCCACTCAAAACAGAGGGAGAGGAGAAGGAAAGATGCCAGTATTTCAAGCATCGATTCAATAATCAAAGACAACTGGAGCTCTCGTAGTCCCATTACAATAACAGAGAGAGATGGGGAGTTTGGATTGGACAAACTGAGCAAACAACGACAGATGTGTCCATAAACTGTGGACACTGCAGGGCATCTCTCCTCTCCTACATCGTAACCCTGTATTTGATCCTGCTCATCAACCTCTCTTTCGCAAGCCATTTGACTGTAGTATAGTCTATGGGATCTCAATAGAGAGACTTCCAAGTTGAATGAAAAAGAATGTGAATCGGAAGATGTTCATATTCAGCATTAATTGCAAATCACAAATGTTAGCCATTTGCAGATGTTCCTTATTATGACATCTCAGTTTGATTTCAACCAAGTCCTAAATAACTCTCAACCAGCGGTCTCAACCAGCAGTCTCAAACCAGCGGTCTCAAACCAGCGGTCTCAACCAGCGGTCTGAACCAGCGGTCTCAACCAGCGGTCTCAAACCAGCGGTCTCAACCAGCGGTCTCAACCAGCGGTCTCAAACAGCGGTCTCAACCAGCGGTCTCAACCAGCGGTCTCAAACCAGCGGTCTCAACCTGCGGTCTCAACCAGCGGTCTCAACCAGCGGTCTCAAACCAGCGGTCTCAACCAGCGGTCTCAACCAGCGGTCTCAAATCAGCGGTCTCAACCAGCGGTCTCAAACCAGCGGTCTCAACCAGCGGTCTCAAACCAGCGGTCTCAAACCAGCGGTCTCAACCAGCGGTCTCAACCAGCGGTCTCAACCAGCGGTCTCAAACCAGCGGTCTCAACCAGCGGTCTCAACCAGCGGTCTCAACCAGCGGGAAGGGAGGTGAAAGTTTCTCGTAAAACACAAAGGACTTGTTTCTCCAAACCGAATCAGTTCTAATTAACGCATCAGGTGTCACATTCAGCATGAGATTGAGCTGAAGGCACTCAGGACAATTGTCCTCAAAGCTGCAAATCAGCCCTGAGACAGTGTCTGCCAGTCTATCATGTCAAAATGTCAACGTTTACTGTAATATTAAAGATAGGTCAGTGTGTCGGTTGGGGAATTGGGGGTTAAGGGTTGGAGTAGGATGAAGTTGTCCTAGAAGCTGAGCTAAGGTCAGTTTTGCATTAGAATTTTTTGGAAAGATGATCCTAGATCTGAAAGCTGAGCTGGTCCTAGATCCTACAGGCACCTTTTACCTGGAGAATTAGGGTTCTGGGGTTATTGGTTAGCGGTTAAGGGTGAGGGGTTAGGGGGGGTAGAGTGACCTCTGTGCACCTGTGAAGATGTCCTGGCCCAGTCCCGGGGAGCGGCCATCCTTCCCGTTGAACAAATGCTGCTGCGAGGGGGTGGGGCAGTGCAGGTGCTGGTGCTGAGATGGGGCAGAGCCCTGCAGGTGGTGCACAGACAGACACTCACTAAGGATGTCCTGCTCCAGGTGGGGGCAGGGCCTCAGCTGTCAATCAAGCAGAGAAGGGGAGGGGGTGTTGGACAATACATACAGGTGATTAGGAAGCATGAATTTTGGTTTGGTTGGACATCTTTCATACCAACACAAAGCCATGACATGAACAGCGATAACCTGTCTTTCTGCAAATTGTATCTGGGTGCGCAAACACACATGAAACTGCAGTCTATCACGCATTCCATGCCGGGGTGGAATTGGGGCAGCGTATTTGGGAACACTGCTCCCAAAGTGAAAACATTACTATGACATGAAAAACTTGTTCTTGAGCTGAATTCCTGCACTCCCAGTGGTTTTAGTTACCAATCTAAATCCACGTTTTAAATGCCAACCCTGGGTATATTAAGCTAGCAGTGGTTTCAAGGGAATCTACATCAGTTGGAATGATAGCTAGGTAGTCTGTCTTACAGATCAGTGAAATGGTTTACTCTCTTCTATACATCAGTGCAGTGGCTTGCACTGTAGTAAAATGTTATCGTAGGGTATGGTACAGGCCAAGGCAGTGCATTGCAGGAATCCTAACAACCATGTCTTTCTTCTCCTTCATCTGCAGAAGTACCTTCAGAGCTGTCCCACTGGGCACAGATGTCAATTCAACGTCTATTCCACATTGGCTCAACGTCATCGAAATGACGTGGAAACCATGTTGATCCAACCCGAGTGTGCCCAGCGGGGTGGTGACGTCAGGACATGGTTGATCACACCGAATGCCTGGTTTTAAACTGAAGGTAAAGGCAGGGATTTTTTTTAATCCAACATGATTCTATGGTGTGGCTGGAAAGTTGTTGGACTGACGGGATAGGTGTGATGCCTCTATGGCTCTAATGAGAATCTCGTCGTTCTCTAGTCTAGTGGGCTGGTTTGCTCAGTTGATTAGAGCGCATCGCTAACCATGTAAGGTTGTGGGTTTGATCCCAAACGAGGCTATATTCATCTATAGATTGCTCCACATAAAAGCCACACTGAACGTCAGTCTCTCTCTTTCTGTATTCGAGCATCTGTTACAAAGGCTGTAGTGTAATGTCAACCACTACGCGGACAGCGACGCCGACATAAGACACATCAGGGCTATGGTAAGAATAAAAGGACATTTGTGTAAACTGGCCCACAAGCACAAAAGTCTTTAATAAAGCAGGGAATCAGTTCGTTAGCGGTGGCATCTCAACCACAGAGACTGAGAGGAAATGACAGGCTTCGACGTCCGCTTCCCGACCACAGGCAGCCCACTTATTAGGACCAGGAGAAAAAGAGGGATCAGGACAACTAGTCCATCTAGCTATCATTCTGTCCGTCCATTCTCTCGTTTACAGGTTGGACAAGCCAACGGAGCGAGCCAAGAGGATAGATACGCGGCTCACAGATATCCCAACAGATTAGTATGCCAGGACTGCCATCAGAACTAATTCAACGGAATTCATTTAGGATGGATTTAATAGCCCGTCTGGATGGATACTTGAGTTGGCATGAGGCTTTTCCTTTTATATCTGAGCCCTTGAATCAAGATTCCAGATGGAACGTTGTCTCTACGTATCACAGACCGGTTCGACAATCCTCACATTGTAAGTTGACACCCGGACAACGTCAGTAAGTGACCGAACACATGTGGCGATTGGCAACCGTTCCTTACGAGCGCCTTGCAACAATTCATCAAGTCTAATTGGGCCTCTGCCTTTCGCAACATGACGCTATAACAGATTTGGATTGTCTTTTTTTTCTGTTCCGAGACAGAGTGAGCGGGTTTGTTTGACGTGTGTCCACAACATCTGGCCACTGGGGGTATACAGCTCGAGCTACAGCTTATTAACAATGGTGCAAGCCTCACATGTTTCTGTTTAACAGCAATGGTAAGCAAAGGAACACATTATCCAGGCCCGGCCACCACCGCTCAAGCTCTTTAGACACAATGAGACCATTCTGTCTCTCCATTCTCCCCATATTTACCGAGCCCGATCAGCAGAAGAGTGTGTTGTTGACCATGAACATGACGAAATGTGGTCCAACCTGATCTATTGTCAGGAAATGGTTTTCAAAGGCTCTGCTAAATTAAACCAACTGTGTGGAGCCGCGAGGAAGAGTAAGCACTAGAGCGGAGATGATTACACCTACTGGGGACATTTGCGACGCATGTGGCCTGACAAGACCGACAAGAGTCCTAACATGCTCTCAGTCGTCATTGAATTTCTTCACTTTGACTTGAAAAGCACCGGCGAAACTGGGCTCGTCTCTTTTGAACGTCAGCCATTTAACATTTGGTTGATCCGCATGGCGGAGTGGACCCTTTTTCCCGGCTTTTAAGTCACCAACAAGTCATCGATGTGCTACGCACTACTTACCTGGAAACGAGAACCAAGGACTAGCGCTAATATCTAGGGTCCTCCCGCTGGGGTGGAGAGGATTGTGGACCACAGGAAATGGAGGACCGAGCATGCCCCCATTCTCATCGACAGGGCTGTAGTGGAGCAGGTTGAGAGCTTAAAGTTCCTTGGTGTCCACATCACCAACAAACTAACATGGTCCAAGCACACCAAGACAGTCGTGAAGAGGGCACGACAAAACCTATTCCCCCTCAGGAGATAAAATATTTGGCATGGGTCCTCAGAACCGCAAAAGGTTCTACAGCTGCACCATCGAGAGCATCCTGACTGGTTACATCACTGCCTGGTATGGCAACTGCTCTGCCTCTGACTGCAAGGCACTACAGAGGGTAGTGCGTACGGCCCAGTACAACACCGGGCCAAGCTTCCTGTCATCCAGAACCTCTATACCAGGCGGTGTCAGAGGAAAGCCCCGAAAAATTGTTAAAGACTCCAGCCACCCTAGTCATAGACTGTTCTCTCTGCTACCGCACGGCAAGCGGTAACGGAGCGCCAAGTCTAGGACCAAGAGGCTTCTAAACAGCTTCTACCCCCAAGCCATAAGACTCCTAAACATCTAATCAAATGGCTACCCAGGCTATTTGCATTTCCCACCCCCCCACCCCACCCCCTCTTTTACACCGCTGCTACTCTCTATTATTATCTATGCATAGTCACTTAAATAACTTTACCTACATGTACATATTACCTAAATTACCTCGACTAACTGGTGCCCCCGTACATTGGCTCTGTACCGGTACCCCCTGTATTTAGCCTCACTATTGTTATTTTACTGCTGCTCTTAAATTACTTGTTCCTTTTATGTATTATTCTTATTCTTATTTTTTAAACTGCATTGTTGGTTAGGGGCTCGTAAGTAAGCATTTCACTGTACGGTCTACACCTGTTGTATTCGGCAAATGTGACTAATAAAATTTGATTTGATTTGAGTTAACTGGTCAAAAGATGTACAGTGTGAGAAAGTGGAGGCTGGAGAAGGGAGGATGGCTCCTTCAATGAATTCTGGCCATGACAATGAGCCCATCCTCTGATTTAAAGTGACAGTTTTTTTTGGGGGGGGGGGGGGGGTCATCAGTAAATTCTCTCACTCTCTCTTGAGTGTCTTACCTTTCTACGCACCTGTTGCTCTTTGGCCGAGTGGATCTTGACGTGTTTGCGTAGGGAGCTGGGGTCGGTGTAGCGCTTGGTGCATCCAGGGATCTGACATGCGTACGGTTTCTATAGAGCATGATGAACATATGAATAGTGTATGACAAGTGTCGGACTGCAAGCGACTAGTTATTGCGTAATGACAGTGCAGTGAAGCAATCCCAAGTCAAAGCAACCTAACATTTCGAAATGGATTCGTACAAAACCACATGTGAACTCAGGAACATGCATTGGCCATAGGCACTAAGTTACAAAGAAGAAGAAGAGCAAAAATCAAGAACAAAAACGCACACAAAAAAAAATAAACACACACAGAAGAGTAATGAAATGCGATGAAATAAGAAGGCAAAGATAGCCTCCTACCTTTCAGCTGAGAATACAGAGAGCAATTGAAGAAATTGAGGGCAAGAGAGAAGGAATGAGAAAGAGAGTGAAGAGAAAATATAAAACATAAATTGAATGAAAATATTCAATTTGACAACATTTCTTTTAAAGCACTACAAGAAATCACATTTAAAGTAGCACTTTGGTGCTCCGTAGAAGATTGACGGCGTAAAGATCACATTTGCTATAAGGTCTATAAAGTTATAGGGCAAACTGCGCCAAAAGATTTGAGGGGGCACTAAACATGATCACCAAAAGCAACAAGCACTTCGCTACACCCGCAATAACATCTGCTAAATATGTGTATGCGACCAATAACATTTGATTGGATCACTACATCAGTGGTGTAAAAACGACTGCACTCCCTGTCATTAACTTTCCTCATCGTCACACAATATTACTGAAGAAAACACAGCATGCAGCCTGATGATGGAGATATTTTCCCCCTGTGTTTACCTGAACAAAAGCATGTGGACACGTGCTCATCAAACATCGCATTCCAAAATCATGGGTATTAATATGGAGTTGGTCCCCCCTTTGCTGGTATAACATCCTCCACTCTTCTGGGAAGGCTTTTCACTACAACATTGCTGCGGGGACTTGCTTCCATTCAGCCACAAGAGCATTAGTGAGGTTGGACACTGATGTTGGGGGATTAGGCCTGGCTCGCAGTTGTTGTTCCAATTCATCACAAAGGTGTTCAATGGGGTTGAGGTCAGGGCTCTGGGTAGGCCAGTCAAGTTCTTCCACACCGATCTCAACAAACCATTTCTGTATGAAACTCGCTTTGTGCACGGGGCATTGTCATGCTGAAACAGGAAAGGGCCTTCCCCAAACTCTTGTCACAAAGTTGGATGCACAGAATCGTCTAGAATGTCATTGTATGCTGTAGCGTTAAGATTTCCCTCCACTGGAACTAAGGGGCCTAGCCCGAACCATGAAAAACAGCCCCAGACAATTTCTCCTCCACCAAACTTTACAGTTGGCACTATGCATTTGGGCAGGTAGCATTCTCTGGGCATACGCCAAACCGAGATTCATCCGTCAGACTGCCAGATGGTGAAGCGTGATTCATCACTTCAGAGAACACGTTTCCACTGCTCCAGAGTTCAATAGCGGCAACCTTTACCCACTCCAGCCAACGCATGGCATTGTGCATGGTGATCTTAGGCTTGTGTGTGGCTGCTCGGCCATGGAAACCCATTCCATGAAGCTCCTGACGAACAGTTATTGTGTTGAAATTGCTTCCAGAGGCAGTTTGGAACTCGGTAATGAGTGTTGCAACCGAGGACAGATGATTTTTACTCGCTACGCGCTTCAGCACTCAGCGGTTCAGTTCTGTGAGCTTGTGTGGCCTACCACTTCGCAGCTGAGCCGTTGTTGCTCCTAGATGTTTCCACTACACAATAACAGCACTTACAGTTACCCCGGGGCAGCTCTAGCAGGGCAGAAATTTGACGAACTGACTTGTTGGAAAGGTGGCATCCTATGACGGTGCCACGTTGAAAGTCCCTGAGCTCTTCAGTAAGGCCATTCCACTGCCAATGTTTGTCTATGGAGATTTAATGGCTGAGTGCTCGATTTTTATATACCTGTCAGCAACGGGTGTGGCTGAAATAGCCGAATCCACTCATTTGAAAAGGGGTGTCCACATACTTTTGTATAGTGTATGTATTTTCTCTCTATATACAGTGGAATATAAGTTGGCCATTAAAGTGAAAGGTGATACGCCTCTTTATTAGTTCTCCGTTTGTACCTCGCTCATTTCTGTAAATAACACATTGTTATTCCAAGCCGCTCTCAGCACCACTCATCTCTGCCCTGTTTGTTATTCCTACGCAACGCCACCCCGACACAGACCCAATGAGTGGAGAAAAGAGCCGGCGAGGGAGAAAAAAAACACACACAACTTCTTTCTAGTATAAATATCATAGTTGAAAATGATTTTTCCCCAAAGTGTGTTTGGCAGGGTGGCGGGCGGCGGAATTAGACTCTCGGCGGGGCGCTAATGTGCGGCCATCAGCGTCTTGGGCTGGTGGTGGAATTGGCTGTGGCAGTACGGTAGTGAGGCTGGGGGGCTGAGGCTGGTTGAGGCCTGTGGACTGTGATAAAGTAGGACGTTGGAGGAGTAACGGAGACAGGAGGAATGAGTAGTGGCTGACTCAGGCTTTCCCTTCCTCTATATACAGTCATTGGTTACCCTCCTTTAGCAGAGAGAGACAAGGCAAAGCCCTGTCTGAGCCGAACGCTCCACGCTAACCTAACCGCTGCTTATTTCACATACTGTGACTCGAATCGGACTAATGGAAGTGATATTTCAATGATCTGTAGCCTGCCGTGACACCGGCACAGCCTCTGGCTGATGGAGGGAGTGTGGGGCGAGTGAGAACGGCGTGTTACTCCCTGACTGATGGTTCGCTTATTGAACTGTGACACTGTCAAGGGATGGAAATGGGCATTGAGGTTTGGAAATGGGCACTGACTCTTTCATGTGTACAATTCCATTTTCCTTTACGTTTAGTGAATGGCAGCCTTGGAAAGGAAGGGGAAAAGAAGGGAAATCTAAACAAACACTTGTTAAATCAAAATACCCCATACACATACACCGTAACCAGGGTTGGAGGTTTGGTGAACCCTGATTCAAAACCCTTATAACAGCCTTGATCCATGATCTACAGCAGAAAGGAAACAGGAGGTAGGAATTGTGGGTAGTAGAACCAGAGTGGAGGCTGTCTCCATGTGTTCTGACCGTGTCCAGGTGAGTGCGCTGGTGCTTGGCCCGGTCGCTGGAGTTGCTGAAAGCTTTCTGGCAGCCGGGGTGCTGGCACAGGTAGGGCTTCTCCCCCGTGTGGCTCCGTAGGTGGATCTTTAGGTTCTCCAGGCGGGAAAAGGCCTTGGTGCAGCCCTCAAACTGCAGGAACACACACACACACACACACACACACACACACACACACACACACACACACACACACACACACACACACACACACACACACACACACACACACACACACACACACACACACACACACACACACACACACACACACACACACACAAAAACAGACACACACAGAGTTAGAGCGAGAGAGAGAGAGATCAATAAGAGAGGAAGGCTGTACAGTTAACAGTGGTACAATGAAGCCACTGTGTCCATGTACCTCTGTGACTCAGAGCAGCGCATGCTCCCACTCATTCCCCCACTCCTTCTATCAGTCACATAGCTGGGTCCCTTCCTTGCAATGACACCAGGCCATGGAAACTAACAGATACTGTACCGGCCATGGTCAAAATCTTCCATTTTCACATGGGCTGGGCACTTGTGTTTCCACAGACCACTGTAAAAACCTATTAGTAACCAAATTACATTGATTTAATCCCAAATGGCACATTTTTCCCTGTTTAGTACACAAAGGAGTGCATTATTTAGGGAATAGGGTGCCATTTGGGACTCAGACATTGTCATATGAGCCAGGAACACCTCACATCTGTATTTACAGATGTAGTATCTTACTTTGAGCCTGTTTGCTACAGCAGGAAAAAAATCCTGCAGAGAGTGGAAATATGAATTATTATGTGGATTACAATTAATATACATTTTAATATACATTTACAATTAATTTACATCTTTCGTATGGGAAAACCAAGTCTGAAATTTCTAAATTGAAATGACAAACTTCAGAAGCCTTTTTAAACCTGAAATACACTACAAGTTTTACATTTCCTGCATTGCAGGAAAGTTCTTCTGCAACCGGATGATCAAATTTAGATCCCACATCTGTATACACATGCCTACAGTATTAGTGTTACTACAACTTGCTATGTAGCTACTGGTGAGGCTACAGTGCAGGGAGACGATAGTAAGCCCATACTACCAAGAGACAGGTAGTGGGTTGCAGGAGAAACGAAAGGAAACCTATACTGTACAGTGACAGTTAATGGGTGACATGCAGAGCATAGTAGATGAGGGTAGATGAACTAGATAAGTGGCAGTGAGTGTAAACAAGCCCATTACATCTGATCCTGACTGGCTACTCAGCCCATTTGATCCTATCCACTCAGCCAATGGACACCACAGATTTGCTAGCACACCCATTATTCATGAGTCTGCTCGCATATCCTCCCCCCGCTCGTCAACACAAACACGGCTGATTGGCTGAGACAGTGGCCATCCTCCTCCTCCTCTATGCACGCTACTGTATACAGCCATTACGTGTATGGAGCACCACTGTACATGTAGAGTACAGTACACCTCAATGTAACTTATATCCCGCTTCATTAATCTGCCTTAACCATTCACGGAGACTCGCGGCAGTGGCTACGGTTAGCCTGACATCAATACCAGTCATGGTTGCTATCATGGTCCACAACAATGAGAGCCTTTGGGGTCACTGAGGAGCATTGCATCAAGGCCCTTTCCGTTACAATTACGTTCCTGTTACCCTATCTGAGGGCTCTGCCGGCTCCACCTCCCTGGCCATTATGCATCGATCAGGGGCGTGGACACACACACACATGCGTGCGAGCAAACGCACACACACAGACGCACACACACACGTAGGGAGGAGACTAGTAGGCTCGTCTCACTCTGTGGCCTGGGCAGCAGTGAAACCTGACATGGAGCAACTGCTCTCTATTGTCCCCTGACCTTTAGTGAAGCTTCTGCGTGTGTGTGTGTGTGTGTGTGTGTGTGTGTGTGTGTGTGTGTGTGTGTGTGTGTGTGTGTGTGTGTGTGTGTGTGTGTGTGTGTGTGTGTGTGTGTGTGTGTGTGTGTGTGTGTGTGTGTGTGTGTGTGTGTGTGTGTGTGTGTGTACTGGGCTGGGGAGTGTCGGGTTACGCCCAAGGAGAGAGACACACCATTCTTCTAATGGCCCTTCAGTCCTGATCTGAGCTCAATGTTCATACATGGCATCCTTCATTCACTCACAGCACAGGCAGGAAGCGCCCTCTATTCACAGCCCCCTGCATTTAATATGGACGAAACCTAACCCTGTCATGGGAGAGCTGGGTCAGATGACCGAGGTTTTGTGTGCGTGTGTGTGTGTTTGTCCGTGCCTGTCTAAATGTGCTATTCAAACATAAAAAAAGAGACCAGAAGATTCCTTTGTCTCACCACACTCACATAGCTTACTCATCAGCACAACAGCTCCGTACTTAGCAACCCCATAGAGACTCATGTTTTTGTTGTGATAAGTGGACACCTTAAAGCCGTTAACACACACACGCACACACACAGCTGAAGTGGCAGTCGTTTGGATTGTAGAAAGGGCAAGGATAAATATCACACAGAAGACATGATACGGCATGTAATGTACAGTAGATTTCAGCACACTAATGTCATGAGATCAAACCGACCAAGCTGCATCAACACAGGGCAGATAAATGTGCCTACTCAGGCCTCCTCGATCAGAGGGCTTGGGAACATCTAAAAGTGTCCGACCACACAATACACACTGGAGTCGTATTATTGTAGAGGCAGGGTCATCAAATGTAAAGGACTGAGAGTGGGGGGGTGGAATTTCAATAAAATCTCAGAGAAGAAGCCCTCTATACTAGCATGCCAGTCCTGAGAGACACACACCGTGCCGACTCTTGAAATACAGCGCCGAACATTTGAGTTTGGGAAAACAAATATAAACCTTATTGACGGGCCAAATGTGTGTATTTATGTAGAAGGGAAATAATCAGTATTTCATTCTTTCTTTGACGCAATACAAATTTGAAGCTAAATGAGAGTTCTAGGTCCGTGGAGAAAAAGCGTGCTAATCATGTTGCTCTGGATATTAAAGTGCCCGAGGTCGGCTGGCAGTGAGACGGTGCCTGTGTCCCAAATGGCACCCTTTAGCCCACACAGAGCCCTAGAATAGGGAGCCATTTGGAATGCAGGCAGGGAGGGTGAAGTTTCGCCTGTTGAGAGCCTACTACCACCGCTAGGCAAGGGCACATGATTCACAGGACATTGGTTTACTGACCGGCTCATAGAGCATTTACTGTGCATGGTCAGGTGTTGCTAGCCTGCCAGTCAAAATGGCATCTGTTAGTGTAGTGGGTTACTGGGAAGGTGTCGGCAAAGTCGAAAGCACGACTGGGGCATAGGTTGAAGTTCTACAGCGTGCGTATAACTTTGCTGCTGTGTGAGAGCTACTGAAGCTATTTTGTACGGAGAAGAAAAAAACGTCACAAGGAATTTGGTTGTTTATTTTTCCGTAAAATGGATGAGCATAGACGTAAAACAGGATGACAAGGAAGAAGGTATGGGTGGGAAGGCCTGGAGCCAGCCGAGGTGTCGAAACCACACAGGACAGCTTCAGCTTCTTCTAAACACGTCTTTGATATTATTTGTGAAAGCAGTTTAGACGCTAATCACATGAATTACTTTAAACATGTTTGGCTTTCCCCTCTGAATGATTGGTTCTAAGGTAAACGGGCTCAATAACCACACGAAGGGAGCAGGCGAGCAGGGCCTGAGCAGCGTTTGACACCGTCTCACTCTGAGAGGGCGGCTTGGGCAGCTCGGTAAACATTGGGGTGACGGTGGGTACTGACATGGCCGAGGGGCCGGCAGCCGATCACAACAGACAGCTTATGGGCCCAGAGAGCTGGGCTGTGAAGGTACAGCGAGCTTGAGGCCTTCATGGGAAATGAATTCTGACTGGCAAAGAGAAGCCCAAACAGTTGGCCGCCTAAATGGCCGCAGTGTACCGCTAACCTACAAAAAAGAGCTCATTAGAAAGAGCCTGACTGAGATGCCGGAGAAGATCGAAACAAACCGCCCGTTTATTGCGTGGCGTTGGGGGGGAAAAGCTGCCGCTGACATCTCAGACATCATTTTGATAGAAAGCCTTGAGAAAGAAAGAGAGGTAAATAACGAGAGAGAAGAGAGAGAGAGATGAAACGAAACAAGAGTTTTCTCAGGAGGTTAATTTCTTTAGAAATGCACTGTATTCAACTGTATCACCTCCTCAATGTGCTTTTTGTGAGGAATAACGAGTACGAGTAATGAGTACAACCCTGCCTCACGCAGGAAGCGGCGCAGGTCCTAATCCAGGCACTTGTCATCTCCCGTCTGGATTACTGCAACTCGCTGTTGGCTGGGCTCCCTGCCTGTGCCATTAAACCCCTACAACTCATCCAGAACGCCGCAGCCCGTCTGGTGTTCAACTTTCCCAAGTTCTCTCACGTCACCCCGCTCCTCCGCTCTCTCCACTGGCTTCCAGTTGAAGCTCGCATCCGCTACAAGACCATGGTGCTTGCCTACGGAGCTGTGAGGGGAACGGCACCTCCGTACCTTCAGGCTCTGATCAGGCCCTACACCCAAACAAGGGCACTGCGTTCATCCACCTCTGGCCTGCTCGCCTCCCTACCTCTGAGGAAGTACAGTTCCCGCTCAGCCCAGTCAAAACTGTTCGCTGCTCTGGCACCCCAATGGTGGAACAAACTCCCTCACGACGCCAGGTCAGCGGAGTCAATCACCACCTTCCGGAGACACCTGAAACCCCACCTCTTTAAGGAATACCTAGGATAGGATAAAGTAATCCTTCTAACCCCCCCCCCTTAAAAGAGTTAGATGCACTATTGTAAAGTGGTTGTTCCACTGGATATCATAAGGTGAATGCACCAATTTGTAAGTCGCTCTGGATAAGAGCGTCTGCTAAATGACTTAAATGTAAATAACTTTCGAAAGTTCTTTCTCTCGACAGCTATAGTCTCCAGTGTTGCTGCTGACAGGAGGGAATCCTTTGAGATCAGTGAAACCCCAGGGCCCTGTCATGTTTCTGGCCTGCTCTCACCACCATCCGTTTGACTGGCGGCTTCTGACTAATGATGAGAGAAATGGGATTAAAATGTTTGGCTGCTAACTAGCATGAAATCCCTATTACTCATTTTGAGAGGACCTTTAGTAAACGCAATAGGTACTCCGGGGTTTTACGAGGCCCACCGGTTTTCCGCTTTGATTAATTTCAGCTAATGCATCGAGGCTCTGTAATTGCATAAGCTTTGAACGGGGTGAAGTGTTCTCTTAAGGCCTAATCTGGGAATCCAACACACCGCCACAGAATAAAACCCTAGATAAAAAGTTATACTGGTTCCTTTTCAGTATTATTCTAATCTGAAAAAAAAAATAGGTACTGGAAGTGTGTTCATTTATCACAAGGTGCCTTTTTATACGCTGACCGACGAGGAAAACCACCAACACTTCAGGATCTGTTCAGCTGAAAAATGCTGGAGCGGAGTGTTCAGGCTGCGGCTCGGGGAAACATGTGCGTTTAATCTGCCTGCTTCCAAATGCCCCGTGGCAACCACAGCAAAGAGCAGAACAACGTAAATGGATGAAATTATATCCATATGATTCAACGAGACAGCTAAGGAGAGGCAGGTTTCTCATGTGCTTCGTCAGGGTACCAAATTAAAGCCAGCTTCGCTAAAACATTTGCATTACATAGTTTACACATATCATTTCCACAGCCAAGCAGGACCCCTTTTAGCAGCCAGACTCATCTGTTGCGAATAGAGGCCCTAATTTGAATCAAAGATAGGGGATGATTTTTTTTTCTCCTTTCCATTTCTCAATGCTGGATTGAGATGAATTCACACACACTTTACTTTGTTTTTCTTTTGCGTCATTCCCCCTTATCCTCAGCCCAAACTCTCACAGCACTTGATTTATGAATGGTGAGATATGAGTACACACAGCAGTGACTAAGGCAGGACTGTTGTCCAGATGGAACCGAGTGAGCGAGCGCTGCCGAAGCGATAGCTCGCTCAGCCGATAAATTGGTGGAAGGAAGTAGTCATGTAAATGACTAAAGAAATTGTTCCGATCAGCCATTTTGTACTCACACGGTCCCGCATAGTTTGGGGCAGATGAAAAAGTTTGTGAATGGCATCGTCTACAACAGGAAGCATTCCTATGATGACTAAATGAGGCATCTAGAGTAATGGCCCACCAGCTGCTCTCTGCCACAACAAGGACTGCGTCCCAAATGGCACCCTATTCTCGATATAGTGCACTACTTTTGACCAGAGCCCTATGGACCTTGGTCAAAAGTAGTGCACTATAAAGGGAATAGGGTACCATTTGGAATGAATCCTAGCACTTTTGATGGAGATTGAGGGGGAACTATATGATGGATTTGAACCCTTGTTGCTATGGCGGACTGGTATAGAACGACTTATAGAACTACTTTGGGTAAGTCTGGCTCCAGAATACATGGTGAGTCGAGTCATCATGGAAGCACTTAACCTGTTGAGACTCAGGGGCCTGCGTTCACATATGTGCCAGCTTCCAGGCCCTGTATTACATTAGAGAGCTAAGATGTGATTTCCTCGTGATCGGGGCATCGCTGGGTTTATGGCTCAGTTTGAGAGGGAGAGGGAGAGGGAAGTGGGGTCACACACGCCTACCATAGTACAGCCCTTCTCTCTTTGATAAAAGTAAAAAAGGATAGATCTTATTTGCTGATCTGATGACCTTCACTGTTAGCGTTCAACAGCAACTGTTCATTCCCAAGCCGAACTCCCCGTTTCCGCATAAAAGCCATAAATGCCCTCAATGTGCCATTGGTTCAGTGGCACACCTTGTCTGTGTGTTATCTTGAAACTGGCCCGGGTTCATTCGTACCCCCCTGTATGAAAACAGACAAACTGTGCGGGAGTTCCCATTGAAATGCACTCAACTTCCAACACAAATGGGGTCACGTTTCAGCCAAGTGACCAACCGCATCCATATCAATGCGCTCAAATGAGAGTGGACAATGTTTAGACTGCACCAGAACTAAAGCCTTAACAGTAGTAGGGTTTTTTTGGCAGACTTTCGATGTTACAGGGCAGAAGTTGACTTTTAAATCATGGTTGCGCCAACAACAAAAAAAGAAATTCTGAAGGGGTTTCTGAAACGTCAGTCCATTTGAGATTGAAGGAAGTTCAGTTGGAGGGCTTGTGTATTGGTTACAGCCAGAGTCTTATATTTAGGAGCCCTTAGATTCTTGTTCAATGTAAGGCTCTGGTTACAGCAATGAAGATAGGTAAAAGAAAGACATTGGTTTTGGTGGACGAAAATCATTCAGGATCTCTACTCTTATGAATAACCATTCATTGAATTGTGAGTCAAAAAAAGGTGATTGAAACTCATTATTCAGAGTTGGTGCGTCATGACTGTGTTTTATGGAGCTGTATCTCTCTCTCTGATTACTGGCCCTGTGTTTACCCTAGCTGCCCTAACCATTTCTAATAGCTAATTAGAGTGTATTACACAGCCCTGGTGCCATGACCATTAGTAGACCATCAAGGCATTAATTATAAACCTTTTCGCCGTAACTCGAACCCCCAGAGTGAGGGGAACGTTAGTGAAAATCCTTAACACGATATGTGCTTTGAGCCGGCTGCTGGACTGATGTTACTCCCAGTCAATACCGTATCATCTGTGACAGGTCTGAGAGCAGCATCCTCTCTCCTCTCTCTGCCAACCCAGGCTCAATCTGTCCAGGACCTCTCCCTCACACCTGCTTCCATTCCCCCCTGCACCTCTTCTCTCCTCTCCACACCCCTTTCTGGGCAAAGCTCCTCTTCCTCCGAGGCTTCGGTTGGTTCCACAATGGGGACTGTTATACAAGTGGATGGATTCAGATGCCTATTAGATGTCATTTATTAGTTGATCGCTTTGATACTTTTTTCTTCCAGATTGTTCTATGTTAAAGCAGCTTGACTCATACCGGCTCTCTCTTAATTCAATCAACTGTTTCTTCATCTCTTGAATCCCTCTCTCTGTCCACCACTGTCCCTCTCTCCCTCCTCCTGTGTACCTCTGACGTCAGTCTCTCCTGCGTCTTCCGGCTCTCCCTAACTTCGAAAAAGTAGGAAAATGTATGCGCTCACTACTAGTTGCTCTCAATAAGAGTGTCCGCTAAATGACTCAAACGTAAATGTACAATGTAGCCCTCTCTCCTTCTCTACCTCTACCATCCCTCTCTCAATCTCTCTCTCTCTCTCTCTCTCTCTCTCTCTCTCTCTCTCTGTACCCTTCTCCCTTTTGGCAAACTGCTCCTTGTCCACGCAACAAAATAAACATTTCAGAGGCGCCGCGTGCTGCCAAGCCAAACGCCTTGACGCCACAGGCCCCATAATATTCAGAGAGAAAACAGTCGCTGCGAAATTAAACAATAGGTCAAGATGGCATTGTGATCACCACCAAGCACTGGCCCAGCAAGGCGAAGAGCCGAAGAGAGAGAAAGGGCATTTTGCGCAACTAACAGTCCCTCGGAAAGAGATCGAACAGCGAACAGCGGGCGGGCATCATTCACTCTGCTGGAGAACGTCCAGACCACTAGAGCCTTCTGGGTAATGGAGAATGGAGCGGCGGCTGCCCAAGACGTGGTGAAACTGAACTGCTAACGGTGCCCTCTCGGTTTGTTCAGTTCTTAGTGTGCCAAAGTCATGCTCTCTTGTCTTCTCTCTCTGGGCGTCGGGGAGTCCAGTTTCACGCCAACGCGTGGATACGGCTGGCTGTGATATATCAGCCTGCAACCGGCGTTCAACGTGTCAGTCCTTATCAAGGCTAAAGTATATCACCCCTCATTCGTACTTCTGCAGATGTCCAAGTATTCACTTCTGAATAAATCAATTCATATCAACATTTCAGTAAGTGGTTCCATGTTCACATTTAATAAGTCAATCCCCATTCACCACCAATCTGCATTACTGTTTTGGCCCATGTTTCTAATGCCTGGCTGCAAACACATTCGTTTAAGTGCAAAAACAGTCTCTGTTCCTGAGCAATTACTTTGGACAAAAGCAACCTGCCAACTGCAGGAATTGTGAGGTTCCAGTGTTCCGATTGGTATTCCACAGTAAACGTTTTTATATTTGTGGAATATTTTCCATTACATTTCTCATCAGACACTTGTTTATGTTAGCCGTAATATGAGTCTGGGCCTGGCACTTGCTGGCCGCACACTGTGGCCGCACAATGATTTTTCACATGCAATATCCATTAACAGTACCATCGGTTGACCAAATTGTGCATGACCTAATGTAAATCTTGGCTTCATCCCTTTAAAATATGAAACTTGGCACATCAGCAACACTGATTTTGGTTTCATTTTGCTCTGTGAAATGGACAATCTGAAAGGATCGGTCCTACATGCCACAAACGTAATCGTTGTTATTACAGAAACCAAAGCTAGCATAAGACAGGAGAAACAATAAAAAGTTCCCAGACTTATCCTTAATTCTGTAAGGAAACAAAACCAATGGTCATAAATCCAGCATAAACCTTTTACATCTATGTTAAAACTAATTCCGAGGCTGAACTGATCCAATGTGAAACACATGTTTGAAGTTGTACAGGATCATTTTCTGGAGACTGTTCAGCGTCACTGGAGGGGTGTAAAACTCTATGGGACGAATGTAAATCAGATGTCTACCAATCGAACTCTCTGGTTCTGAATAAACCAAGCCAGTAGCACCCAACAATGGGGTCTGTACAACGCCACAACACAGCAGGTTAAACATTCTAGGCGCCGGTGTCATGACAAAATTCTCCACTATGACAAAGCGTACCCCATCTCCAGATGGGGAAGTTACTGCGATGTCGTTGCCCCCCCCCCCCCCTCTCTCTCTCTCTTGCTCTCTCTTTCTCTCTCTGGTCTAGGGTTGCAAAATTCAGAAAACGTTCAATAAATTCTCTGGGTTTCCAGAAATCCTGGTTGGAGGTTTGGGATTTCCTGCTTACTCTCTCCTGATTCCGGGAACCCTCCAACCGGGATTTTGGGAAAACCAGTTCCTGGAATTTTGCAGGAACTTTGGTCTCTCTCTCTCTCTCTCTCTCTCTCTCTCTCTCTGGTCTCTCACTCTCTCTGGTCTCTCTTTAGGGTTAGGGTCTCTCTCTTTCTGGAGAGAGCTCTGATACAGCTCTGTGGTGCATCTCCATCATAACAAGCAGAGTGAAGGCTTGACAGTGTAAACAGACAGAGCCTGTAGGGAGAGTGGACAGCCTCATTGGCCTGGAGGACTGAACCCTTTGCTGGGGAACGCTCCCAGCTCTAATTGCCCTGCTGAATTCCAGCTGTTAGTCAGCGTTACGGAGCGCAATGTTCTGCCAACGCTATGAATGCTATGAAAAAGCTCCCAAATATGGATCACATTCACATTCACAATGTACCAAATCACTTGCGGGTATATCACACAGCGTGTTGAGTTGATTCTGGGCTGACTACTTTGGGGATGACATCGTTTTTATACAATGATTCAACGAAACTCTCTTCTACTTTCCTTCTGGCCTCCTCTTCCTTTCAAAACCGTCAAATGTCACCTGCTAGCTAGCCAACCTAGCCACTGAACACCACAGTGCGTATGTCAACATAACCCTACCACATAACACATTTTATTTCAATCCATTAAAAAAATGCTAACATCCATCCCTCTCTCTCGACAGTACCAGTGTCTGTACTGTAGCTACTTTATATTAGTTGCTGGCCCAGAGTGACACTGGATCCTGGTCTGACTCTGGAGTCTGGACTGGTCTGAGTAGAGGCGTAGTCCAGGGGCTGTGGTCTGGCGGCCCTGGCTCTGAGGCAGACATGGTCTGGGTCTGGAGAAGGGCATATAAAGGTGTCTCTTGTTGCTCTGTTTATTGGGAGATGTGACGGCGGTCAGGCTAGGCGAGGGAGATGATGTTTCTCTGGGCTCAGTGGTTTGTGTGATGCGTGTCCCACTGACACCCAGCCCCCCTGATACATCAATACCTCAACAACACCCACTCCACCTCTGGGTACTGAGAGATTTACCTCTGTCCACATACTGTTCACACACTGTCCCACACACTCCCAACAGGCCCGGCTCACACACTGTCCCACACACTCCCAACAGGCCCGGCTCACACACTGCGGCTCACAGAGAATGTTTGCGGAATGGCTGCTGCTCGGTCACAAATTGTGTCTCGTCAGTCAGTACAAAAACGAGGCTAGTGTTATGTAGGGAGTACTACGCTCGAGAAAGTATATTTTTCTTTTTCCTGGTAAACTGCCTCCAAATGTTTCCATAAGAAGCTTGTCTGTCCTGAGGATTTAAATGGTTTACACGCGAGACCCCATGTTTTATATGACCCTTGACACTGCAGCATTAGAGAACCCAAAGTGCTTTGTTTGGAAGCGTTAGGAACTATGGCAGCACCCCAAACGGCAACCCATTCCCTATATAGTGCACTACTTTTGACGAGAGTCCTATGGGAACAGAGTGGATCTGGTCTAATGAGGCCCATTACCTCAGAGGGAGATCCCAGAACACATGTTAGACCAGTGTTCTACAACAGGCCTGTTCAGGTCCCCATCCATCCCTCAGAGATCCCAGGAACGTGCCTGGACAATAGACCCTGAACACGGCTCTGTTCGTCTCTCCCATGTATTAGAAAACTGATCTGGCCCACTGGTGAGGTTAAACTGATTAAGGACTTGGATGGGACACAATTATGACACAACCACTGCGCTATGTTAGAGTCAAGCCTGTCAACTTCAGCCCGGTCGATCAGGTTTCTGATACAAAACCGTGATTAAATGTTAAGGAAATTACAAACTCAAAATATTGCATTCCAGACAAATGTAATTAGGGTATCGCATATAGTGGATCGTCCATGCTTTGATACCTGGTTACGCAGTCTGAGACAGGGGAGCTGGTTCACTGCATCTCTAACTCTGTTTCACTGTGGCTTCATAATACTTTTATCTGTGTCAGCTGTAGTGAAATGAAATATAAAAAGGACTATTGAGGCTCTTTATTAGTGGTCATAATCATGGTTCAGCGATATATATATATATTTAGATCCAGACCCAAATGACGAGAGAGAGAGAGAGAGAGAGAGAGAGAGAGAGAGAGAGAGAGAGAGAGAGAGAGAGAGAGAGAGAGAGAGAGAGAGAGAGAGAGAGAGAGAGAGAGAGAGAGAGAGAGAGAGAGAGAGAGAGAGAGAGAGAGAGAGAGAGAGAGAGAGAGAGAGAGAGAGAGAGAGAGAGAGAGAGAGAGAGAGAGAGAGAGAGAGAGAGAGAGAGAGAGACTGGATTGCATTACTGTAAGGAGATTGACTGGAAAACTTTTATGGCTTGACAAGAACTTGGCCGGGCCTATTCGACAAGGAAAACAAGCAAGATCCATCTATTTCCAGGCCTTTCATTGCCATGCCAGAACATCAGTCCCAGACCATTTCTGCCAGCAGTTTCATCATACTAATATATGTATCGCATATGGTCAGTGTTTCTCCACTATTAGCATGACGCCCGAGACAGCCAAGTGGCACATAGGATCTGACAGACGGCAGAAGATAACGATGGCATGACATTATGGCTTCATTGCACCAACAGAATACATGAAATAACAATTGGACATGGTTGACCACAGGCTTGATTGATAAGAGATTGAGAGGGTGGGTACATAAACGATTGACAGCACGCTCTGAACCCACAGTCATACAGCCGTGGTAATCATGGGTTGACACTGTCCTTTCCAGATACACCACAGACGGTTACTGTGAGCTCCTATTGCTTTGTGCTCCGAATTCAATTACTCTGGGCTTTCAAATTCTAGGCAAGCTATCAGAACTCAAGTTGACCCATACAATTATCCATTTAGTCCTGACATGTTAAAAAAAACAAAAGAAGCCTCTCTCTCTTTCTCCCCTATTGCTTCTGAGTATCCATGTTTAACTGCATCGTACAGAGTTCTCCTCCAGTACAGAGTGTGTGGGTCTCTGTGAGCGCTGAGCTGGCTCATGCCTACAGACCTGGCCGTCTAGGTTAAAATTCTGAATCGTATGTCTTCATAGGTAGCTGCTACCGGGCCAGAGTCCCAGCCTCTGAAAGATTGCGCGGGCTAAGCAGTCCAGACAGGCCGGAGTGTCAGCGGCTCGTACTGGTACAAACACATTAATATCAACGTCAGTCGCCGCCTGCGCCCTACGCACAGACGGCTCCGGTTTCAGGACAGCGTTCAGGGGAAAAGTCGGGTCATGTGTAGAACCTCAGTTTTAATTAGCTAATGGCACTGGCCGTTTCATCTCCTGTGTCGGAGCTGATTGCTCACAAAAGACTCCATTTACCCGGAGAAAACACCACGCCATCTTGGCAACGGACGCCGCTGTATGTCTCAACGTCTGCTTGTGGGGGATTTGGCCACTCTCTTCCAAAAATCAGTCTAATAAATCTAAATATGTATGTTTGCTGGTTTCACACCTGTGAAAAAAAATGAAATTCCATGATCTATGCTTTTTTTCCAGCAGGTCCCTGGCTGACTGCAGTCAATTTTCCTTCAGCATATGATGGTGTGTGTCGAGAGAGTGGTTTCATTAGGCAGGTGAGGTGGTGGCTGGGGTGTGTTTTATTATTATGATGTGGGTGGCTCAGTGCAACTCTGAGTTCTCAATCATTCTCAAAGCTAAAACCGAAACTATTCAATTTGGAGGGTAAAATACCAAACGTGTTCTTAAAGTGAAATGGGTAAGACTATTTTATTGTTGACAGAGAATACCTGGTATATACTTGGAAAGTACATGGTAAAATGGTAATTACATCTGTCCTAATTCTTTTGATGGCTATATCCAATATCTTTGAATGAATTATATGTAAAATAAACCATATCTTCTATTTTATTATACAAATTGATAATTGAGCATATGTCCCCTCAGTTTCAGTTTGCCTCTGGCCCTAACAGATACTCAAAAACCTGAAAAATATTGATGGAAGACACAGAGTTATACAGTGCCTTCAGGAAGTATTCATACCCCTTGAACTTGTCCACATTTTGTTGTATTACAAAGTGCAATAAACATTTATTTGATTGTCATTTTTTGGTCAACGATCTACACAAAACACTCTGTAATGTCAAAGTGGAAGAAAAATTCTAATATTTGCAGAAATAATTATGGAAAAAACAAGATAAGTAGATAAGTATTCAACCTCCTGAGTCAATACACGTTAGAATCCCCTTTGGCAGCGATTAGAGCTGTGTCTTTCTGGGTAAGTCTCTAAGAGCTTTCCATACCTGGATTGTGCAACATTTGCCTATTATTTTTTCTAAATTATTCAAGCTCTGTCAAATTGGTTGATCATTGCCAGACAAAAATGTTCATGTCTTGCCATAGATTTTCAAGCAGATTTAAGTCAAAACTGTAACTCGGCCACTCAGGAACATTCACTGTCTTCTTGGTAAGCAACTCCAGTGTAGACTTTGCCTGTGCTTAGCTCCATTCCGTTTATTTTTTACCCTGAAAAACTCCACAGTCCTTAACGATTACAAGCATACTCATAACATGATGCAGCCAACACTATGCTTGAAAATATGGAGAGTGGTACTCAATAATGTGTTGTATTGGATTTGCCACAAACATAACACTTTCTATTTGGGACAAAAAGTTAATTTCTTTGCCAATTGTTTTGCAGTATTACTTTAGTGCCTTATTGCAAACAGTTTTGGAATTTTTGTATTCTGTACAGGCTACCTTCTTTTCACTCTGTCAATTATGTAAGTATTGTTGAGTAACTACAATGTTGTTGATCCATCCTCAGTTTTCTCCTATCACAGCAATTAAACTCTGTAACTGTTTTAAAGTCACCATTGAAATCTCTGAAAAGTTTTCTTTCTCTCCGGCAACTGAGTTAGGAAGGATGCCTTTATTTTTGTAGTTTCTGGATGTATTGATACACCATCCAAAGTGTAATTAATAACTTCAACATGCTCAAAGGGATATTTAATGTCTTCTTTTTTATATTTTTAACCATCTATCAATAGGTGCCCTTCTTTGCGAGGCATTGGAAAACCTCCCTGGTCTTTGTGGTTGAATCTGTGTTTGAAATTCACTGCTCAAACAAGGGACCTTACAGATAATTGTATGTGTGGGGTATAGAGATGATGTAGTCCTTCAAAAAATCATGTTAAACACTATTATTGCACACAGAATGAGTCCATGAAATGTATTATTTGACTTGTTAAACAAAGTTTTATTCCTGAATTTATTTAGGCTTGCCATAACAAAGGGTTTGAATACTTATTGACTCCAGAAATTTCAGCTTTTCATTTTTTATTAATTTGTAAAAATGTCTAAAAACATAATTCCACTTCGACATTATGGGGTATTGTGTGAAGGCCAGTGACCAAAAAAATCTCCATTGAATCCATTTTAAATTCAGGCTGTGACACAACAAAATGTTGAAAAAGTCAATGGGTATGAATACTTTCTGAAGGCATTGTAGGTTTAAAGAGTAAACTGAACCACAATGAGTTATATTGTCTAAAAGGTAACTTGACCCAGTCAACTTCTCAGGTAAGTCACTGAAGAAATTGAGGGTAGCACAAGCGAATCCTTCAACAGGCCTTCTCAACATTCATATAGTCCAACATTGTGCAATACTTTCAATGGACATGATTTCAAAACAATTTCATACCATTTTGCCATTCAGCTAATCTGTGGAGACATGGAGAGAACCAAGTAAAGAACCAAACGCAAGTTACGGTCCAGCATGACGTGTCTCATCAGGTTCTATATTATTTCGGGTTTAGATGAATATTAATCTGAACTTCAGGGTGCAGAATGGAGCTATCCGACTCAGAGACATTAAGTCTGCAGGACCGTCTCGATATAACCCACTAAGTTATCAAAGCCTGTGACTATGTCAGGGCTCCGGTTGCTGGATATATTTTTAATATTTATGCAGACAAGATAAAAAAAAATCATAAACTAAAACAACACTCCGAATTAGGCATGAAACATAACAGGATATTGCAGAGAGATTATGCCATTTCCTTTTCGCCTGTGTGTCCCTGCCTGCCAGACTACCATACAACAGCCCTGGAGCCTGCATTAATTGTATGGGGAGGGGGGGGGGGGGCTTTACAAGTTCTCCGAACTCAATGGTTACAGATGGAGCCACAATTTTTATGTGGGACCGCGTTAAACATAGCCAGGTATGGACAGTGACAAGCGAGAGGTCGGAGTACGACTTTTGTGTTGTGATAATGACTTTTTCCTGCCAAGGCACCGCATGAAACAAATGCTGTGCAGCTGGAGGAGGCTGGAGGGGAGGGGAGTGTTATGCTTGGATGTGAGCGCAGCTCCAACTCATGAGCGCCCACTGGAATCTGCCGCTGGAAAGATAATAAAGGAATTAGCTGGGGGGGGGGGGGGGGGTTCTGGAGCATTTGGTCCTGAATCAAAATGTCTCATCTGTTTCCTCTGTGCAAATAGCTGGAATTCCTAAATGCCTTTGTCTATTGCCTGAGCACAGCAAACACAACAGGCATCATTCAAACGCTTCTGACTGCAGTGGTCACAGACGCATAAGGACTAAATAAGGCTACGAAATAAGATACGACGACATATACACACACATGCTGTACGTGTAAGTGCGCACACACTACAGATCATAGCCCACATTTGTGACAAATTATGGCAGGGATCTATCTCCATAGTATTGCACATGAATAACCACACACTCTCAACCATTATGCCAACACAAACTCATTGCCTCTGACACATGCAAAACACGTGCAGACTTTCTTCCACTTTCTCTAAGGCTTTCTGTCGAGCTGAATCGAAATACATACTCATTAGAAGTGTTTATGCAAGTCTGAATACATTTCTGTTTTTGTTCAGTTTGAGAACTGAGAGTGTTAGAATCCAACATGGATAGAATCAATACCTCCTATTGTAGGGGTTAACAGAAATTCAAGTAAGTGTGCGGGTGTGTGTGTGTGTGTGTGTGTGTGTGTGTGTGTGTGTGTGTGTGTGTGTGTGTGTGTGTGTGTGTGTGTGTGTGTGTGTGTGTGTGTGTGTGTGTGTGTGTGTGTGTGTGTGTGTGTGTGTGTGTGTGTGTGCGCGTGTGTGTGTGCGAGTGTATGTGTGTTTGAGGCCTTGCTGAGGTCTGAGTGATTGGGAGGCTGTGATGTGTAGCTTGGACCCGCACACACACTGCCTCCCGTCCCGAGATAGAGTCCAGCAGTTCCATTACACTGAGGCGAATTGTTCTAGTGTTAGCATCTGGTAAGCATCTCCCCACACAAACACACACATACATTTATGCATACATGTAGTACAGTACGTACACATACAGACACACACAAACACACACGCCGTCTATTTCCCTTCCTGTCCTACGTGGCACCAAACTGACCACAGGGGCAGAGTTCGAGACACACTCAGGTTATACTGGCATGAACAGTCACAAGAGAAGAAGAAATGTGAGTGTTTAACGTATATACAACACTCTCTGAAAAAAAAACGAAACCAACAGCTGGACCAAAACACAGGGAATTTGTTCCCAGAACTCCCTAGAATTCCCAGAATTTGCATGAAAAACAGCACAGAGTTGAGAGAAGATTCACAGCCTGAGCACATTTTGAGCTACAACATGCACACGCACTAATGAATGACGGCTCTGAGGAACTTCCAGTAACTTCCAGCGCTCATTATACATTCAAATACTCCACTACACATTCATGTCAAAATTCCTATAAAATGTAGCTAACAATGTAAAGCAGTGTTAAGTGTCACTTTAACACATAGCCACTTAAACTGCATCTCATTTAACACTTCCTTATAACGCTCGCCAGGTTTCACACTTTCCCAATAATGAGTAGCCAGTAAATTATACCAAATATTATTCCCTTTTTTTATATATCGCCTGGATTTCATAAAACATAAATAGAAATAAAATAGGTATTTTTGTGGTGTTAGGCTACGATCGTATTGCACAATGATAATTCTATTTTGGATGGTTTTCCTAGAACGAGGAAGAACATTTCTGACAGGGGTTGGGTGAAACTCTGAATTGAGCAAGACGAGATATTTTACCATCCATCCCTCTGCTTCGTAGCCTCTTCTTCCACTAGACTACTACATATTTCCCTGTGTTTGTTTTGGATTAAAAAAAGCCAGTTCACTTAATACTTGTGGGACAGCTAAACATTTAAACCTTCCATGTAAAGGGATCAAGTGTATGCATTGTTTGGTTATGTTAACCAGATGTGTTAGTTTTTCATGATCTGAATCCCTTCTTAAAAAACGGCAAAGCGAGAGAAAATAAACATGACATCGCCCTACACAAATTGTGGACTATTGTGTATTTGGACTAAATCCTTCTCTAGGTTGGAGGGCTTTTTCCATTTGCTAAGGGATGCTGGGGAGTGACAGTTTGACGTTGATTGGTGTGTTGACTTGTGGAATTGGAGAGTTTTACCTGTAAAGAATACAACCACAAAGCTATTTATACAGCAACGAGCGACACTGCTTCAATTATAACGCTTTTCTTCAATGGAAAATGTGTGCTTCAAACATTCCGCCCAAAAAAATACTGTGACTACAAATGTATCCATTTTCAATAAAAAAAACGATTCTGATTTTATCATTGAAAAAAACCTTTGCAATGAAAAATCAGTCTTGCTTTTGGAAACAATGCATCTTATTGATGTAGATGTTTCCTTGAATTACAATTGACCATCAGTCTCTGAGTATATTAAAAAAAATTTTTTGACTTCTATCACCTTCACACTGCACGTATTTTGGTTGGACACCAACCAATTTCAATGAAATACCAAATAAGGGATATACTGTATTAGGAACTAATCTACCATCAACTTCACATGTTCATGTTTTACACATGTACTGTACACAGCAGCTCCAAAATGTATGTTTAAATAAATGCTCTCTTGGCCTGCTCTGTGGAAACTAGAAAAAGTCATATGCAGGGATACAATCAAACTGGTTGCACAAGCTGGGAAGTGTTAATTTCACACAGTAAAAATATACTGTGGAAACAAGAAATGTAACCTACAGTACAATGGACCATAAAAAATGGCTTCCATTCAGAAAAGTGGGCTGTGAACACCATTGGCTGCCGACACCAACCGTAATGGCTTGGTTCTCTACTCAGGGTGGGGAATTACTAGAACGGCATGGGTACATTCAATATGGCCGCCGGCACACCCATAACGTTTACTTGAATGGGGATTTCCGTTCAATGAATTATATTTCTATGGTGGGGAGAGGGACTCACCATACACTTGTTGGGCTTCTCTCCCGAGTGGACCCTCATGTGGATGAGGAGTTTGTAGCGGGCGTTGAAGGGCTTGTAGCGGCGAATGCAGCCGGCCCAGAAGCAGGTGAAATCCTCCCCTTTACGCTGGTCGATGTGCACCTTCTCGATGTGCCTCACCAGCTCCTCCTGCTGCTCGTACGCCACACTGCAGTCAATCCAGCGGCAAACCTGCTTGTCGCTGAGCGGCCCACCGTCCTCTCCCCCGACGGGGCTCGATGTCTTGAGGCCCGAGAGGACAGAGGATGAAGATGATGTGGGCTGGTTCTGGAGGTGCAACAAGCCCCCCGGGCTTGGGCCCCCGTACTGGTGCAGGTGGTAGGGTGGGGGCATGGAGGGCCGCGGGGGGGCAGGGTGGTGGGGATGAGGACGGAGGTGGCTGGCAGCAGTGCGGCCAGTCAGGTGGTTATAATGGTGGTGATGGTGGTAGTGGTGCTGAAAGAGCTCCTCCTCGCTGGGAGAGAAGTCATCTAGAGGCTCCTGTTTCAGAGCTCCTCCACCAGCCCTCTGACAGCCCTCCAGCATAGACACGTTCCCAAGCAGGCCTCCCGTCATCAAGGCCCCACTCATCAGCAGACTCAGCCCATCGGCGCCTGCTCCTCCTCCTCCTCCTCCTCCACCCCCCGGGTGCATGGAGCCGGGCTCCTCACACAGTCCCTGGTTCTGCTGCTCCGGGTCCAGAGACGACACGGAGGAGGAGGAGGAGCCCAAGGAGGAGCCCGAGGAGAGGGACAGAAGGCAGGCGGCAGGCGAGGGCAGCTGACAACTCTCCTGCGAGAGGGGCTGCTGGGGGCTGCTGCACTGCTGGGGGGGTGGGGGCTTGTGGGGGCCAGCCCGGGAGGAGAAGCCGCCGCTGGGCTGGGGTGAGGGGTTTGTCCGGAGCCCGTTGACACAGGCCACCACGGACATCTGGGAGGAGCAGATAATGGCAGTGATATCGATCCCCTCGGTGGCGGCGGTGACGGCGTTCGCGACGGCGCTAGCGTTACTGCTGGCAGCGGCGGACTGGGAAGCCAGGGACAGGCAGCGTCTCTTCAGGCTGCTAGTAGTGAGCAGCCTCGCTGAATGACGGGAGCCGCTTGGGGACAAAGACAGCGGGGAGGAGCCATCTTCATTATTAAACGGGTACGCCGAGTCTGCCGATAGAGCACTGCCTAAGCCACTGCCGCCGCCGCTGCCGCCGAGAAGTCCCTCCATCCCCCCCCGCCGGACCCCCATGTTTCCCCTGCTGTTCTGGAAGGCACCCTGGATTGTGGTGGGGACCCCTGGTCCCTGTGAGATGTTGTAGCCCATGGATGCCTCCTGTTTGATGGGATAGGAGAGAGGAAGTGCCCTGGCCCCGTTGGAGCTTCCGCAGCCTGGGTCGGGAGAGACCAGGGATCTCTGGAAGGCAGAGGACCTGTAGAGGGGAAAAACACACGGCAGGGAATCTGAACAGAGCGAGGCTATTAGGACAACACAGGGGAGAATATGAGCACTATTAGCCGCCCGCTGTTGATAGATAAAGGCCACGGCTGTCTGGGTCCTGCCAAGTCATCCTTCCCACATGCCGCAGCTTTCAGTCCTCGCACAACAGCAAGGCTGTGAGCTGCAGACCTAGCCTAGAGTGGGCTCTCTCTCTCTCCCCCTCTCTCTCTTTCTCTGCTCTCCCTTGCTTTCTTTCTCTAGCTACTAAAATAACATCTCACCCCAGAGAGCCCCCACAGAACTAAAAGTCTTAGTCAGGGGGTCTAACATCCACTTCACACAGCCAGAGAACTTTCAGAGAGAAACGGAAGGTTAGTTAGTGACTTGTGGTGTCCCTTTCAAAACAGGGCAGCATCCGCCAGCAGCAGATGATCCGGGAGTGATTTCATGAATAAATGAAAGGGGACCTTGAGCCCTGTGAGCAGTTATGAATGGGCATTTATGGCTAAGAATAGGAGAGCGGCAGATAGAGAGGACAGAAGGAGAGGCGATGGATGAGACTTCTTGTGTGTCAATAGTCTGACAGGCTTTGATGACACAAAGGGGTTAAACCTAAGCCTACATGTTGGGATAAATAGGAGTCACCTGGTTTGTTGGCATAATGGCGGCCTGTGAAGGGTCAGCGTTTACAATACTGTGTATTATGGTGGGAATCTTGCCCCCGGTGAATGGGGAGCCAGGTCGTATTTCTCCATGCGTCGCTGTGATGTCCTACATAATAATTCCTGTCAGTTCGCTCATTATGGATTTTGTGCAAAGCTCTTGAGTGATGTGAGAAGGCCCCTCTTTCTCTCTCTCCTGTCTCCATGAAGGAATTGTCTTTGTTCTCTCTCTCTCTCTCTCTCTCTCTCTCTCCTCCTTCTCCTCTCTCTCATCTCTCTCTCTCTCTCTCCTCCTCTCTCTCTCTCTCTCTCTCTCTCTCTCTCTCTCTCTCTCTCTCTCTCTCTCTCTCTCCTCTCTCTCTCTCTCTCTCATCCTCTCTCTCCTCTCTCTCTCATCTCTCTCTCTCTCTCCTCTCTCTCTCTCTCCTCTCTCTCTCTCTCTCTCTCTCTCTCTCCTCTCTCTCTCTCTCTCTCTCTCTCTCTCTCTCCTCTCTCTCTCTCTCTCTCTCTCTCTCTCTCTCTCTCTCTCTCTCTCTCTCGACGCACACTGGGGAAAAGTGCTAGATAGAGCCAGAGACTGACTTTTTCGTAGTCAATAAAGAGTGGGTGAGAGAGAGAGAGTGCCCCCCCCCTTTCTTTCATGAGCGCTATTTCCTGTTTGGCTGCAGCGATGGCATTCAGAGACAATATGGGAGAATTGAATGTCTGTCCAGAAGCACTTAGGAGTGTATAGAGGCCAGAGAGGGTGATAGGAGTCTTTTTCTGCCTCCTCTATGAGAAATGTCATTACATGCTATAGGTAATTACATTTGACAGATAAAGTACGCATTTATATGGGGATTATTATCAATACCATTACCTGCATAGAATGATTACTGTTCATTTTATCAGTATGATAATGTTATTAGTGTTAATACAATAGTATAATGTGTACTGCTAACATAATTTCAGGTGTTTCAAAAATACAAACAATCTGATCAACAGAAACAATCGACAGACAGCTATACTGTTTCGGTCCTGTACTGACCCCTATGTTGCCGGTGTTCTTGTCAGAACCTGTCTGTCGTTCTTACCTGGCTTCAGCCTGCTGCTGCTGGCTATCCTGCAGATGAAGGTTGTGTGTGGGTGTGGGCCGCTCACAGTGGACACTGTGGTAATGACCCACTGGACCTGGCTGGCTCCCTGGTGGCACCGGCACCGCCAGACTCTGCCCACAGCGCATCAGTGCGCCCTCACTGCCCCCCAGCTCTGGCCCACTCTCCTTCTCTGGGCAGTAGGCACCGCTGCAACTGCCGTTCACTGGAAAAGGGAAAGAGAAGGGATGAAAATGACAACACTGTCTGTAACCCTCAAAGTCCCAAAAATAAGATCCGATTTTATTCACTCCCAACGGGGAAGTTTGTTTGCACAAGCAAACACACACAACACCAATAAATACAAACTTATGATGACAATGACAGCACTATAACCCCTCAGAGTCCCTCTCTGGATCTCTAGCTGGAAGTTGGCTCTGTTAGCCTGTTTCGCTACTCTAACGACAGAACAGAGAGATTAATAACTGCCATAGAGTGCAACAGATCTCCTCTGAGACGCTTCCATCAGTGACATGTTGAAATTGTATCAAATTACGATCGATCTCTCGAGAACAATCGCTGGCTTCGAGTTTGTGGATCCGTTGATATATGGAGTGGTTTTGTGCTCTTTGGTGACCTTTAAAAGCTGATGACGTCAAAAGATTAGACTTGTGTAAATGCTTGTTGAACTGTGTACAGATAAGCAAAAACGTGTGATGGGGCCGTACTCAAAAAGATTGCATAAAGCTTACTTCATCATTTTTAAATTATTATATAATTTTTTACTACATCCAGTTAGCATATACAGACTTGTTGGCTTAACAGCCTTCTTCAGTGTGTAGACAATAACACTTTATAGTGTGAATCTCATTGATATTATTAGTAATGTGGGGAAACTAAACAAGAGCGAGAAATTAGCTAATTGTTTGCATTGATGAATGTTCCAAATGCTCTTCTGTCAGCTGGGTAATTCTAATTCGATTACAGGAAATGTATTTGTGTTGAAATTGTGAGAGAGTATGCTGAACCACTAGCATAAACAATCTATATATTTAGCACCACATGACATGAATATAACCAAGAAAAGCTTTTTGGGGGGCTTTTAGTGTGTCTAACAAAATGTTTCCATAAAACATATCAGAATATGACTAGAAATCTGAAATTTGACACATGAAAGTGAGTGAAGGGGGGGCTGTGTATGTCGAAATATTTCCAGAAGGAAAGACAATACCCCCGATGCTCGTTCGTGTGTAGGAGGCCACATGTCCCTGCTCCAACCTCCCTAACTCAATTTCTCAAATTGAATTTGCTCATAATGATGTTATTGACAATGTTATCACATCTCTTGAGCTATTATCAATGCAGGCACCCAAACACTCCTTAAGTGATATAAAGGAATCAAAGGAAAAAGAGATGGAGGAGGAAGGCATGAGGATAGAGAAAACAAAAAGACGAGGATAAAGTAACAGGCTGAGAAAGTTTTTTTTTTAAAACAAGGTGTAGTCAGCGAGAGAGAAGGAGGGAGGGAGACGTTGTGAAGAAGTCATAGAAAAATAAGTTAAGGTGGAGATGCGTGATTGGCATTGGAAAGAGAAAAAGAGACTAGGGGAGAGGTGGCGAGAGGGAGAGGTGATGCATAGAGAGCGAGAGGGGAGAGGTATAGAAAGTCAGTGCAAACACTGCAGTGTCGCTCGCTGAGGGACTTTGAGAGGCATGCTGGTTTCACTCAGAGCCATAAACAGAAGGCAAGAACTCTTTCAGCTCTGTTCTGTTTTCAAGGAATACAAATGGTTCTGTTTATAAAGTTCTGGAGCGTTCTGCCTCTTCTTTTTTTTCTTTTTGGCTGCGCGTTTCCACAGTTAGCATATCCAACTGTGTTTGTGTATGAAAACTTCAAGGCCTGTTGATTGACGGCCAAGTATTTCTTGCCTCATCTGGAATAAGAGTGATTCGATCAGGACGGCCAATGGTGACATGAGTCAGGGTAGAGAATTCAAATGCGTGTATACCATGGCTTTGACCGTATGTAACCTTTCACTATGTGCAGTCACACACAGGTGCACACGCACACCTGTTTTAAAGAGTGAATACAGATGTAGGATCTTGATTTGAGCCACTCTGCTACAGCGGGAAAATAATCCTGCAGTACCCAGAAATGTGAATTATTATGTCGATTATAATTCATGGACATTTTTGTAGGGGTTGATACATTTTTCATTTTGGGCAAATCAAGTCTGACATGTCTTTTTTTCTTTTAGAATGGTTCTCCCTAATTTCGTGGTATCCAATTGGTAGATACAGTCTTGTCCCATTGCTGCAACTCCCGTACGGACTTGGGAGAGGCGAAGGTCGAGAGTCATGCATCCTCCGAAACACAACCCAGCCAAGCCGCACTGCTTCTTGACACAATGCCCGCTTAACCCGGAAGCAAGCCTCACCAATGTATCGGCGAAAACACTGTGCACCTGGCGACCGTGTCAGCGTGCATTGCGCCCGGCCCGCCACAGGAGTCGCTAGTGCGCGATGGCACAAGACCATCCCTGCAGGCCAAACCCTCACCTAACCCGGACAACGATGGGCCAATTGAGCACCGCCCCATGGGTGGTGCCGGTCACGGCCGGCTGCGACAGAGCCTGGACTCGAAGCAGGATCTCTAGTGGCACAGCTAGTACTGCGATGCAGTGCCTTAGACCACTGCGCCACTCAAGTGGAAATGACCAACTTTAGAAGCCTTTTAAAAACTGAAATACACTTCAAGTTTGCATTTTTGCATCAAATTAAGATCCTACAACTGTATTAGTATATGCACTTCCAAGCACCCTATAAAATACACAGCCAAAGTGAGAACAGCATAAAGACTATGGTCTAACCATACCATATACTATTTTCTGTACGGTATGTCTTTAAGATGTAGCTTATGTTCGGATCAGGTACAATGAACAATGAAATGCAACATATACCCAGGCAAAACAGATTGAGCCACACAATCAAGCCAAATAAAATACAATGCACTTCAGAAGAGGCATTCTCTGTTTCCCTGTTTGGAAACAGTTGCTGTTTGCCAGTAGAAAGTACTTTATGTAAATCAAGGCAAAGCTGCGCAAACACCCAAAAGTGGAGTGATTACCTATGATTTCTTCGGTTTACAGAGATTGGGGTGGCAGGTAACCTAGTGGTTAGAGCATTGGACTAGTAACCGGAAGGTTGCAAGATCGAATCCCCGAGCTGACAAGGTAAAAATCTGTCGTTCTGCCCCTGAACAAGGCAGTCATTGAAAATAAGAATTTGTTCTTAACTGACTTGCATAGTAAAATAAAAAATGTAAAAAATTCAAATAGAAACAATTGTTTCAAGCTTTGCTACGGTGTGTTTGGCAATCTTTGAAGTTGCCTCTCTGAGCAATGACCTTTGACCTGGCACTCCAAGAGATACAGTACATCTCTACGAAGGAGAGGATGAGAGGAGGAACATGGCTCCGGATCAGGAAATAGTGAGGTATAGAGGAGATGTTGGAGCATAAGGAGAGGACATTGGGGAAAGGAGAAGACACACTGGAGGTGCTAGTTTGGGGCTACAAGCTCAGGCTGGTCTCATAAACTAGACGTAACATAGTAAAAGTACATCTGGGACACTCAAATTAGTATGTTACGTTTGGTATGGTTACATAAGACAGATGGTTACTTAAGGCAAAAATGAAGGTTGCGAATTCGAATCTCATCACGGACAACTAAGGCATTTTAGAAAATTAGCAACTTTTCAACTACTTACTACTTTTAGTTGCTTTGCAACTACTTAGCATGTTAGCTAACCCTTCCCCTAACCCTAACCTTAACCATAACTCCTAAACTTAACTCTAACCCCCAATCCTAACCCTTAGCCTAGGTAACGTTAGCCAGCTAGCTAATATTAGCCATCTAGACAGAATTTGTAACATATCATACATTTAGCAAACTCGTAACATCTTCCATGTTTAGAAAATTCGTAACATATTGTAAATGTAGAAAATTTGTAACATATAAAACAAATTGTTATTCATAACATATACAAAATGGGTGATGGAATCGATAAATTAATAAATAACATACGAAACATAACATATCCTACTCAAAAATGGGGTGTTCTGGATTTACGTACGGAATAATATGAAATGCTTTGAGACCAGGTTGCGAGAGGAGCCTAAACTGTATGGAGATGATTAGGACACTGAGACCAGGTTGAGGAGGTAGGAGCTGGCTAGGGTATATCATCAGGAAAAACTGGCCCTAGTTATAGGAAATTGGTAGGACAAGGAGTTTTTCCTGATCAGGTCTCACCTAGACTACACCATATAACTAGTCTGTCTTTAGATCTAGATTAGAACAGTCACTCTTCTACAATAAACCAGGGTGACTCCACTCCAGTCACTGTGTCTGTACTAAAGTCCTATAGTTGTTCTATATTCCATAAAGCATACAGACTGAACGCCCGGCTGAAAGCTTTGCTACATTAACAGAATCAGTCATGCTCAGGCTAGGAGGAGAAACAGGCTTCTCAACATATGGTGGCTTGGAAGGAAACCAATCGTAAATTCAGTTTATATTGAATATGCCATGGTAATTCAACATTGCGAGTATTTCATTGTGTGTTAGGGCTGGCTTGATCAGGAGGTGGAAGCCAGTGGAAGCACCTGGGACCGAGGTGAAATGGAAGACACACAGAGCCGGTGACAGAGATCGAGCGAGAGATGGAGGGAGGGTGAGAGAGAGGTCCATTGTTGCGCTGACACAGTGATGGGAACACGCAGGGGTCAGATCAGTGCTGACTGGTCATGTTGCGGTTAGGTCCTGTAAGAGTGGTCACGGGTGGTCTCTAAGGAACCATTTAGGGCTTCTTTTTTCCCCAATTCTCTCCAAAGTGTGAGCTGAAATGAACTCCATGATTTCAGTCATGTATTTTGTAAGTTAAATCGTTTTGAAGAAGAGGGGGGGGCGGGGTGGGGGGGGGGGGGGGGGGGGTCATTGGTTGCTCTGATAATGATATGCACACTTGCAAGCGTTCAGATCCAATTAGAGGTGACAATCTCAGGGTGTGGGATCAGGGAGAGACTCGTTACAGGCCGCTGCCAGAATCACCGCGGGCAACTGTGCTGCTCTATCAAGACCATGTACAGATGTGCTTTTGGCCCATCCTTACAAACACCCACTGATGTCAGCATCCGCAACCAGAGAGAGCCGAGATGAAGCCCAGAAGAAGGCCTCTATTGTTATCCACCCCCCTTCTTGTTCTTACACACCTCCCAGAAAAACAACTTGTGGAACAGGACCACAGGAAATTACCCTGTTTGATATCATGGTTATAGATCTATTACTATCATTGCGGGATGATTAGAAACGGTTGAGCTCACTATTCCCCACGGGGGGAGATAGTGAGATTAGATGAGAAGAATATCTCTCTATTACACATGAACGAACACATAAACTATAGATGCAGACATGGGGTAATTATAAATGGATATATGTGGTTACTGGAGAACTTCTATTGAGGGACATATGTGATTCTTTTTTATGGCTTGTGTCAAGGCGATAAATGAGGTTCCAATCACTCCCTATTGATTCAGTGCTCTTAGGTCATCCATTTGTCATGCTTCCTCCGTTTCAAACCCCCTCGAGAACACAAAGCAAAGCCATAAAAAAAATCAGATGCATCGAAAACCACAAATGGAAAGCCCTTACAAACTATTTCCATGGATGAATGAATCCAGTTCTGCATTTAGAGATAAAGAGACAAGACAGGCAACAAATACAATTAACCAGAACAAATGTCAGGCTCTCTCTTTCGACTCGTTGACGTCGATCTGGTTTTAGAAAAACACGTATTTTCATATGAGTGCCACATCTGTATCCCAAATGGCAACCTATTCCCATATAGTGCACTACTTTGGACCAGAGCACTATGGGCCCTGGCAAGAAGCGGTGCACTAAAGGGAATAAGGTGCCATTTGGTATACACATGTGTACAGTACGGCTGTACTCTTGTTGCCAAAGGGGAAAATCATCAGAGAGTCATGTTGAGATAAATCAGTTTGTGCTTTGGCTAACTCCCTCTCTATCTGAATGACTAATAAATGACTAATAAAACAGAACATCCCACATGTCTCTAACAAAGAAAGAGCATAGCTAACCCCACAAAAACAGTGACTATTATCTCCAGATTTGCATGTCCTGTATTGTTTTCCTCAATGCATTCTACACTCAGAATAACCTGATATTCAATCACATCATCGTATCACATCACGTGCTATCATTCTGAATTCTATCATTCTATCATTCTTACGATAGGATCCAGATTCTGATTGTCTGTCTCTCTTTTGGTCTCGGTCTCTTTCTCCTTCTTTCACAGTCTCTTCTCTCTCTTTCTCTCTCTCTCTCTCTCTGTGTCTCTCTGTTCTTCGTCTATCTGATCTCTCTCTCTCTCTCGCTCTCGCTCTCTATAGTCTCTATGGACAATAGTACTGCTGCATCTGATCAGCAGATGTCCTGGTGCGGTGCATGATTAAGTGTAATTGGTGGTAATCTCAGGCGATTTTTTTTTTTTTCAGTGACACTTCATTTTCTATAATTCTCGCCTCTGCCTTTTAAGTCACCTAAGCGCTGTTTTAAGTGCTGGGGTGAGACTGCGCTTGTGCCAGTGTTTAATGTGTTTAAGTCTTCTGAGATTCCGGGGAATAAAAAACAGATGTGCAGATGTTTCGGGGGGAGCGGAGGAGGTGAGGAGGGAAGAGGAAGAGAGTGGGGGAAGAGAGGACGGGAGCGTTCAAGAGGTGTACTGTACTGAGTGAGGGCAGCTTTGTTCGGAGGGAACTGGCGGCATGGGCTTTGGTAAAAAAATTGTGCACTATATAGGGAATTGGGCACAATTTGGGACACAGCCCATGTTAGGGCCCATACGCTAAAATATCTGAACTCAAGAAACAACAAGCTGCCAAAACCACATGACGGATGCACCTGGAAATCCAGCGTGACAATTCAACCCGGTGCCACTTTGGGCTCCATAAATCATAAGATGAGCACATGAACGGTTAATAACAATCAGTTAATTCTTCCTCTCCTCTCTTCTCGATTTATATAACACGTATAACACACAGCATGACTGGGGTGGGAGATGACAGGCTGGAGGAGTTTGCGGGACGCTCTGTGTTGTGTGACTGCTGTCCGCCGCAGATGTTGTGTATTACAGTCCAAAGCTGCCTTCTCCTGCTTTAAATCTCATAACTCATCTATATTTGTGTCTGCTGCATAGGCCCAGAACTTATTTGTTTGCTTAGTAATGGATGTATGATTGAAAAACCTGGGGGCACAAGTAAATGAAAAATAACAAAGTCGAAAGGACAGCGCCTTTAAACAGGTGCTCGACGGAGTGAGGGAAAAGAAGGGGGAAGAAGAAAAACAATTAAATTAGGAGGACAGAAATGTCTCTGTTTTCTTAGAAGGATTACCAGTACCAGCAGACATGGGAATTTTCATGAGGATGAAATCAGTTTGTTACGGAAAGGTATCCCATGTTTCTCCTTGATTTGTCATGAACAACTTCACCATGAATTCAAACTATGTGTGACTAAGAACAACTATTTTCTGAAACATGATGAAAATTTAAAGAACCAGAGCAAGCAATAGCAAATCCCCCCTAACATCTCCAAACTCTGTGTAAAGTATGTTGTCCAATCACTGCATTCCCCTGCATGTTGTAATGACTCATCAAACATCTCCAAACTCTGTTGTCCAATCACTGCATTCCCCTGCATGGTGTAATGACTAGTCAAACATCTCCAAACTCTGTGTAAAGTCTGTTGTCCAATCACTGCATTCCCCTGCACGGTGTAATGACTAGTCAAACATCTCCAAACTCTGTGTAAAGTCTGTTATCCAATCACTGCATTCCCCAGCAAGGTGTAAAGACCAGTCAAAAATCACCAAACTATGTGTAAAGTCTGTTGTCCAATCACTGCATTCCCCTGCATGGTGTAATAAATATTCAAACATTTCCAAACTCTGTGTAAAGTTTGTGTCCAATCACTGCATTCCTCTGCACTACGGAAAGACTTGTCAAGAATCTTCCCAACTGTGTGTAAAGTCTGTTGTCCAATCACTGCATTCTCCAGCAGGGTGTAAAGACGAGTCAAAAATCCCCAAACTCTGTGTAAAGTCTGTTGTCCAATCACTGCATTCCCCTGCATGGTGTAATGACTAGTCAAACATCTCCAAACTCTGTGTAAAGTCTGTTGTCCAATCACTGCATTCCCCTGCATGGTGTAATAAATATTCAAACATTTCCAAACTCTGTGTAAAGTTTGTTGTCAAATCACTGCATTCCTCTGCACTACGGAAAGACTTGTCAAGAATCTTCCCAACTGTGTGTAAAGTCTGTTGTCCAATCACTGCATTCTCCAGCGGGGTGTAAAGACGAGTCAAAAATCCCCAAACTCTGTGTAAAGTCTGTTGTCCAATCACTGCATTCGCCTGCATGGTGTAATGACTAGTCAAACATCTCCAAACTCTGTGTAAAGTATGTTGTCCAATCACTGCATTCCCCTGCATGGTGTAATGACTAGTCAAACATCTGCAAACTCTGTGTAAAGTATGTTGTAAAATCACTGCATTCCCCTGCATGGTGTAATGGCTAGAAAAATCACCAAACTCTGTGTAAAGTCTGTTGTCCAATCACTGCATGGTGTAATGACTATTCAAAAATAGACAAACTCTGTGTAACGTCTGTTGTCCAATCAATGCATTCCCCTGCATGGTGTAATAAATATTCAAACATTTCCAAACTCTGTGTGAAGTTTGTTGTCCAATCACTGCATTCCTCTGCACTACGGAAAGACTTGTCAAGAATCTTCCCAACTCTGTGTAAAGTTTGTTGTCCAATCACTGCATTCCCCTGCATGGTGTAATGACTATTAAAAAATAGACAAACTCTGTGTAAAGTCTGTTGTCCAATCACTGCATTCCCCTGCATGGTGTAATGACAATTCAAAAATAGACAAACTCTGTGCAAACTTCGCTGTTCAATAACTTCATTCCCCTGCATGGTGTAATGAATAGTCAAAAATCTAAAAACTCTGTGTGAAGTCAGTTGTCCAATCACCGTATTCTCCAGCAAGTTGTAAAGGCTCATCAAACATATCCAAACTCTGTGTAAAGTCTATTGTGCAATCAATGCATTCCCCTGCATGGTGTAATGAATATTCAAACATTTCCAAACTTTGTGTAAGTCTGTTGTCCAATCACTGCATTCCCCTGCATGGTGTAATAAATATTAAAACATTTCCAAACTCTGTGTAAAGATTGTTGTCCAATCACTGCATTCCCCTGTATGGTGTAATGACTTATCAAACACATCCACACTATGTGTAAAGTCTATTGTCCAATCACTGCATTCCCCTGCATGGTGTAATACATATTCAAACATTTCCAAACTCTGTGTGAAGTCTGTTGTCCAATCACTGCATTCCCCTGCATGGTGTAATGACTCGTCAAAAATCGACAAACTCTGTGTAAAGTCTGTTGTCCAATCACTGCATTCCCCAGCAAGGTGTAAAGACCAGTAAACAATCACCAAACTCTGTGTAAAGTATGTTGTCCAATCACTGCATTCCCCTGCATGGTGTAATGACTAGTCAAACATCTCCAAACTGTGTGTAAAGTATGTTGTCCAATCACTGCATTCCCCTGCATGGTGTAATGACTAGTCAAACATCTCCAAACTCTATGTAAAGTATGTTGTAAAATCACTGCATTCCCCTGCATGGTGTAATGGCTAGACAAAAATCACCAACCTCTGTGTAAAGTTTGTTGTCCAATCACTGCATTCCCCTGCATGGTGTAATGACTAGTCTAACATCTCCAAACTGTGTGTAAAGTATGTTGTCCAATCACTGCATTCCCCTGCATGGTGTAATGAATAGTCAAACATTTCCAAACTCTGTGTAAAGTTTGTTGTCCAATCACTGCATTCCTCTGCACTACGGAAAGACTTGTCGAGAATCTTCCCAACTCTGTGTAAAGTTTGTTGTCCAATCACTGCATTCCCCTGCATGGTGTAATGACTATTCAAAAATAGACAAACTCTGTGTAAAATGTGTTGTCCAATCACTGCATTCCCCTACATCGTGTAATGACTAGTCAAACATCTCCAAACTTTGTGTAAATCTGTTGTCCAATCACTGCATTCCCCTGCAAGGTGTAATGACTAGTCAAAAATCTCCAAACTAAGTATAAATCTGTTGTCCAATCACTACATTCCCCTGCATCGTGTAATAAATATTCAAACATCTCCAAACTTTGTGTAAAGTCTGTTGTCCAATCACTGCATTCTTCTGCAAGGTGTAAAGACAAGTCAGAAATCACAAAACTCTGAGTAAAGTCATTTGTCCAATCTCTGCATTCCCCTGCAAGGTGTAATGGATAATCAAACATTTTCAAACTCTGTGTAAAGTCTGTTGTCCAATCACTGCATTCCCCTTAATTGTGTAATGACTAGTCAAAAATCTCCAAACTCTGTGTAAAGTCTGTTGTCCAATCACTGCATTGCCCTGCATGGTGTAATGACTAGTCAACCATCTCCAAACTCTGTGTAAAGTATGTTGTCCAATCACTGCATTCCCCTGCATGGTGTAATGAATAGTCAAACATCGCCAAACTCTGTGTAAAGTCTGTGGTCCAATATCTGCATTCCCCTGCATGGTGTAATGACTAGTCAACCATCTCCAAACTCTGTGTAAAGTCTGTTGTCCAATCACTGCATTCCCCTGCATGGTGTAATGACTAGTCAACCATCTCCAAACTCTGTGTAAAGTATGTTGTCCAATCACTGCATTCCCCTGCAAGGTGTAATGACTAGTCAAAAATATCCAAACTCTGTGTAAAGTCTGTTGTCCAATCACTACATTCCCCTGCATCGTGTAATACATATTTAAACATCTCCAAACTTTGTGTAAATCTGTTGTCCAATCACTGCATTCCTCTGCAAGGTGTAAAGACTAGTCAGAAATCACAAAACTCTGAGTAAAGTCATTTGTCCAATCTCTGCATTCCCCTGCAGGGTGTAATGAATAATCAAACATTTCCAAACTCTGTGTAAAGTCTGTTGTCCAATCACTGCATTCCCCTTAATTGTGTAATGACTAGTCAAAAATCTCCAAACTATGTGTAAAGTCTGTTGTCCAATCACGGCATTCCCCTGCATGGTGTAATGACTAATCAAAAATAGACAAAATCTGTGTAAAGTCTGTTGTCCAATCACTGCATTTCTCAGCTATGTGTAAAGACTAATAAAAAATCTCGAAACTACGTGTAAAGTTGTTGTCTAATCACTGCATTCCCCTGCATGTTGTAATGAATATTCTAATATCTCCAAACTCTGTGTAAAGTCTGTTGTCCAATCACTGCATTCCTCTGCAAGGTGTAAAGACTAGTCAGAAATCACCAAACTCTGAGTAAAGTCATTTGTTCAATCTCTGCATTCCCCTGCATGATGTAAAGACTAATCAAAAATGTCCAAACTCTGTGTAAAGTATATTGTCCAATATCTGCATTCCCCTGCATGGTGTCATGACTAGTCAAAAATCTCCAAACTATGTGTAAAGTCTGTTGTCCAATCACTGCATTCCCCTGCATGGTGTAATGACTAGTCAACCATCTCCAAACTCTGTGTAAAGTATATTGTCCAATATCTGCATTCCCCTGCATGGTGTCATGACTAGTCAAAAATCTCCAAACTATGTGTAAAGTCTGTTGTCCAATCACGGCATTCCCCTGCATGGTGTAATAAATAGTAAAAAATCTCCAATTTACTGTGTAAAGTCTGTTGTCCAATCACTGCATTCGCCTGCATGATGTTACGACTCATCAAACATTTCCTAACTCTGTGTAAAGACTATTGTCCAATCAATGCATTCCCCTGCATGGTGTAATAAATATTCAAACGTTTTCAAACTCTGTGGAAAATCTGTTGTACCATCACCACATTCACTGCATAGTGTAATGACTCATCAAACATCTCCAAACTCTGTGTAAAGTCTGCAGTCCAATCAATGCATTCCCCTGCACGGAGTAATGAATATTCAAACATTTCCAAACTCTGTGTAAAGTCTGTTGTCCAATCACTGCATTTCCCTGCATGGTGTAAAGACTAATCAAAAATGTCCAAACTATGTGTAAAGTCTGTTGTCCAATCACTGCATTCCCCTACAAAATGTAATGACTAGTCAAACATTTCCAAACTCTGTGTAAAGTATGTTGTCCAGTCACTGCATTCCCCTGCAGGGTGTATTGACTAGTCAAAAATCTCCAAACTATGTGTAAAGTCTGTTGTCCAATCACTGCATTCCCCTGCATGGTGTAATTAATATTCAAACATTTCCAAACTCTGTGTAAAATTTGTTGTACAATCACCACATTCACTGCATAGTGTAATGACTCATCAAAAATCTGCAAACTCTGTGTAAAGTCTGCTGTCCAATCAATGTATTCCCCTGCATGGTGTAATAAATATTCACACATTTCCAAACTATGTGTAAAATCTGTTGTACAATCACCACATTCACTGCATAGTGTAATGACTCATCAAAAATATGCAAACTGTGTAAAGTCTGCTGTCCAATCAATGCATTCCCCTGCATGGTGTAATGACTAGTCAAACATTTTCAAACTCTGTGTAAAGTCTGTTGTCCAATCACTGCATTCCCCTGCAAGGTGTAATGACTAGTCAAAAATCTCCAAACTCATTGTAAAGAGTGTTGTCCAATCACTACATTCCCCTACATGGTGTAATAAATATTCAACATTTTCCAAACTATGTGTAAAGTCTGTTGTCCAATCACTGAATTCCCCTGCATCGTATAATGACTAGTCAAACATCTCCAAACTTTGTGTAAATCTGTTGTCCAATCACTGCATTCCTCTGCAAGGTGTAAAGACTAGTCAGAAATCACCAAACTCTGAGGAAAGTAATTTGTTCAATCTCTGCATTCCCCTGCAAGGTGTGAAGACTAGTCAAAAATCACCAAACTCTGTGGAAATATTGCTGTTCAATCACTGCATTCCCCTGCATGGTGTAATTAATATTCAAACATTTCCACCCTCTGTTTAAAGTATGTTGTCCAATCACTGCATTTCCCTGCATCGTGTAATGACTATTCAAACATCTCCAAACTTTGTGTAAATCTGTTGTCCAATCACTGCATTCCTCTGCAAGGTGTAAAGACTAGTCAAAAATCACCAAACTCTGTGTAAAGTCTGCTGTCCAATCAATGCATTCCCCTCCATGGTGTAATAAATATTCACACATTTCCAAACTATGTGTAAAATCTGTTGTACAATCACCACATTCACTGCATAGTGTAATGACTAGTCAAACATATCCAAACTATGTGTAAAGTCTGTTGTCCAATCACTGCATTCCCCTGCATGGTGGAATGACTAGTCGGACATCGCCAAACTCTGTGTAAAGTCTGTTGTCCAATATCTGCATTCCCCTGCATGGTGTAATAAATATTCAAACATTTCCAAACTATGTGTAAAGTCTGTTGTCCAATCACTGCATTCCCTTGCAAGGTGTAAAGACTAGTCAAAAATCACCAAACTCTGTGGAAACATTGCTGTTCAATCACTGCATTCCCCTGCATGGAGTAATGAATAATCAAACATTTCCAAACTCTGTGTAAAGTCTGGTGTCCAATCACTGCATTCCTCTGCATTGTGTAATGACTAGTCAACCATCTCCAAACTCTGTGTAAAGTATGTTGTCCAATTACTGCATTCCCCTGCATGGTGTAATGACTAGTCAAACATCGCCAAACTCGGTGTAAAGTCTGTTGTCCAATATCTGCATTCCCCTGTATGGTGTAATGACTAGTCAAACATCTCCAAACTAAGTATAAATCTGTTGTCCAATCACTGCATTCCCCTGCATGGTGTAATGAATATTCAAATATTTCCAAACTATGTGTAAAGTCAGTTGTCCAATCACTGCATTCCCCTGCATGGTGTCATGACTAGTCAAAAATCTCCAAACTATGTGTGAAGTCTGTTGTCCAATCACGGCATTCCCCTGCATGGTGTAATACATAGTCAAAAAATCTCCAACTACTGTGTAAAGGCAGTTGTCCAATCACTGCATTCCCCTGCATGGTTTAATGAATAGTCAAACATTTCCAAACTCTGTGTAAAGTCTGTTGTCCAATCACTGCATTCGCCTGCATGATGTAACGACTCATCAAAAATATACAAACTCTGTGTAAAGTCTGCAGTCCAATCACTGCATTTCCCTGCATGGTGTAATGACTAGTCAACCTTCTCCAAACTCTGTGTAAAGTCTGTTGTCCAATCACTGCATTCCCATGCATGGCGTAATGAATAATCAAACATTTCCAAACTCTGTGTAAAATCTGTTGTCCATTCACTGCATTCCCCTTAATGGTGTAATGACTAGTCAAAAATCTCCAAACTATGTGTAAAGTCAGTTATCCAATCACTGCATTCCCCCGCATGGTGTAATGAATAGTCAAACATCTCCAAACTCTGTGTAAAGCCTGTTGTCCAATCATTGCATTCGCCTGCATGATGTTACGACTCATCAAAAATATCCAAATTCTGTGTAAAGTCTATTGTCCAATCAATGCATTCCCCTGCATGGTGTAATGAATATTCAAAAATGTCCAAACTATGTGAAAAGTATCTTGTCCAATCACTGCATTCCCCTGCATGCTGTAAAGACAAGTCAAAAATCACCAAACTCTGTGGAAACATTGCTGTTCAATCACTTCATTCCCCTGCATGGTGTAATGAATAATCAAACATTTCCAAACTATGTGTAAAGTCTGTTGTCCAGTTACTGCACTCCCCTGCATGGTGTAATGACTATTCAAACATCGCCAAACTCTGTGTAAAGTCTGTTGTCCAATATCTGCATTCCCCTGCATGGTGTAATGACTAGTCAAACATCTCCAAACTATGTGTAAAGTCTGTTGTCCAATCACTGCATTCCCCTGCATGGTGTAATAAATATTCAAACATTTCTAATCTATGTGTAAAGTCTGTTGTCCAATCACTGCATTCCCCTGCATGGTGTAATAAATATTCAAACATTTCCAAACTATGTGTAAAGTCAGTTGTCCAATCACTGCATTCCCCTGCGTGGTGTAATGAATAGTCAAACATTTCCAAACTCTGTGTAAACTCTGGTGTCCAATCACTGCCTTCCCCTGCATGGTGTAATGACTAGTCAACCATCTCCAAACTCTGTGTAAAGTATGTTGTCCAATTACTGCATTCGCCTGCATGATGTAACGACTCATCAAAAATATCCAAACTCTGTGTAAAGTCTATTGTCCAATTAATGCATTCCCCTGAATGGTGTAATGAATATTCAAACATTTCCAAACTCTGTGTAAAATCTGTTGTACCATCACCACATTCACTGCATAGTGTAATGACTAATCAGACATCTCCAAACTCTGTGTAAAGTCTGCTGTCCAATCAATGCATTCCCCTGCATGGACTAATGAATATTCAAACATTTCCAAACTCTGTGTAAAGTCTGTTGTCCATTCACTGCATTCCCCTTAATGGTGTAATGACTAGTCACAAATCTCCAAACTATGTGTAAAGTCAGTTGTCCAATCACTGCATTCGCCCGCATGGTGTAATGAATAGTCAAACATTTCCAAACTCTGTGTAAAATCTGTTGTACAATCACTGGATTTCCCTGCATGGTGTAATGACTAGTCAAACATCTCCAAACTCTGTGTAAAGTTTGTTGTCCAATCACTGCATTCCCCTGCATGGGGTAATGAATAGTCAAACATCTCAAAACTCTGTGTAAAGCCTGTTGTCCAATCATTGCATTCGCCTGCATGATGTTACGACTCATCAAACATATCCAAACTCTCTGTAAAGTCTACTGTCCAATCAATGCATTCCCCTGCATTGTGTAATGAATATTCAAAAATGTCCAAACTATGTGAAAAGTATCTTGCCCAATCACTGCATTCCCCTGCATGCTGTAAAGACAAGTCAAAAATCACCAAACTCTGTGGAAACATTGCTGTTCAATCACTTCATTCCCCTGCGTGGTGTAATGAATAATCAAACATTTCCAAACTATGTGTAAAGTCAGTTGTCCAATCACTGCATTCCCATGCATGGTGTAATGAATAATCAAACATCGCCAAACTCTGTGTAAAGTCTGTTGTCCAATATCTGCATTCCCCTGCATGGTGTAATGAATAATCAAACATCTCCAAACGTTGTGTAAATCTGTTGTCCAATCACTGCATTCCCCTGCATGGTGTCATGACTAGTCAAACATTTCCAAACTCTGTGTAAAGTGTGTTGTCCAATCACTGCATTCCCCTGCATGGTGTCATGACTAGTCAAAAATCTCCAAACTATGTGTAAAGTCTGTTGTCCAATCACGGCATTCCCCTGCATGGTGTAATACATAGTCAAAAAATCTCCAACTACTGTGTAAAGGCAGTTGTCCAATCACTGCATTCCCCTGCATGGTGTAATGAATAGTCAAACATTTCCAAACTCTGTGTAAAGTCTGTTGTCCAATCACTGCATTCGCCTGCATGATGTAACGACTCATCAATTATATACAAACTCTGTGTAAAGTCTGCAGTCCAATCAATGCATTTCCCTGCATGTTGTAATGACTAGTCAACCATCTCCAAACTCTGTGTAAAGTCTGTTGTCCAATCACTGCATTCCCCTGCATGGTGTAATGACTAGTCAAAAATCTCCAAACTATGTGTAAAGTCAGTTATCCAATCACTGCATTCCCCCGCATGGTGTAAAGACTAGTCAAAAATCACCAAACTCTGTGGAAACATTGCTGTTCAATCACTGCATTCCCCTGCATGGTGTAATGAATAATCAAACATTTCCAAACTATGTGTAAAATCTGTTGTCCAATATCTGCATTCCCCTGCATGGTGTAATGACTAGTCAAACATCTCCAAACTATGTGTAAAGTCTGTTGTCCAATCACTGCATTCCCCTGCATGGTGTAATAAATATTCAAACATTTCCAATCTATGTGTAAAGTCTGTTGTCCAATCACTGCATTCCCCTGCATGGTGTAATAAATATTCAAACATTTCCAAACTATGTGTAAAGTCTGTTGTCCAATCACTGCATTCCCTTGCAAGGTGTAAAGACTAGTCAAAAATCACCAAACTCTGTGGAAACATTGCTGTTCAATCACTGTATCCCCCTGCATGGAGTAATGACTAATCAAACATTTCCAAACTATGTGTAAAGTCAGTTGTCCAATCACTGCATTCCCATGCATGATGTGATGACTAGTCAACCATCTCCAAACTCTGTGTAAAGTATGTTGTCCAATTACTGCATTCCCCTGCATGGTGTAATGACTAGTCAAACATCGCCAAACTCGGTGTAAAGTCTGTTGTCCAATATCTGCATTCCCCTGTATGGTGTAATGACTAGTCAAACATTTCCAAACTCTGTGTAAAGTCTGGTGTCCAATCACTGCATTCCCCTGCATGGTGTAATGACTAGTCAACCATCTCCAAACTCTGTGTAAAGTATGTTGTCCAATATCTGCATTCCCCTGTATGGTGTAATGAATAGTCAAAAATCACCAAACTCTGTGGAAACATTGCTGTTCAATCACTGCATTCCCCTGTATGGTGTAATGACTAGTCAAACATTTCCAAACTCTGTGTAAAGTATGTTGTCCAATATCTGCATTCCCCTGTATGGTGTAATGACTAGTCAAACATCTCCAAACTAAGTATAAATCTGTTGTCCAATAACTGCATTCCCCTGCAAGGTGTAAAGACTAGTCAAAAATCACCAAACTCTGTGGAAACATTGCTGTTCAATCACTGCATTCCCCTGCATGGTGTAATGAATAATCAAACATTTCCAAACTATGTGTAAAGTCTGTTGTCCATTCACTGCATTCCCCTTAATTGTGTAATGACTAGTCAAAAATCTCCAAACTATGTGTAAAGTCTGTTGTCCAATCACGGCATTCCCCTGCATGGTGTAGTGACTAATCAAAAATAGACAAAATCTGTGTAAAGTCTGTTGTCCAATCACTGCATTCCTCAGCAAGGTGTAAAGACTAGTCAAAAATCACCAAACTCTGTGGAAACATTGCTGTTCAATCACTACGTTCCCCTGCATGGTGTAATGAATAGTCAAACATTTCCAAACTCTGTGTAAAGTCTGTTGTCCAATCACTGCATTTCCCTGCATGGTGTAATGACTAGTCAAACATCTCCAAACTCTGTGTAAAGTATGTTGTCCAATCACTGCATTCGCCTGCATGATGTGATGAAAATTCAAACATTTCCAACCTCTGAGTAAAATCTGTTGTACCATCACCACATTCACTGCATAGTGTAATGACTCATCAGACATCTCCAAACTCTGTGTAAAGTCTGCTGTCCAATCAATGCATTCCCCTGCATGGAGAAATGAATATTCAAACATTTCCAAACTCTGTGTAAAGGCTGTTGTCCAATCACTGCATTGCCCTGCATAGTGTAATAAATATTCAAACATTTCCAAACTATGTCTAAAGTCTGTTGTCCAATCACTGCATTCCCCTGCAAGGTGTAAAGACTAGTCAAAAATCACCAAACTCTGTGGAAACATTGCTGTTCAATCACTGTATCCCCCTGCATGGTGTAATGAATAATCAAATATTTCCAAACTATGTGTAAAGTCAGTTGTCCAATCACTGCATTCCCATGCATGGTGTAATGAATAGTCAAACATTTCCAAACTCTGTGTAAAATCTGTTGTACAATCACTGCATTTCCCTGCATGGTGTAATGAATATTCAAATATTTCCAAACTCTGTGTAAAGTTTGTTGTCCAATCACTGCATTCGCCTGCATGATGTAACGACTCATCAAAAATATCCAAACTCTGTGTAAAGTCTATTGTCCAATCAATGCATTCCCCTGCATGGTGTAATGAATATTCAAACATTTCCAAACTCTGTGTAAAATCTGTTGTACCATCACCACATTCACTGCATAGTGTAATGACTCATCAAACATCTCCAAACTCTGTGTAAAGTCTGCTGTCCAATCAATGCATTCCCCTGCATGGAGTAATGAATATTCAAACATTTCCAAACTCTGTGTAAAGTCTGTTGTCCAATCACTGCATTTCCCTGCATGGTGTAAAGACTTATCAAAAATGTCCAAACTATGTGAAAAGTATGTTGTCCAATCACTGCATTCCCCTGCATGCTGTAAAGACTAGCCAGAAATCACCAAACTCTGAGTAAAGTAATTTGTCCAATCTCTGCATTCCCCTGCAAGGTGTAAAGAGTAGTCAAAAATCACCAAACTCTGTGGAAACATTGCTGTTCAATCACTGCATTCCCCTGCATGGTGTAATAAATATTCAAATATCTCCAAACTCTGTGTAAAGTCTGTTGTCCAATCACTGCATTCCCCTGCATGGTGTAATAAATATTCAAACATTTCCAAACTCTGTGTAAAATCTGTCTGTTGTACAATCACCACATTCACTGCATAGTGTAATGACTCATACAAAATCTCCAAACTCTGTGTAAAATCTGTTGTCCAACCACTGCATTCCCCTTAATTGTGTAATGACTAGTCAAAAATCTCCAAACTATGTGTAAAGTCTGTTGTCCAATCACGGCATTCCCCTGCATGGTGTAGTGACTAATCAAAAATAGACAAAATCTGTGTAAAGTCTGTTGTCCAATCACTGCATTCCTCAGCAAGGTGTAAAGACCAGTCAAAAATCACCAAACTCTGTGGAAACATTGCTGTTCAATCACTGCATTCCCCTGCATGGTGTAATGACTAGTCAACCATCTCCAAACTCTGTGTAAAGTATGTTGTCCAATATCTGCATTCCCCTGTATGGTGTAATGACTAGTCAAACATTTCCAAACTCTGTGTAAAGTATGTTGTCCAATCACTGCATTCCCCTGTATGGTGTAATGACTAGTCAAACATCTCCAAACTAAGTATAAATCTGTTGTCCAATAACTGCATTCCCCTGCAAGGTGTAAAGACTAGTCAAAAATCACCAAACTCTGTGGAAACATTGCTGTTCAATCACTGCATTCCCCTGCATGGAGAAATGAATAGTCAAACATTTCCAAACTCTGTGTAAAATCTGTTGTACAATCACTGCATTTCCCTGCATGGTGTAATGAATATTCAAATATTTCCAAACTCTGTGTAAAGTTTGTTGTCCAATCACTGCATTCGCCTGCATGATGTAACGACTCATCAAAAATATCCAAACTCTGTGTAAAGTCTATTGTCCAATCAATGCATTCCCCTGCATGGTGTAATGAATATTCAAACATTTCCAAACTCTGTGTAAAATCTGTTGTACCATCACCACATTCACTGCATAGTGTAATGACTCATCAAACATCTCCAAACTCTGTGTAAAGTCTGCTGTCCAATCAATGCATTCCCCTGCATGGAGTAATGAATATTCAAACATTTCCAAACTCTGTGTAAAGTCTGTTGTCCAATCACTGCATTTCCCTGCATGGTGTAAAGACTTATCAAAAATGTCCAAACTATGTGAAAAGTATGTTGTCCAATCACTGCATTCCCCTGCATGCTGTAAAGACTAGCCAGAAATCACCAAACTCTGAGTAAAGTAATTTGTCCAATCTCTGCATTCCCCTGCAAGGTGTAAAGAGTAGTCAAAAATCACCAAACTCTGTGGAAACATTGCTGTTCAATCACTGCATTCCCCTGCATGGTGTAATAAATAATCAAATATCTCCAAACTCTGTGTAAAGTCTGTTGTCCAATCACTGCATTCCCCTGCATGGTGTAATAAATATTCAAACATTTCCAAACTCTGTGTAAAATCTGTCTGTTGTACAATCACCACATTCACTGCATAGTGTAATGACTCATACAAAATCTCCAAACTCTGTGTAAAGTCTGTTGTCCAACCACTGCATTCCCCTTAATTGTGTAATGACTAGTCAAAAATCTCCAAACTATGTGTAAAGTCTGTTGTCCAATCACGGCATTCCCCTGCATGGTGTAATGACTAGTCAACCATCTCCAAACTCTGTGTAAAGTATGTTGTCCAATATCTGCATTCCCCTGTATGGTGTAATGACTAGTCAAACATTTCCAAACTCTGTGTAAAGTATGTTGTCCAATATCTGCATTCCCCTGTATGGTGTAATGACTAGTCAAACATCTCCAAACTAAGTATAAATCTGTTGTCCAATAACTGCATTCCCCTGCAAGGTGTAAAGACTAGTCAAAAATCACCAAACTCTGTGGAAACATTGCTGTTCAATCACTGCATTCCCCTGCATGGTGTAATGAATAATCAAACATTTCCAAACTATGTGTAAAGTCTGTTGTCCAATCACTGCATTCCCCTTAATTGTGTAATGACTAGTCAAAAATCTCCAAACTATGTGTAAAGTCTGTTGTCCAATCACGGCATTCCCCTGCATGGTGTAGTGACTAATCAAAAATAGACAAAATCTGTGTAAAGTCTGTTGTCCAATCACTGCATTCCTCAGCAAGGTGTAAAGACTAGTCAAAAATCACCAAACTCTGTGGAAACATTGCTGTTCAATCACTACGTTCCCCTGCATGGTGTAATGAATAGTCAAACATTTCCAAACTCTGTGTAAAGTCTGTTGTCCAATCACTGCATTTCCCTGCATGGTGTAATGACTAGTCAAACATCTCCAAACTCTGTGTAAAGTATGTTGTCCAATCACTGCATTCGCCTGCATGATGTGATGAAAATTCAAACATTTCCAAACTCTGAGTAAAATCTGTTGTACCATCACCACATTCACTGCATAGTGTAATGACTCATCAGACATCTCCAAACTCTGTGTAAAGTCTGCTGTCCAATCAATGCATTCCCCTGCATGGAGAAATGAATATTCAAACATTTCCAAACTCTGTGTAAAGGCTGTTGTCCAATCACTGCATTGCCCTGCATAGTGTAATAAATATTCAAACATTTCCAAACTATGTGTAAAGTCTGTTGTCCAATCACTGCATTCCCCTGCAAGGTGTAAAGACTAGTCAAAAATCACCAAACTCTGTGGAAACATTGCTGTTCAATCACTGTATCCCCCTGCATGGTGTAATGAATAATCAAATATTTCCAAACTATGTGTAAAGTCAGTTGTCCAATCACTGCATTCCCATGCATGGTGTAATGAATAGTCAAACATTTCCAAACTCTGTGTAAAATCTGTTGTACAATCACTGCATTTCCCTGCATGGTGTAATGAATATTCAAATATTTCCAAACTCTGTGTAAAGTTTGTTGTCCAATCACTGCATTCGCCTGCATGATGTAACGACTCATCAAAAATATCCAAACTCTGTGTAAAGTCTATTGTCCAATCAATGCATTCCCCTGCATGGTGCAATGAATATTCAAACATTTCCAAACTCTGTGTAAAATCTGTTGTACCATCACCACATTCACTGCATAGTGTAATGACTCATCAAACATCTCCAAACTCTGTGTAAAGTCTGCTGTCCAATCAATGCATTCCCCTGCATGGAGTAATGAATATTCAAACATTTCCAAACTCTGTGTAAAGTCTGTTGTCCAATCACTGCATTTCCCTGCATGGTGTAAAGACTTATCAAAAATGTCCAAACTATGTGAAAAGTATGTTGTCCAATCACTGCATTCCCCTGCATGCTGTAAAGACTAGCCAGAAATCACCAAGCTCTGAGTAAAGTAATTTGTCCAATCTCTGCATTCCCCTGCAAGGTGTAAAGAGTAGTCAAAAATCACCAAACTCTGTGGAAACATTGCTGTTCAATCACTGCATTCCCCTGCATGGTGTAATAAATATTCAAATATCTCCAAACTCTGTGTAAAGTCTGTTGTCCAATCACTGCATTCCCCTGCATGGTGTAATAAATATTCAAACATTTCCAAACTCTGTGTAAAATCTGTCTGTTGTACAATCACCACATTCACTGCATAGTGTAATGACTCATCAAAAATCTCCAAACTCTGTGTAAAGTCTGTTGTCCAACCACTGCATTCCCCTTAATTGTGTAATGACTAGTCAAAAATCTCCAAACTATGTGTAAAGTCTGTTGTCCAATCACGGCATTCCCCTGCATGGTGTAGTGACTAATCAAAAATAGACAAAATCTGTGTAAAGTCTGTTGTCCAATCACTGCATTCCTCAGCAAGGTGTAAAGACCAGTCAAAAATCACCAAACTCTGTGGAAACATTGCTGTTCAATCACTGCATTCCCCTGCATGGTGTAATGACTAGTCAAACATCGCCAAACTCTGTGTAAAGTCTGTTGTCCAATATCTGCATTCCCCTGCATGGTGTAATGACTAGTCAAACATCGCCAAACTAAGTGTAAAGTCTGTTGTCCAATCACTGCATTGCCCTGCATGGTGTAATAAATATTTAAACATTTCCAAACTATGTGTAAAGTCTGTTGTCCAATCACTGCATTCCCCTGCAAGATGTAAAGACTAATCAAAAATCACCAAACTCTGTGGAAAAATTGCTGTTCAATCACTGTATTCCCCTGCATGGTGTAATGAATAATCAAACATTTCCAAACTATGTGTAAAGTCAGTTGTCCAATCACTGCATTCACTGCATAGTGTAATGACTCATCAGACATCTCCAAACTCTGTGTAAAGTCTGCTGTCCAATCAATGCATTCCCCTGCATGGAGAAATGAATATTCAAACATTTCCAAACTCTGTGTAAAGGCTGTTGTCCAATCACTGCATTGCCCTGCATGGTGTAATAAATATTCAAACATTTCCAAACTATGTGTAAAGTCTGTTGTCCAATCACTGCATTCCCCTGCAAGGTGTAAAGACTAGTCAAAAATCACCAAACTCTGTGGAAACATTGCTGTTCAATCACTGCATTCCCCTGCATGGTGTAATGACTAGTCAAACATCGCCAAACTCTGTGTAAAGTCTGTTGTCCAATTACTGTATCCCCCTGCATGGTGTAATGAATAATCAAATATTTCCAAACTATGTGTAAAGTCAGTTGTCCAATCACTGCATTCCAATGCATGGTGTAATGAATAGTCAAACATTTCCAAACTCTGTGGAAAATCTGTTGTACAATCACTGCATTTCCCTGCATGGTGTAATGAATATTAAAATATTTCCAAACTCTGTGTAAAGTTTGTTGTCCAATCACTGCATTCCCCTGCATGGTGTAATAAATATTCAAACATTTCCAAACTCTGTGTAAAATCTGTCTGTTGTACAATCACCACATTCACTGCATAGTGTAATGACTCATCAAAAATCTCCAAACTCTGTGTAAAGTCTGTTGTCCAATCACTGCATTCCCCTTAATTGTGTAATGACCAATCAAAAATCTCCAAACTATGTGTAAAGTCTGTTGTCCAATCACTGCATTCCTCAGCAAGGTGTAAAGACCAGTCAAAAATCCCCAAACTCTGTGGAAACATTGCTGTTCAATCACTGCCTTCCCCTGCATGGTGTAATGACTAGTCAAACATCGCCAAACTCTGTGTAAAGTCTGTTATCCAATATTTGCATTCCCCTGCATGGTGTAATGTCTAGTCAAACATCTCCAAACTAAGTGTAAAGTCTGTTGTCCAATCACTGCATTGCCCTGCTTGGTGTAATAAATATTCAAACATTTCCAAACTATGTGAAAAGTCTGTTGTCCAATCACTGCATTCCCCTGCAAGATGTAAAGACTAATCAAAAATCACCAAACTCTGTGGAAAAATTGCTGTTCAATCACTGTATTCCCCTGCATGGTGTAATGAATAATCAAAAATTTCCAAACTATGTGTAAAGTCAGTTGTCCAATCACTGCATTCCCATGCATGGTGTAATGAATAGTCAAACATTTCCAAACTCTGTGTAAAATCTGTTGTCCAATCACTGCATTTCCCTGCATGGTGTAATGACTAGTCAAACATCTCCAAACTCTGTGTAAAGTATGTTGTCCAATCACTGCATTCGCCTGCATGATGTGATGAAAATTCAAACATTTCCAAACTCTGAGTAAAATCTGTTGTACCATCACCACATTCACTGCATAGTGTAATGACTCATCAGACATCTCCAAACTCTGTGTAACGTCTGCTGTCCAATCAATGCATTCCCCTGCATGGAGAAATGAATATTCAAACATTTCCAAACTCTGTGTAAAGGCTGTTGTCCAATCACTGCATTGCCCTGCATGGTGTAATAAATATTCAAACATTTCCAAACTATGTGTAAAGTCTGTTGTCCAATCACTGCATTCCCCTGCAAGGTGTAAAGACTAGTCAAAAATCACCAAACTCTGTGGAAACATTGCTGTTCAATCACTGTATCCCCCTGCATGGTGTAATGAATAATCAAATATTTCCAAACTATGTGTAAAGTCTGTTGTCCAATCACTGCATTCCCCTGCAAGGTGTAAAGACTAGTCAAAAATCACCAAACTCTGTGGAAACATTGCTGTTCAATCACTGCATTCCCCTGCATGGTGTAATGACTAGTCAAACATCGCCAAACTCTGTGTAAAGTCAGTTGTCCAATCACTGCATTCCCATGCATGGTGTAATGAATATTAAAATATTTCCAAACTCTGTGTAAAGTTTGTTGTCCAATCACTGCATTCCCCTGCATGGTGTAATAAATATTCAAACATTTCCAAACTCTGTGTAAAATCTGTCTGTTGTACAATCACCACATTCACTGCATAGTGTAATGACTCATCAAAAATCTCCAAACTCTGTGTAAAGTCTGTTGTCCAATCACTGCATTCCCCTTAATTGTGTAATGACCAATCAAAAATCTCCAAACTATGTGTAAAGTCTGTTGTCCAATCACTGCATTCCTCAGCAAGGTGTAAAGACCAGTCAAAAATCACCAAACTCTGTGGAAACATTGCTGTTCAATCACTGCCTTCCCCTGCATGGTGTAATGACTAGTCAAACATCGCCAAACTCTGTGTAAAGTCTGTTATCCAATATTTGCATTCCCCTGCATGGTGTAATGTCTAGTCAAACATCTCCAAACTAAGTGTAAAGTCTGTTGTCCAATCACTGCATTGCCCTGCATGGTGTAATAAATATTCAAACATTTCCAAACTATGTGTAAAGTCTGTTGTCCAATCACTGCATTCCCCTGCAAGATGTAAAGACTAATCAAAAATCACCAAACTCTGTGGAAAAATTGCTGTTCAATCACTGTATTCCCCTGCATGGTGTAATGAATAATCAAAAATTTCCAAACTATGTGTAAAGTCAGTTGTCCAATCACTGCATTCCCATGCATGGTGTAATGAATAGTCAAACATTTCCAAACTCTGTGTAAAATCTGTTGTATAATCACTGCATTTCCCTGCATGGTGTAATGACTAGTCAAACATCTCCAAACTCTGTGTAAAGTATGTTGTCCAATCACTGCATTCGCCTGCATGATGTGATGAAAATTCAAACATTTCCAAACTCTGAGTAAAATCTGTTGTACCATCACCACATTCACTGCATAGTGTAATGACTCATCAGACATCTCCAAACTCTGTGTAACGTCTGCTGTCCAATCAATGCATTCCCCTGCATGGAGAAATGAATATTCAAACATTTCCAAACTCTGTGTAAAGGCTGTTGTCCAATGACTGCATTGCCCTGCATGGTGTAATAAATATTCAAACATTTCCAAACTATGTGTAAAGTCTGTTGTCCAATCACTGCATTCCCCTGCAAGGTGTAAAGACTAGTCAAAAATCACCAAACTCTGTGGAAACATTGCTGTTCAATCACTGTATCCCCCTGCATGGTGTAATGAATAATCAAATATTTCCAAACTATGTGTAAAGTCTGTTGTCCAATCACTGCATTCCCCTGCAAGGTGTAAAGACTAGTCAAAAATCACCAAACTCTGTGGAAACATTGCTGTTCAATCACTGCATTCCCCTGCATGGTGTAATGACTAGTCAAACATCGCCAAACTCTGTGTAAAGTCTGTTGTCCAATCACTGTATCCCCCTGCATGGTGTAATGAATAATCAAATATTTCCAAACTATGTGTAAAGTCAGTTGTCCAATCACTGCATTCCCATGCATGGTGTAATGAATATTAAAATATTTCCAAACTCTGTGTAAAGTTTGTTGTCCAATCACTGCATTCCCCTGCATGGTGTAATAAATATTCAAACATTTCCAAACTCTGTGTAAAATCTGTCTGTTGTACAATCACCACATTCACTGCATAGTGTAATGACTCATCAAAAATCTCCAAACTCTGTGTAAAGTCTGTTGTCCAATCACTGCATTCCCCTTAATTGTGTAATGACCAATCAAAAATCTCCAAACTATGTGTAAAGTCTGTTGTCCAATCACTGCATTCCTCAGCAAGGTGTAAAGACCAGTCAAAAATCACCAAACTCTGTGGAAACATTGCTGTTCAATCACTGCCTTCCCCTGCATGGTGTAATGACTAGTCAAACATCGCCAAACTCTGTGTAAAGTCTGTTATCCAATATTTGCATTCCCCTGCATGGTGTAATGTCTAGTCAAACATCTCCAAACTAAGTGTAAAGTCTGTTGTCCAATCACTGCATTGCCCTGCATGGTGTAATAAATATTCAAACATTTCCAAACTATGTGTAAAGTCTGTTGTCCAATCACTGCATTCCCCTGCAAGATGTAAAGACTAATCAAAAATCACCAAACTCTGTGGAAAAATTGCTGTTCAATCACTGTATTCCCCTGCATGGTGTAATGAATAATCAAAAATTTCCAAACTATGTGTAAAGTCAGTTGTCCAATCACTGCATTCCCATGCATGGTGTAATGAATAGTCAAACATTTCCAAACTCTGTGTAAAATCTGTTGTCCAATCACTGCATTTCCCTGCATGGTGTAATGACTAGTCAAACATCTCCAAACTCTGTGTAAAGTATGTTGTCCAATCACTGCATTCGCCTGCATGATGTGATGAAAATTCAAACATTTCCAAACTCTGAGTAAAATCTGTTGTACCATCACCACATTCACTGCATAGTGTAATGACTCATCAGACATCTCCAAACTCTGTGTAACGTCTGCTGTCCAATCAATGCATTCCCCTGCATCGAGAAATTAATATTCAAACATTTCCAAACTCTGTGTAAAGGCTGTTGTCCAATCACTGCATTGCCCTGCATGGTGTAATAAATATTCAAACATTTCCAAACTATGTGTAAAGTCTGTTGTCCAATCACTGCATTCCCCTGCAAGGTGTAAAGACTAGTCAAAAATCACCAAACTCTGTGGAAACATTGCTGTTCAATCACTGTATCCCCCTGCATGGTGTAATGAATAATCAAATATTTCCAAACTATGTGTAAAGTCAGTTGTCCAATCACTGCATTCCCATGCATGGTGTAATGAATAGTCAAACATTTCCAAACTCTGTGTAAAATCTGCTGTCCAATCAATGCATTCCCCTGCATGGTGTAATGAATATTCAAATATTTCCAAACTCTGTGTAAAGTTTGTTGTCCAATCACTGCATTCGCCTGCATGATGTAACGACTCATCAAAAATATCCAAACTCTGTGTAAAGTCTATTGTCCAATCAATGCATTCCCCTGCATGGTGTAATGAATATTCAAACATTTCCAAACTCTGTGTAAAATCTGTTGTACCATCACCACATTCACTGCATAGTGTAATGACTCATCAAACATCTCCAAACTCTGTGTAAAGTCTGCTGTCCAATCAATGCATTGCCCTGCATGGTGTAATAAATATTCAAACATTTCCAAACTATGTGTAAAGTCTGTTGTCCAATCACTGCATTCCCCTGCAAGGTGTAAAGACTAGTCAAAAATCACCAAACTCTGTGGAAACATTGCTGTTCAATCACTGTATCCCCCTGCATGGTGTAATGAATAATCAAATATTTCCAAACTATGTGTAAAGTCAGTTGTCCAATCACTGCATTCCCATGCATGGTGTAATGAATAGTCAAACATTTCCAAACTCTGTGTAAAATCTGCTGTCCAATCAATGCATTCCCCTGCATGGTGTAATGAATATTCAAATATTTCCAAACTCTGTGTAAAGTTTGTTGTCCAATCACTGCATTCGCCTGCATGATGTAACGACTCATCAAAAATATCCAAACTCTGTGTAAAGTCTATTGTCCAATCAATGCATTCCCCTGCATGGTGTAATGAATATTCAAACATTTCCAAACTCTGTGTAAACTCTGTTGTACCATCACCACATTCACTGCATAGTGTAATGACTCATCAAACATCTCCAAACTCTGTGTAAAGTCTGCTGTCCAATCAATGCATTCCCCTGCATGGAGTAAGGAATATTCAAACATTTCCAAACTCTGTGTAAAGTCTGTTGTCCAATCACTGCATTTCCCTGCATGGTGTAAAGACTAGTCAAAAATGTCCAAACTATGTGAAAAGTATGTTGTCCAATCACTGCATTCCCCTGCATGCTGTAAAGACTAGCCAGAAATCACCAAACTCTGAGTAAAGTAATTTGTCCAATCTCTGCATTCCCCTGCAAGGTGTAAAGAGTAGACAAAAATCACCAAACTCTGTGGAAACATTGCTGTTCAATCACTGCATTCCCCTGCATGGTGTAATGACTAGTCAAACATCGCCAAACTCTGTGTAAAGTCTGTTATCCAATATTTGCATTCCCCTGCATGGTGTAATGTCTAGTCAAACATCTCCAAACTAAGTGTAAAGTCTGTTGTCCAATCACTGCATTGCCCTGCATGGTGTAATAAATATTCAAACATTTCCAAACTATGTGTAAAGTCTGTTGTCCAATCACTGCATTCCCCTGCAAGATGTAAAGACTAATCAAAAATCACCAAACTCTGTGGAAAAATTGCTGTTCAATCACTGTATTCCCCTGCATGGTGTAATGAATATTCAAACATTTCCAAACTCTGTGTAAAGTCTGTTGTCCAATCACTGCATTTCCCTGCATGGTGTAATGACTAGTCAAACATCTCCAAACTCTGTGTAAAGTATGTTGTCCAATCACTGCATTCGCCTGCATGATGTGATGAAAATTCAAACATTTCCAAACTCTGAGTAAAATCTGTTGTACCATCACCACATTCACTGCATAGTGTAATGACTCATCAGATATCTCCAAACTCTGTGTAAAGTCTGCTGTCCAATCAATGCATTCCCCTGCATCGAGAAATTAATATTCAAACATTTCCAAACTCTGTGTAAAGGCTGTTGTCCAATCACTGCATTGCCCTGCATGGTGTAATAAATATTCAAACATTTCCAAACTATGTGTAAAGTCTGTTGTCCAATCACTGCATTCCCCTGCAAGGTGTAAAGACTAGTCAAAAATCACCAAACTCTGTGGAAACATTGCTGTTCAATCACTGTATCCCCCTGCATGGTGTAATGAATAATCAAATATTTCCAAACTATGTGTAAAGTCAGTTGTCCAATCACTGCATTCCCATGCATGGTGTAATGAATAGTCAAACATTTCCAAACTCTGTGTAAAATCTGTTGTACAATCACTGCATTTCCCTGCATGGTGTAATGAATATTCAAATATTTCCAAACTCTGTGTAAAGTTTGTTGTCCAATCACTGCATTCGCCTGCATGATGTAACGACTCATCAAAAATATCCAAACTCTGTGTAAAGTCTATTGTCCAATCAATGCATTCCCCTGCATGGTGTAACGAATATTCAAACATTTCCAAACTCTGTGTAAAATCTGTTGTACCATCACCACATTCACTGCATAGTGTAATGACTCATCAAACATCTCCAAACTCTGTGTAAAGTCTGCTGTCCAATCACTGCATTCCCCTGCATGGAGTAATGAATATTCAAACATTTCCAAACTCTGTGTAAAGTCTGTTGTCCAATCACTGCATTTCCCTGCATGGTGTAAAGACTTATCAAAAATGTCCAAACTATGTGAAAAGTATGTTGTCCAATCACTGCATTCCCCTGCATGCTGTAAAGACTAGCCAGAAATCACCAAACTCTGAGTAAAGTAATTTGTTCAATCTCTGCATTCCCCTGCAAGGTGTAAAGAGTAGTCAAAAATCACCAAACTCTGTGGAAACATTGCTGTTCAATCACTGCATTCCCCTGCATGGTGTAATAAGTATTCAAATATCTCCAAACTCTGTGTAAAGTATGTTGTCCAATCACTGCATTCCCCTGCATGGTGTAATAAATATTCAAACATTTCCAAACTCTGTGTAAAATCTGTCTGTTGTACAATCACCACATTCACTGCATAGTGTAATGACTCATCAAAAATCTCCAAACTCTGTGTAAAGTCTGTTGTCCAATCACTGCATTCCCCTGCATGGTGTAATAAATATTCAAACATTTCCAAACTCTGTGTAAAATCTGTCTGTTGTACAATCACCACATTCACTGCATAGTGTAATGACTCATCAAAAATCTCCAAACTCTGTGTAAAGTCTGTTGTCCAATCACGGCATTCCCCTGCATGGTGTAGTGACTAATCAAAAATAGACAAAATCTTTGTAAAGTCTGTTGTCCAATCACTGCATTCCTCAGCAAGGTGTAAAGACCAGTCAAAAATCACCAAACTCTGTGGAAACATTGCTGTTCAATCACTGCATTCCCCTGCATGGTGTAATGACTAGTCAAACATCGCCAAACTCTGTGTAAAGTCTGTTGTCCAATAACTGCATTCCCCTGCATGGTGTAAGGACTAGTCAAACATCGCCAAACTAAGTGTAAAGTCTGTTGTCCAATCACTGCATTGCCCTGCATGGTGTAATAAATATTCAAACATTTCCAAACTATGTGTAAAGTCTGTTGTCCAATCACTGCATTCCCCTGCAAGGTGTAAAGACTAGTCAAAAATCACCAAACTCTGTGGAAACATTGCTGTTCAATCACTGTATCCCCCTGCATGGTGTAATGAATAATCAAATATTTCCAAACTATGTGTAAAGTCAGTTGTCCAATCACTGCATTCCCATGCATGGTGTAATGAATAGTCAAACATTTCCAAACTCTGTGTAAAATCTGTTGTACAATCACTGCATTTCCCTGCATGGTGTAATGAATATTCAAATATTTCCAAACTCTGTGTAAAGTTTGTTGTCCAATCACTGCATTCGCCTGCATGATGTAACGACTCATCAAAAATATCCAAACTCTGTGTAAAGTCTATTGTCCAATCAATGCATTCCCCTGCATGGTGTAATGAATATTCAAACATTTCCAAACTCTGTGTAAAATCTGTTGTACCATCACCACATTCACTGCATAGTGTAATGACTCATCAAACATCTCCAAACTCTGTGTAAAGTCTGCTGTCCAATCAATGCATTCCCCTGCATGGAGTAATGAATATTCAAACATTTCCAAACTCTGTGTAAAGTCTGTTGTCCAATCAATGCATTCCCCTGCATGGAGTAATGAATATTCAAACATTTCCAAACTATGTGAAAAGTATGTTGTCCAATCACTGCATTCCCCTGCATGCTGTAAAGACTAGCCAGAAATCACCAAACTCTGAGTAAAGTAATTTGTTCAATCTCTGCATTCCCCTGCAAGGTGTAAAGAGTAGTCAAAAATCACCAAACTCTGTGGAAACATTGCTGTTCAATCACTGCATTCCCCTGCATGGTGTAATAAGTATTCAAATATCTCCAAACTCTGTGTAAAGTATGTTGTTTAATCACTGCATTCCCCTGCATGGTGTAATAAATATTCAAACATTTCCAAACTCTGTGTAAAATCTGTCTGTTGTACAATCACCACATTCACTGCATAGTGTAATGACTCATCAAAAATCTCCAAACTCTGTGTAAAGTCTGTTGTCCAATCACGGCATTCCCCTGCATGGTGTAGTGACTAATCAAAAATAGACAAAATCTGTGTAAAGTCTGTTGTCCAATCACTGCATTCCTCAGCAAGGTGTAAAGACCAGTCAAAAATCACCAAACTCTGTGGAAACATTGCTGTTCAATCACTGCATTCCCCTGCATGGTGTAATGACTAGTCAAACATCGCCAAACTCTGTGTAAAGTCTGTTGTCCAATAACTGCATTCCCCTGCATGGTGTAATGACTAGTCAAACATCGCCAAACTAAGTGTAAAGTCTGTTGTCCAATCACTGCATTGCCCTGCATGGTGTAATAAATATTCAAACATTTCCAAACTCTGTGTAAAGTCTGTTGTCCAATCACTGCATTCCCCTGCAAGATGTAAAGACTAATCAAAAATCACCAAACTCTGTGGAAAAATTGCTGTTCAATCACTGTATTCCCCTGCATGGTGTAATGAATAATCAAACATTTCCAAACTATGTGTAAAGTCAGTTGTCCAATCACTGCATTCCCATGCATGGTGTAATGAATAGTCAAACATTTCCAAACTCTGTGTAAAATCTGTTGTCCAATCACTGCATTCCCCTGCATGGTGTAATGAATATTCAAACATTTCCAAACTCTGTGTAAAGTCTGTTGTCCAATCACTGCATTTCCCTGCATGGTGTAATGACTAGTCAAACATCTCCAAACTCTGTGTAAAGTATGTTGTCCAATCACTGCATTCGCCTGCATGATGTGATGAAAATTCAAACATTTCCAAACTCTGAGTAAAATCAGTTGTACCATCACCACATTCACTGCATAGTGTAATGACTCATCAGACATCTCCAAACTCTGTGAAAAGTCTGTTGTCCAATCACTGCATTTCCCTGCATGGTGTAAAGACTTATCAAAAATGTCCAAACTATGTGAAAAGTATGTTGTCCAATCACTGCATTCCCCTGCATGCTGTAAAGACTAGCCAGAAATCACCAAACTCTGAGTAAAGTAATTTGTTCAATCTCTGCATTCCCCTGCAAGGTGTAAAGAGTAGTCAAAAATCACCAAACTCTGTGGAAACATTGCTGTTCAATCACTGCATTCCCCTGCATGGTGTAATAAATATTCAAATATCTCCAAACTCTGTGTAAAGTCTGTTGTCCAATCACTGCATTCCCCTGCATGGTGTAATAAATATTCAAACATTTCCAAACTCTGTGTAAAATCTGTCTGTTGTACAATCACCACATTCACTACATAGTGTAATGACTCATCAAAAATCTCCAAACTCTGTGTAAAGTCTGTTGTCCAATCACTGCATTCCCCGTAATTGTGTAATGACTAGTCAAAAATCTCCAAACTATGTGTAAAGTCTGTTGTCCAATCACGGCATTCCCCTGCATGGTGTAGTGACTAATCAAAAATAGACAAAATCTGTGTAAAGTCTGTTGTCCAATCACTGCATTCCTCAGCAAGGTGTAAAGACCAGTCAAAAATCACCAAACTCTGTGGAAACATTGCTGTTCAATCACTGCATTCCCCTGCATGGTGTAATGACTAGTCAAACATCGCCAAACTCTGTGTAAAGTCTGTTGTCCAATATCTGCATTCCCGTGCATGGTGTAACGACTAGTCAAACATCGCCAAACTAAGTGTAAAGTCTGTTGTCCAATCACTGCATTGCCCTGCATGGTGTAATAAATATTCAAACATTTCCAAACTCTGTGTAAAGTCTGTTGTCCAATCACTGCATTCCCCTGCAAGATGTAAAGACTAATCAAAAATCACCAAACTCTGTGGAAAAATTGCTGTTCAATCACTGTATTCCCCTGCATGGTGTAATGAATAATCAAACATTTCCAAACTCTGTGTAAAGTCAGTTGTCCAATCACTGCATTCCCATGGATGGTGTAATGAATAGTCAAACATTTCCAAACTCTGTGTAAAATCTGTTGGACAATCACTGCATTTCCCTGCATGGTGTAATGAATATTCAAACATTTCCAAACTCTGTGTAAAGTCTGTTGTCCAATCACTGCATTTCCCTGCATGGTGTAATGACTAGTCAAACATCTCCAAACTCTGTGTAAAGTATGTTGTCCAATCACTGCATTCGCCTGCATGATGTGATGAAAATTCAAACATTTCCAAACTCTGAGTAAAATCTGTTGTACCATCACCACATTCACTGCATAGTGTAATGACTCATCAGACATCTCCAAACTCTGTGTAAAGTCTGTTGTCCAATCACTGCATTTCCCTGCATGGTGTAAAGACTTATCAAAAATGTCCAAACTATGTGAAAAGTATGTTGTCCAATCACTGCATTCCCCTGCATGCTGTAAAGACTAGCCAGAAATCACCAAACTCTGAGTAAAGTAATTTGTTCAATCTCTGCATTCCCCTGCAAGGTGTAAAGAGTAGTCAAAAATCACCAAACTCTGTGGAAACATTGCTGTTCAATCACTGCATTCCCCTGCATGGTGTAATAAATATTCAAATATCTCCAAACTCTGTGTAAAGTCTGTTGTCCAATCACTGCATTCCCCTGCATGGTGTAATAAATATTCAAACATTTCCAAACTCTGTGTAAAATCTGTCTGTTGTACAATCACCACATTCACTACATAGTGTAATGACTCATCAAAAATCTCCAAACTCTGTGTAAAGTCTGTTGTCCAATCACTGCATTCCCCGTAATTGTGTAATGACTAGTCAAAAATCTCCAAAATATGTGTAAAGTCTGTTGTCCAATCACGGCATTCCCCTGCATGGTGTAGTGACTAATCAAAAATAGACAAAATCTGTGTAAAGTCTGTTGTCCAATCACTGCATTCCTCAGCAAGGTGTAAAGACCAGTCAAAAATCACCAAACTCTGTGGAAACATTGCTGTTCAATCACTGCATTCCCCTGCATGGTGTAATGACTAGTCAAACATCGCCAAACTCTGTGTAAAGTCTGTTGTCCAATATCTGCATTCCCGTGCATGGTGTAACGACTAGTCAAACATCGCCAAACTAAGTGTAAAGTCTGTTGTCCAATCACTGCATTGCCCTGCATGGTGTAATAAATATTCAAACATTTCCAAACTCTGTGTAAAGTCTGTTGTCCAATCACTGCATTCCCCTGCAAGATGTAAAGACTAATCAAAAATCACCAAACTCTGTGGAAAAATTGCTGTTCAATCACTGTATTCCCCTGCATGGTGTAATGAATAATCAAACATTTCCAAACTCTGTGTAAAGTCAGTTGTCCAATCACTGCATTCCCATGGATGGTGTAATGAATAGTCAAACATTTCCAAACTCTGTGTAAAATCTGTTGTACAATCACTGCATTTCCCTGCATGGTGTAATGAATTTTCAAACATTTCCAAACTCTGTGTAAAGTCTGTTGTCCAATCACTGCATTTCCCTGCATGGTGTAATGACTAGTCAAACATCTCCAAACTCTGTGTAAAGTATGTTGTCCAATCACTGCATTCGCCTGCATGATGTGATGAAAATTCAAACATTTCCAAACTCTGAGTAAAATCTGTTGTACCATCACCACATTCACTGCATAGTGTAATGACTCATCAGACATCTCCAAACTCTGTGTAAAGTCTGCTGTCCAATCAATGCATTCCCCTGCATGGAGAAATGAATATTCAAACATTTCCAAACTCTGTGTAAAGGCTGTTGTCCAATCACTGCATTGCCCTGCATGGTGTAATAAATATTCAAACATTTCCAAACTATGTGTAAAGTCTGTTGTCCAATCACTGCATTCCCCTGCAAGGTGTAAAGACTAGTCAAAAATCACCAAACTCTGTGGAAACATTGCTGTTCAATCACTGTATCCCCCTGCATGGTGTAATGAATAATCAAATATTTCCAAACTCTGTGTAAAGTTTGTTGTCCAATCACTGCATTCGCCTGCATGATGTAACGACTCATCAAAAATATCCAAACTCTGTGTAAAGTCTATTGTCCAATCAATGCATTCCCCTGCATGGTGTAATGAATATTCAAACATTTCCAAACTCTGTGTAAAATCTGTTGTACCATCACCACATTCACTGCATAGTGTAATGACTCATCAAACATCTCCAAACTCTGTGTAAAGTCTGCTGTCCAATCAATGCATTCAAGTGCATGGAGTAATGAATATTCAAACATTTCCAAACTCTGTGTAAAGTCTGTTGTCCAATCACTGCATTTCCCTGCATGGTGTAAAGACTTATCAAAAATGTCCAAACTATGTGAAAAGTATGTTGTCCAATCACTGCATTCCCCTGCATGCTGTAAAGACTAGCCAGAAATCACCAAACTCTGAGTAAAGTAATTTGTCCAATCTCTGCATTCCCCTGCAAGGTGTAAAGAGTAGACACAAATCACCAAACTCTGTGGAAACATTGCTGTTCAATCACTGCATTCCCCTGCATGGTGTAATAAATATTCAAATATCTCCAAACTCTGTGTAAAGTCTGTTGTCCAATCACTGCATTCCCCTGCATGGTGTAATAAATATTCAAACATTTCCAAACTCTGTGTAAAATCTGTCTGTTGTACAATCACCACATTCACTCCATAGTGTAATGACTCATCAAAAATCTCCAAACTCTGTGTAAAGTCTGTTGTCCAATCACTGCATTCCCCTTAATTGTGTAATGACTAGTCAAAAATCTCCAAACTATGTGTAAAGTCTGATGTCCAATCACGGCATTCCCCTGCATGGTGTAGTGACTAATCAAAAATAGACAAAATCTGTGTAAAGTCTGTTGTCCAATCACTGCATTCCTCAGCAAGGTGTAAAGACCAGTCAAAAATCACCAAACTCTGTGGAAACATTGCTGTTCAATCACTGCATTCCCCTGCATGGTGTAATGACTAGTCAAACATCGCCAAACTCTGTGTAAAGTCTGTTGTCCAATATCTGCATTCCCCTGCATGGTGTAATGACTAGTCAAACATCGCCAAACTAAGTGTAAAGTCTGTTGTCCAATCACTGCATTGCCCTGCATGGTGTAATAAATATTCAAACATTTCCAAACTATGTTTAAAGTCTGTTGTCCAATCACTGCATTCCCCTGCAAGATGTAAAGACTAATCAAAAATCACCAAACTCTGTGGAAAAATTGCTGTTCAATCACTGTATTCGCCTGCATGATGTGATGAAAATTCAAACATTTCCAAACTCTGAGTAAAATCTGTTGTACCATCACCACATTCACTGCATAGTGTAATGACTCAACAGACATCTCCAAACTCTGTGTAAAGTCTGCTGTCCAATCATTGCATTCCCCTGCATGGAGAAATGAATATTCAAACATTTCCAAACTCTGTGTAAAGGCTGTTGTCCAATCACTGCATTGCCCTGCATGGTGTAATAAATATTCAAACATTTCCAAACTATGTGTAAAGTCTGTTGTCCAATCACTGCATTCCCCTGCAAGGTGTAAAGACTAGTCAAAAATCACCAAACTCTGTGGAAACATTGCTGTTCAATCACTGTATCCCCCTGCATGGTGTAATGAATAATCAAATATTTCCAAACTATGTGTTAAGTCAGTTGTCCAATCACTGCATTCCCATGCATGGTGTAATGACTAGTCAAACATTTCCAAACTCTGTGTAAAATCTGTTGTACAATCACTGCATTTCCCTGCATGGTGTAATGAATATTCAAATATTTCCAAACTCTGTGTAAAGTTTGTTGTCCAATCACTGCATTCGCCTGCATGATGTAACGACTCATCAAAAATATCCAAACTCTGTGTAAAGTCTATTGTCCAATCAATGCATTCCCCTGCATGGTGTAATGAATATTCAAACATTTCCAAACTCTGTGTAAAATCTGTTGTACCGTCACCACATTCACTGCATAGTGTAATGACTCATCAAACATCTCCAAACTCTGTGTAAAGTCTGCTGTCCAATCAATGCATTCCCCTGCATGGAGTAATGAATATTCAAACATTTCCAAACTCTGTGTAAAGTCTGTTGTCCAATCATTGCATTTCCCTGCATGGTGTAAAGACTTATCAAAAATGTCTAAACTATGTGAAAAGTATGTTGTCCAATCACTGCATTCCCCTGCATGCTGTAAAGACTAGCCAGAAATCACCAAACTCTGAGTAAAGTAATTTGTCCAATCTCTGCATTCCCCTGCAAGGTGTAAAGAGTAGACAAAAATCACCAAACTCTGTGGAAACATTGCTGTTCAATCACTGCATTCCCCTGCATGGTGTAATAAATATTCAAATATCTCCAAACTCTGTGTAAAGTCTGTTGTCCAATCACTGCATTCCCCTGCATGGTGTAATAAATATTAAAACATTTCCAAACTCTGTGTAAAATCTGTCTGTTGTACAATCACCACATTCACTGCATAGTGTAATGACTCATCAAAAATCTCCAAACTCTGTGTAAAGTCTGTTGTCCAATCACTGCATTCCCCTTAATTGTGTAATGACTAGTCAAAAATCTCCAAACTATGTGTAAAGTCTGTTGTCCAATCACGGCATTCCCCTGCATGGTGTAGTGACTAATGAAAAATAGACAAAATCTGTGTAAAGTCTGTTGTCCAATCACTGCATTCCTCAGCAAGGTGTAAAGACTAGTCAAAAATCACCAAACTCTGTGGAAACATTGCTGTTCAATCACTGCATTCCCCTGCATGGTGTAATGACTAGTCAAACATCGCCAAACTCTGTGTAAAGTCTGTTGTCCAATATCTGCATTCCCCTGCATGGTGTAATGACTAGTCAAACATCTCCAAACTAAGTGTAAAGTCTGTTGTCCAATCACTGCATTGCCCTGCATGGTGTAATAAATATTCAAACATTTCCAAACTCTGTGTAAAGTCTGTTGTCCAATCACTGCATTTCCCTGCATGGTGTAATGACTAGTCAAACATCTCCAAACTATGTGTAAAGTCTGTTGTCCAATCACTGCATTCCCCTGCAAGATGTAAAGACTAATCAAAAATCACCAAACTCTGTGGAAAAATTGCTGTTCAATCACTGTATTCCCCTGCATGGTGTAATGAATAATCAAACATTTCCAAACTATGTGTAAAGTCAGTTGTCCAATCACTGCATTCCCATGCATGGTGTAATGAATAGTCAAACATTTCCAAACTCTGTGTAAAGTCTGTTGTCCAATCACTGCATTTCCCTGCATGGTGTAATGACTAGTCAAACATCTCCAAACTCTGTGTAAAGTATGTTGTCCAATCACTGCATTCGCCTGAATGATATGATGAAAATTCAAACATTTCCAAACTCTGAGTAAAATCTGTTGTACCATCACCACATTCACTGCATAGTGTAATGACTCATCAGACATCTCCAAACTCTGTGTAAAGTCTGCTGTCCAATCAATGCATTCCCCTGCATGGAGAAATGAATATTCAAACATTTCCAAACTCTGTGTAAAGGCTGTTGTCCAATCACTGCATTGCCCTGCATGGTGTAATAAATATTCAAACATTTCCAAACTATGTGTAAAGTCTGTTGTCCAATCACTGCATTCCCCTGCAAGGTGTAAAGACTAGTCAAAAATCACCAAACTCTGTGGAAACATTGCTGTTCAGTCACTGTATCCCCCTGCCCAGTGTAATGAATAATCAAATATTTCCAAACTATGTGTAAAATCTGTTGTACAATCACTGCATTTCCCTGCATGATGTAACGACTCATCAAAAATATCCAAACTCTGTGTAAAGTCTATTGTCCAATCAATGCATTCCCCTGCATGGTGTAATGAATATTCAAACATTTCCAAACTCTGTGTAAAATCTGTTGTACCATCACCACATTCACTGCATAGTGTAATGACTCATCAAACATCTCCAAACTCTGTGTAAAGTCTGCTGTCCAATCAATGCATTCCCCTGCATGGAGTAATGAATATTCAAACATTTCCAAACTCTGTGTAAAGTCTGTTGTCCAATCACTGCATTTCCCTGCATGGTGTAAAGACTTATCAAAAATTTCCAAACTATGTGAAAAGTATGTTGTCCAATCACTGCATTCCCCTGCATGCTGTAAAGACTAGCCAGAAATCACCAAACTCTGTGGAAAGTAATTTGTCCAATCTCTGCATTCCCCTGCAAGGTGTAAAGAGTAGTCAAAAATCACCAAACTCTGTGGAAACATTGCTGTTCAATCACTGCATTCCCCTGCATGGTGTAATAAGTATTCAAATATCTCCAAACTCTGTGTAAAGTCTGTTGTCCAATCACTGCATTCCCCTGCATGGTGTAATAAATATTCAAACATTTCCAAACTCTGTGTAAAATCTGTCTGTTGTACAATCACCACATTCACTGCATAGTGTAATGACTCATCAAAAATCTCCAAACTCTGTGTAAAGTCTGTTGTCCAATCAATGCATTCAACTGCATGGTGTAGTGACTAATCAAAAATAGACAAAATCTGTGTAAAGTCTGTTGTCCAATCACTGCATTCCTCAGCAAGGTGTAAAGACTAGTCAAAAATCACCAAACTCTGTGGAAACATTGCTGTTCAATCACTGCATTCCCCTGCATGGTGTAATGACTAGTCAAACATCGCCAAACTCTGTGTAAAGTCTGTTGTATTAGACTTAAAACGAATCACCCAGCGATCATACACTGTTTACCAGGGGGCAGGGCTACCGACGTTAAGGCTAATCTTAAGATGGTGCTGGCTAAAGCTAAATCTGGCGAGTGTAGAGAGTATAGAGATATTGTTATCCACGTCGGCACCAACGATGTTAGGATGAAACAGTCAGAGGTCACCAAGTGCAACATAGCTTCAGCGTGTAAATCAGCTAGAAAGATGTGTCGGCATCGAGTAATTGTCTCTGGCCCCCTCCCAGTTAGGGGGAGTGACGAGCTCTACAGCAGAGTCTCAGCACTCAATCGCTGGTTGAAAACTGTTTTCTGCCCCTCCCAAAAGATAGAATTTGTAGATAATTGGCCCTCTTTCTGGGACTCACCCACAAACAGGACCAAGCCTGACCTGCTAAGGAGTGACGGACTCCATCCTACCTGGAGGGGTGCTCTCATCTTATCTACCAACATAGATAGGGCTCTAACTCCTTTAGCCCCACAATGAAATAGGGTGCAGGCCAGGCAGCAGGCTGTTAGCCAACCTGCCAGCTTAGTGGAGTCTGCCAATAGCACAGTCAGTGTAGTCAGCTCAGCCATACCCATTGAGACTGTGTCTGTGCCTCGACCTAGGTTGGGCAAAACTAAACATGGCGGTGTTCGCCTTAGCAATCTTATTAGGATAAAGACCTCCTCCATTCCTGCCATTATTGAAAGAGATCGTGATACCTCACATCTCAAAATAGGGTTACTTAATGTTAGATCCCTCACTTCAAAGGCAGTCATAGTCAATGAACTAATCACTGATCATAATCTTGATGTGATTGGCCTGACTGAAACATGGCTTAAGCCTGATGAATTTACTGTGTTAAATGAGGCCTCACCTCCTGGTTACACTAGTGACCATATCCCCCGTGCATCCCGCAAAGGCGGAGGTGTTGCTAACATCTACAATAGCAAATTTCAATTTACAAAAAAAAAAATGGCGTTTTCGTCTTTTGAGCTTCTAGTCATGAAATCTATGCAGCCTACTCAATCACTTTTTATAGCTACTGTTTACAGGCCTCCTGGGCCATATACAGCGTTCCTCTCTGAGTTTCCTGAATTCCTATCAGACCTTGTAGTCATAGCAGATCATATTCTAATTTTTGGTGATTTTAATATTCACATGGAGAAGTCCACAGACCCACTCCAAAAGTCTTTCGGAGCCATCATCGACTCAGTGGGTTTTGTCCAACATGTCTCTGGACCTACTCACTGCCACAGTCATACTCTGGACCTAGTTTTGTCCCATGGAATAAATGTTGTAGATCTTAATGTTTTTCCACATAATCCTGGACTATCGGACCACCATTTTATTACGTTTGCAATCGCAACAAATAATCTGCTCAGACCCCAAACAAGGAGCATCAAAAGTCGTGCTATAAATTCTCAGACAACACAAAAATTCCTTGATGCCCTTCCAGACTCCTTCTGCCTACCCAAGGACGTCAGAGGACAAAAATCAGTTAACCACTTAACTGAGGAACTCAATTTAACCTTGCGCAATACCCTAGATGCAGTTGCACCCCTAAAAACGAAAAACATTTGTCATAAGAAACTAGCTCCCTGGTATACAGAAAATACCCGAGCTTTGAAGCAAGCTTCCAGGAAATTGGAACGGAAATGGCGCCACACAAAACTGGAAGTCTTCCGACTAGCTTGGAAAGACAGTACCGTGCAGTACCGAAGAGCCCTCACTGCTGCTCGATCATCCTACTTTTCCAACTTAATCGAGGAAAATAAGAACAATCCAAAATTTCTTTTTGATACTGTTGCAAAGCTAACTAAAAAGCAGCATTCCCCAAGAGAGGATGGCTTTCACTTCAGCAGTAATAAATTCATGAACTTCTTTGAGGAAAAGATCATGACCATTAGAAAGCAAATTACGGACTCCTCTTTGAATCTGCGTATTCCTCCAGGGCTTAGCTGTCCTGGATCTGCACAGCTCTGCGAGGGCCTGGGATCGGGAGAGACACTTAAGTGTTTTAGTACTATATCTCTTGACACAATGATGAAAATAATCATGGCCTCTAAACCTTCAAGCTGCATACTGGATCCTATTCCTACTAAACTGCTGAAGGAGCTGCTTCCTGTGCTTGGCGCTCCTATGTTGAACATAATAAACAGCTCTCTATCCACCGGATGTGTACCAAACTCACTAAAAGTGGCAGTGATAAAGCCTCTCTTGAAAAAGCCAAACCTTGACCCGGAAAATATAAAAAACTATCGGCCTATATCGAATCTTCCATTCCTCTCAAAAAATTTTGAAAAAGCTGTTGCGCAGCAACTCACTGCCTTTCTGAAGACAAACAATGTATACGAAATGCTTCAGTCTGGTTTTAGACCCCATCATAGCACTGAGACTGCACTTGTGAAGGTGGTAAATGACCTTTTAATGGCGTCAGACCGAGGCTCTGCATCTGTCCTCGTGCTACTAGACCTTAGTGCTGCCTTTGACACCATCGATCACCACATTCTTTTGGAGAGACTGGAAACCCAAATTGGTCTACACGGACAAGTTCTGGCCTGGTTTAGATCTTACCTGTCGGAAAGATATCAGTTTGTCTCTGTGAATGGTCTGTCCTCTGACAAATCAACTGTACATTTCGGTGTTCCTCAAGGTTCCGTTTTAGGACCACTATTGTTTTCACTATATATTTTACCTCTTGGGGATGTTATTCGAAAACATAATGTTAACTTTCACTGCTATGCGGATGACACACAGCTGTACATTTCAATGAAACATGGTGAAGCCCCAAAATTGCCCTCGCTAGAAGCCTGTGTTTCAGACATAAGGAAGTGGATGGCTGAAAACTTTCTACTTTTAAACTCGGACAAAACAGAGATGCTTGTTCTAGGTCCCAAGAAACAAAGAGATCTTCTGTTAAATCTGACAATTCATCTTGATGGTTGTAAAGTCGTCTCAAATAAAACTGTGAAGGACCTCGGCGTTACTCTTGACCCTGATCTCTCTTTTGACGAACATATCAAGACTGTTTCAAGGACAGCTTTTTTCCATCTACGTAACATTGCAAAAATCAGAAATTTTCTGTCCAAAAATGATGCAGAAAAATTAATCCATACATTTGTTACTTCTAGGTTAGACTACTGCAATGCTCTACTTTCCGGCTACCCGGATAAAGCACTAAATAAACTTCAGTTAGTGCTAAATACGGCTGCTAGAATCCTGACTAGAACCAAGAAATTTGATCATATTACTCCAGTGCTAGCTTCCCTACACTGGCTTCCCGTTAAGGCAAGGGCTGATTTCAAGGTTTTACTGTTAACCTTTAAAGCGTTACATGGGCTTGCTCCTACCTATCTTTCCGAGTTGGTCCTGCCGTACATACCTACACGTACGCTACGGTCACAAGACGCAGGCCTCCTAATTGTCCCTAAAATTTCTAAGCAAACAGCTGGAGGCAGGGCTTTCTCCTATAGATCTCCATTTTTATGGAACAGTCTGCCTACCCATGTGAGAGACGCAGACTCAGTCTCAACCTTTAAGTCTTTACTGAAGACTTATCTCTTCAGTAGGTCATATGATTGAGTGTAGTCTGGCCCAGGAGTGTGAAGGTGAACGGAAAGGCTCTGGAGCAACGAACCGCCCTTGCTGTCTCTCCAGGGCCGGTTCCCCTCTCTCCACTGGGATTCTCTGCCTCTAACCCTGTTACTGGGGCTGAGTCACTGGCTTGCTGGTGCTCTTTCATGCCGTCCCTAGGAGGGGTGCGTCACTTGAGTGGGTTGAGTTACTGACGTGAACTTCCTGTCTGGGTTGGCGCCCCCCCTTGGTTGTGCTGTGGTGGAGACCTTTGTGGGCTATACTCGGCCTTGTCTCAGGATTGTAAGTTGGTGGTTGAGGATATCCCTCTAGTGGTGTGGGGGCTGTGCTTTGGCAGAGTGGGTGGGGTTATATCCTTCCTGTTTGGCCCTGTCCGGGGGTTTCTTCGGATGGGGCCACAGTGTCTCCTGACCGCTCCTGTCTCAGCCTCCAGTATTTATGCTGCAGTAGTTTATGTGTCGGGGGGCTAGGGTCAGTTGGTTATACCTGGAATACTTCTCCTGTCTTATCCAGTGTCCTGTGTGAATTTAAGTATGCTCTCTCTAATTCTCTCGTTCTCTCTTTCTCTCTGAGAACCTGAGCCCTAGGACCATACGTCAGGACTACCGGGCATGCTGACACCTTGCTGTCCCCAGTCCGCCCGGCCTTGCTGCTATTCCAGTTTCAACTGTTTCTGCCTGCGGTTACGAAACCCCTACCTGTCCCAGACCTGCTGTTTTCAACTCTTAATGATCGGCTATGAAAAGCCAACTGAGATTTATTCCTGATTATTATTTGACCATGCTTGTCATTTATGAACATTTTGAAAATCTTGGCTCTCTCTAATTTTCTCCTTCTCTCTTTCTTTCTCTCGGAGGACCTGAGCCCTAGGACCATACGTCGGGACTACCGGCCGTGGTGACTCCTTGCTGCCCCCAGTCCGCCTGGCCTTGCTGCTATTCCAGTTTCAACTCTTCTGCCTGCGGTTATGGAACCCCTACCTGTCCCAGACCTGCTGTTTTCAACTCTTAATGATCGGCTATGAAAAGCCAACTGAGATTTATTCCTGATTATTATTTGACCATGCTTGTCATTTATGAACATTTTGAAAATCTTGGCTCTCTCTAATTTTCTCCTTCTCTCTTTCTTTCTCTCGGAGGACCTGGGCCCTAGGACCATGCGTCGGGACTGCCGCCCGTGGTGACTCCTTGCTGTCCCCAGTCCGCCTGGCCTTGCTGCTATTCCAGTTTCAGCTGTTCTGCCTGCGGTTATGGAACACCCACCTGTCCCAGACCTGTTGTTTTTCAACTCTTAATGATCAGCTATGAAAAGCCAACTGAAAATTATTCATGATTATTATTTGACCATGCTTGTCACTTATGAACATTTTTGAACATCTTGGCATAGTTCTGTTATAATCTCCACCCGGCACAGCCAGAAGAGGACTGGCCACCCCTCATAGCCTGGTTCCTCTCTAGGTTTCTTCCTAGGTTTTGGCCTTTCTAGGGAGTTTTTCCTAGCCACCGTGCTTCTACACCTGCATTCTAGCTGTTTGGGGTTTTAGGCTGGGTTTCTGTACAGCACTTCGAGATATTATCTGATGTACGAAGGGCTATATAAAATAAAATTGATTGATTGATTGATTGTTGTCCAATATCTGCATTCCCCTGCATGGTGTAATGACTAGTCAAACATCTCCAAACTAAGTGTAAAGTCTGTTGTCCAATCACTGCATTGCCCTGCATGGTGTAATAAATATTCAAACATTTCCAAACTATGTGTAAAGTCTGTTGTCCAATCACTGCAATCCCCTGCAAGATGTAAAGACTAATCAAAAATCACCAAACTCTGTGGAAAAATTGCTGTTCAATCACTGTATTCCCCTGCATGGTGTAATGAATAATCAAACATTTCCAAACTATGTGTAAAGTCAGTTGTCCAATCACTGCATTCCCATGCATGGTGTAATGAATAGTCAAACATTTCCAAACTCTGTGTAAAATCTGTTGTACAATCACTGCATTTCCCTGCATGGTGTAATGACTAGTCAAACATCTCCAAACTCTGTGTAAAGTCTGTTGTCCAATCACTGCATTTCCCTGCATGGTGAAATGACTAGTCAAACATCTCCAAACTCTGTGTAAAGTCTGTTGTCCAATCACTGCATTTCCCTGCATGGTGAAATGACTAGTCAAACATCTCCAAACTCTGTGTAAAGTCTGTTGTCCAATCACTGCATTTCCCTGCATGGTGAAATGACTAGTCAAACATCTCCAAACTCTGTGTAAAGTATGTTGTCCAATCACTGCATTCGCCTGCATGATGTGATGAAAATTCAAACATTTCCAAACTCTGTGTAAAGGCTGTTGTCCAATCACTGCATTGCCCTGCATGGTGTAATAAATATTCAAACATTTCCAAACTATGTGTAAAGTCTGTTGTCCAATCACTGCATTCCCCTGCATGGTGTAATGAATATTCAAATATTTCCAAACTCTGTGTAAAGTCTGTTGTCCAATATCTGCATTCCCCTGCATGGTGTAATGACTAGTCAAACATCTCCAAACTCTGTGTAAAGTATGTTGTCCAATCACTGCATTCGCCTGCATGATGTGATGAAAATTCAAACATTTCCAAACTCTGAGTAAAATCTGTTGTACCATCACCACATTCACTGCATAGTGTAATGACTCATCAGACATCTCCAAACTCTGTGTAAAGTCTGCTGTCCAATCACTGCATTGCGCTGCATGGTGTAATAAATATTCAAACATTTCCAAACTATGTGTAAAGTCTGTTGTCCAATCACTGCATTGCCCTATATGGTGTAATAAATATTCAAACATTTCCAAACTACGTGTAAAGTCTGTTGTCCAATCACTGCATTCCCCTGCAAGATGTAAAGACTAATCAAAAATCACCAAACTCTGTGGAAACATTGCTGTTCAATCACTGTATCCCCCTGCATGGTGTAATGAATAATCAAACATTTCCAAACTATGTGTAAAGTCAGTTGTCCAATCACTGCATTCCCCTGCAAGATGTAAAGACTAATCAAAAATCACCAAACTCTGTGGAAACATTGCTGTTCAATCACTGTATCCCCCTGCATGGTGTAATGAATAATCAAACATTTCCAAACTATGTGTAAAGTCAGTTGTCCAATCACTGCATTCCCATGCATGATGTGATGAAAATTCAAACATTTCCAAACTCTGAGTAAAATCTGTTGTACCATCACCACATTCACTGCATAGTGTAATGACTCATCAGACATCTCCAAACTCTGTGTAAAGTCTGCTGTCCAATCAATGCATTCCCCTGCATGGAGTAATGAATATTCAAACATTTCCAAACTCTGTGTAAAGTCTGTTGTTCAATCACTGTATCCCCCTGCATGGTGTAACAAATATTCAAACATTTCCAAACTATGTGTAAAGTCTGTTGTCCAATCACTGCATTCCCCTGCAAGGTGTAAAGACTAGTCAAAAATCACCAAACTCAGTGGAAACATTGCTGTTCAATCACTGTATCCCCCTGCCCAGTGTAATGAATAATCAAACATTTCCAAACTATGTTAAAAGTATGTTGTCCAATCACTGCATTCCCCTGCGTGCTGTAAAGACAAGTCAAACATTTCCAAACTCTGTAAAGTCTGTTGTCCAATATCTGCATTCCCCTGCATGGTGTAATGACTAGTCAAACATCTCCAAACTAAGTGTAAAGTCTGTTGTCCAATCACTGCATTGCCCTGCATGGTGTAATACATATTCAAACATTTCCAAACTATGTGTAAAGTCTGTTGTCCAATCACTGCATTCCCCTGCAAGATGTAAAGACTAATCAAAAAATCACCAAACTCTGTGGAAACATTGCTGTTCAATCACTGTATTCCCCTGCATGGTGTAATGAATAATCAAACATTTCCAAACTATGTGTAAAGTCAGTTGTCCAATCACTGCATTCCCATGCATGGTGTAATGAATAGTTAAACATTTCCAAACTATGTGTAAAGTCAGTTGTCCAATCACTGCATTCCCATGCATGGTGTAATGAATAGTCAAACATTTCCAAACTCTGTGTAAAGTCTGGTGTTCAATCACTGCATTCCCCTGCATGGTGTAATGACTAGTCAACCATCTCCAAACTCTGTGTAAAGTATGTTGTCCAATTACTGCATTTCCCTGCATGGTGTAATGACTAGTCAAACATCGCCAAACTCTGTGTAAAGTCTGTTGTCCAATATCTCCATTCCCCTGCATGGTGTAATGACTAGTCAAACATCTCCAAACTCTGTGTAAAGTCTGTTGTCCAATCACTGCATTGCCCTGCATGGTGTAATACATATTCAAACATTTCCAAACTATGCGTAAAGTCTGTTGTCCAATCACTGCATTCCCCTGCAAGGTGTAAAGACTAGTCAAAAATCACCAAACTCGGTGGAAACATTGCTGTTCAATCACTGTATTCCCCTGCATGGTGTAATGAATAATCAAACATTTCCAAACTATGTGTAAAGTCAGTTGTCCAATCACTGCATTCCCACGCATGGTGTAATGAATAGTCAAACATTTCCAAACTCTGTGTAAAATCTGTTGGACAATCACTGCATTTCCCAGCATGATGTAATGAATATTCAAACATTTCCAAACTCTGAGTAAAATCTGTTGTACCATCACCACATTCACTGCATAGTGTAATGACTCATCAGACATCTCCAAACTCTGTGTAAAGTCTGCTGTCCAATCAATGCATTCCCCTGCATGGAGAAATGAATATTCAAACATTTCCAAACTCTGTGTAAAGGCTGTTGTACCATCACTGCATTGCCCTGCATGGTGTAATACATATTCAAACATTTCCAAACTATGTGTAAAGTCTGTTGTCCAATCACTGCATTCCCCTGCATGGTGTAATGAATATTCAAATATTTCCAAACTCTGTGTAAAGTCTGTTGTCCAATATCTGCATTCCCCTGCATGGTGTAATGACTAGTCAAACATCTCCAAACTCTGTGTAAAGTATGTTGTCCAATCACTGCATTCGCCTGCATGATGTGATGAAAATTCAAACATTTCCAAACTCTGAGGAAAATCTGTTGTACCATCACCACATTCACTGCATAGTGTAATGACTCATCAGACATCTCCAAACTCTGTGTAAAGTCTGCTGTCCAATCACTGCATTGCCCTGCATGGTGTAATAAATATTCAAACATTTCCAAACTATGTGTAAAGTCTGTTGTCCAATCACTGCATTGCCCTATATGGTGTAATAAATATTCAAACATTTCCAAACTACGTGTAAAGTCTGTTGTCCAATCACTGCATTCCCCTGCAAGATGTAAAGACTAATCAAAAATCACCAAACTCTGTGGAAACATTGCTGTTCAATCACTGTATTCCCTTGCATGGTGTAATGAAAAATCAAACATTTCCAAACTATGTGTAAAGTCAGTTGTCCAATCACTGCATTCCCATGCATGATGTGATGAAAATTCAAACATTTCCAAACTCTGAGTAAAATCTGTTGTACCATCACCACATTCACTGCATAGTGTAATGACTCATCAGACATCTCCAAACTCTGTGTAAAGTCTGCTGTCCAATCAATGCATTGCCCTGCATGGTGTAACAAATATTCAAACATTTCCAAACTATGTGTAAAGTCTGTTGTCCAATCACTGCATTCCCCTGCAAGGTGTAAAGACTAGTCAAAAATCACCAAACTCAGTGGAAACATTGCTGTTCAATCACTGTATCCCCCTGCATGGTGTAATGAATAATCAAACATTTCCAAACTATGTTAAAAGTATGTTGTCCAATCACTGCATTCCCCTGCGTGCTGTAAAGACAAGTCAAACATTTCCAAACTCTGTGTAAAATCTGTTGTACAATCACTGCATTCCCATGCATGGTGTAATGAATAATTAAACATCGCCAAACTCTGTGTAAAGTCTGTTGTCCAATATCTGCATTCCCCTGCATGGTGTAATGACTAGTCAAACATCTCCAAACTAAGTGTAAAGTCTGTTGTCCAATCACTGCATTGCCCTGCATGGTGTAATACATATTCAAACATTTCCAAACTATGTGTAAAGTCTGTTGTCCAATCACTGCATTCCCCTGCAAGATGTAAAGACTAATCAAAAAATCACCAAACTCTGTGGAAACATTGCTGTTCAATCACTGTATTCCCCTGCATGGTGTAATGAATAATCAAACATTTCCAAACTATGTGTAAAGTCAGTTGTCCAATCACTGCATTCCCATGCATGGTGTAATGAATAGTTAAACATTTCCAAACTATGTGTAAAGTCAGTTGTCCAATCACTGCATTCCCATGCATGGTGTAATGAATAGTCAAACATTTCCAAACTCTGTGTAAAGTCTGGTGTTCAATCACTGCATTCCCCTGCATGGTGTAATGACTAGTCAACCATCTCCAAACTCTGTGTAAAGTATGTTGTCCAATCACTGCATTCGCCTGCATGATGTGATGAAAATTCAAACATTTCCAAACTCTGAGTAAAATCTGTTGTACCATCACCACATTCACTGCATAGTGTAATGACTCATCAGACATCTCCAAACTCTGTGTAAAGTCTGCTGTCCAATCACTGCATTGCGCTGCATGGTGTAATAAATATTCAAACATTTCCAAACTATGTGTAAAGTCTGTTGTCCAATCACTGCATTGCCCTATATGGTGTAATAAATATTCAAACATTTCCAAACTACGTGTAAAGTCTGTTGTCCAATCACTGCATTCCCCTGCAAGATGTAAAGACTAATCAAAAATCACCAAACTCTGTGGAAACATTGCTGTTCAATCACTGTATCCCCCTGCATGGTGTAATGAATAATCAAACATTTCCAAACTCTGTGTAAAGTCAGTTGTCCAATCACTGCATTCCCATGCATGATGTGATGAAAATTCAAACATTTCCAAACTCTGAGTAAAATCTGTTGTACCATCACCACATTCACTGCATAGTGTAATGACTCATCAGACATCTCCAAACTCTGTGTAAAGTCTGCTGTCCAATCAATGCATTCCCCTGCATGGTGTAACAAATATTCAAACATTTCCAAACTATGTGTAAAGTCTGTTGTCCAATCACTGCATTCCCCTGCAAGGTGTAAAGACTAGTCAAAAATCACCAAACTCAGTGGAAACATTGCTGTTCAATCACTGTATCCCCCTGCCCAGTGTAATGAATAATCAAACATTTCCAAACTATGTTAAAAGTATGTTGTCCAATCACTGCATTCCCCTGCGTGCTGTAAAGACAAGTCAAACATTTCCAAACTCTGTAAAGTCTGTTGTCCAATATCTGCATTCCCCTGCATGGTGTAATGACTAGTCAAACATCTCCAAACTAAGTGTAAAGTCTGTTGTCCAATCACTGCATTGCCCTGCATGGTGTAATACATATTCAAACATTTCCAAACTATGTGTAAAGTCTGTTGTCCAATCACTGCATTCCCCTGCAAGATGTAAAGACTAATCAAAAAATCACCAAACTCTGTGGAAACATTGCTGTTCAATCACTGTATTCCCCTGCATGGTGTAATGAATAATCAAACATTTCCAAACTATGTGTAAAGTCAGTTGTCCAATCACTGCATTCCCATGCATGGTGTAATGAATAGTTAAACATTTCCAAACTATGTGTAAAGTCAGTTGTCCAATCACTGCATTCCCATGCATGGTGTAATGAATAGTCAAACATTTCCAAACTCTGTGTAAAGTCTGGTGTTCAATCACTGCATTCCCCTGCATGGTGTAATGACTAGTCAACCATCTCCAAACTCTGTGTAAAGTATGTTGTCCAATTACTGCATTTCCCTGCATGGTGTAATGACTAGTCAAACATCGCCAAACTCTGTGTAAAGTCTGTTGTCCAATATCTCCATTCCCCTGCATTGTGTAATGACTAGTCAAACATCTCCAAACTCTGTGTAAAGTCTGTTGTCCAATCACTGCATTGCCCTGCATGGTGTAATACATATTCAAACATTTCCAAACTATGCGTAAAGTCTGTTGTCCAATCACTGCATTCCCCTGCAAGGTGTAAAGACTAGTCAAAAATCACCAAACTCTGTGGAAACATTGCTGTTCAATCACTGTATTCCCCTGCATGGTGTAATGAATAATCAAACATTTCCAAACTATGTGTAAAGTCAGTTGTCCAATCACTGCATTCCCATGCATGGTGTAATGAATAGTTAAACATTTCCAAACTATGTGTAAAGTCAGTTGTCCAATCACTGCATTCCCATGCATGGTGTAATGAATAGTCAAACATTTCCAAACTCTGTGTAAAGTCTGGTGTTCAATCACTGCATTCCCCTGCATGGTGTAATGACTAGTCAACCATCTCCAAACTCTGTGTAAAGTATGTTGTCCAATCACTGCATTCGCCTGCATGATGTGATGAAAATTCAAACATTTCCAAACTCTGAGTAAAATCTGTTGTACCATCACCACATTCACTGCATAGTGTAATGACTCATCAGACATCTCCAAACTCTGTGTAAAGTCTGCTGTCCAATCACTGCATTGCGCTGCATGGTGTAATAAATATTCAAACATTTCCAAACTATGTGTAAAGTCTGTTGTCCAATCACTGCATTGCCCTATATGGTGTAATAAATATTCAAACATTTCCAAACTACGTGTAAAGTCTGTTGTCCAATCACTGCATTCCCCTGCAAGATGTAAAGACTAATCAAAAATCACCAAACTCTGTGGAAACATTGCTGTTCAATCACTGTATCCCCCTGCATGGTGTAATGAATAATCAAACATTTCCAAACTCTGTGTAAAGTCAGTTGTCCAATCACTGCATTCCCATGCATGATGTGATGAAAATTCAAACATTTCCAAACTCTGAGTAAAATCTGTTGTACCATCACCACATTCACTGCATAGTGTAATGACTCATCAGACATCTCCAAACTCTGTGTAAAGTCTGCTGTCCAATCAATGCATTCCCCTGCATGGAGTAATGAATATTCAAACATTTCCAAACTCTGTGTAAAGTCTGTTGTTCAATCACTGTATCCCCCTGCATGGTGTAACAAATATTCAAACATTTCCAAACTATGTGTAAAGTCTGTTGTCCAATCACTGCATTCCCCTGCAAGGTGTAAAGACTAGTCAAAAATCACCAAACTCAGTGGAAACATTGCTGTTCAATCACTGTATCCCCCTGCCCAGTGTAATGAATAATCAAACATTTCCAAACTATGTTAAAAGTATGTTGTCCAATCACTGCATTCCCCTGCGTGCTGTAAAGACAAGTCAAACATTTCCAAACTCTGTAAAGTCTGTTGTCCAATATCTGCATTCCCCTGCATGGTGTAATGACTAGTCAAACATCTCCAAACTAAGTGTAAAGTCTGTTGTCCAATCACTGCATTGCCCTGCATGGTGTAATACATATTCAAACATTTCCAAACTATGTGTAAAGTCTGTTGTCCAATCACTGCATTCCCCTGCAAGATGTAAAGACTAATCAAAAAATCACCAAACTCTGTGGAAACATTGCTGTTCAATCACTGTATTCCCCTGCATGGTGTAATGAATAATCAAACATTTCCAAACTATGTGTAAAGTCAGTTGTCCAATCACTGCATTCCCATGCATGGTGTAATGAATAGTTAAACATTTCCAAACTATGTGTAAAGTCAGTTGTCCAATCACTGCATTCCCATGCATGGTGTAATGAATAGTCAAACATTTCCAAACTCTGTGTAAAGTCTGGTGTTCAATCACTGCATTCCCCTGCATGGTGTAATGACTAGTCAACCATCTCCAAACTCTGTGTAAAGTATGTTGTCCAATTACTGCATTTCCCTGCATGGTGTAATGACTAGTCAAACATCGCCAAACTCTGTGTAAAGTCTGTTGTCCAATATCTCCATTCCCCTGCATTGTGTAATGACTAGTCAAACATCTCCAAACTCTGTGTAAAGTCTGTTGTCCAATCACTGCATTGCCCTGCATGGTGTAATACATATTCAAACATTTCCAAACTATGCGTAAAGTCTGTTGTCCAATCACTGCATTCCCCTGCAAGGTGTAAAGACTAGTCAAAAATCACCAAACTCGGTGGAAACATTGCTGTTCAATCACTGTATTCCCCTGCATGGTGTAATGAATAATCAAACATTTCCAAACTATGTGTAAAGTCAGTTGTCCAATCACTGCATTCCCACGCATGGTGTAATGAATAGTCAAACATTTCCAAACTCTGTGTAAAATCTGTTGGACAATCACTGCATTTCCCTGCATGATGTAATGAATATTCAAACATTTCCAAACTCTGAGTAAAATCTGTTGTACCATCACCACATTCACTGCATAGTGTAATGACTCATCAGACATCTCCAAACTCTGTGTAAAGTCTGCTGTCCAATCAATGCATTCCCCTGCATGGAGAAATGAATATTCAAACATTTCCAAACTCTGTGTAAAGGCTGTTGTCCAATCACTGCATTGCCCTGCATGGTGTAATACATATTCAAACATTTCCAAACTATGTGTAAAGTCTGTTGTCCAATCACTGCATTCCCCTGCATGGTGTAATGAATATTCAAATATTTCCAAACTCTGTGTAAAGTCTGTTGTCCAATATCTGCATTCCCCTGCATGGTGTAATGACTAGTCAAACATCTCCAAACTCTGTGTAAAGTATGTTGTCCAATCACTGCATTCGCCTGCATGATGTGATGAAAATTCAAACATTTCCAAACTCTGAGGAAAATCTGTTGTACCATCACCACATTCACTGCATAGTGTAATGACTCATCAGACATCTCCAAACTCTGTGTAAAGTCTGCTGTCCAATCACTGCATTGCCCTGCATGGTGTAATAAATATTCAAACATTTCCAAACTATGTGTAAAGTCTGTTGTCCAATCACTGCATTCCCCTGCATGGTGTAATAAATATTCAAACATTTCCAAACGCTGTGTAAAATCTGTTGTACAATCACCACATTCACTGCATAGTGTAATGAATCATCAAAAATCTACAAACTCTGTGTAAAGTCTGCTGTCCAATAAATGCATTCCCCTGCATGGTGTAGTGACTAGTCAAACATCGCCAAACTCTGTGTAAAGTCTGTTGTCCAATCACTGCATTTCCCTGCATGGTGTAATGACTAGTCAAACATCTCCAAACTCTGTGTAAAGTTTCCTGTCCAATCACTGCATTCCAATGCATGGGGTAATGAATAGTCAAACATCTCCAAACTCTGTGTAAAGTCTGTTGTCCAATCACTGCATTTCCCTGCATGGTGTAATGACTAGTCAAACATCTCCAAACTCTGTGGAAAGTTTGTTGTCCAATCACTGCATTCCCCTGCATGGGGTAATGAATAGTCAAACATCTCAAAACTCTGTGTAAAGTCTGTTGTCCAATCACTGCATTCGCCTGCATGATGTAACGACTCATCAAAAATATCCAAACTCTGTGTAAAGTATGTTGTCCAATCACTGCATTCGCCTGCATGATGTAATGAATATTCAAACATTTCCAAACTCTGTGTAAAATCTGTTGTACCATCACCACATTCACTGCATAGTGTAATGACTCATCAGACATCTTCAAACTCTGTGTAAAGTCTGCTGTCCAATCAATGCATTCCCCTGCATGGAGTAATGAATATTCAAACATTTCCAAACTCTGTGTAAAGTCTGTTGTCCAATCACTGCATTTCCCTGCATGGTGTATAGACTAATCAAAAATGTCCAAACTATGTGTAAAGTTGTTGTCCAATACCTGCATACCCCTGCATGTTGTAATGAATATTCAAACATCTCCAAACGCTGTGTAAAATCTGTTGGACAATCACTGCATTCCCCTGCATGGAGTAATGAATATTCAAACATTTCCAAACTCTGTGTAAAGACTGTTGTCCAATCACTGCATTTCCCTGCATGGTGTATAGACTAATCAAAAATGTCCAAACTATGTGTAAAGTTGTTGTCCAATACCTGCATACCCCTGCATGTTGTAATGAATATTCAAACATCTCCAAACGCTGTGTAAAATCTGTTGTACAATCACCACATTCACTGCATAGTGTAATGACTCATCAAAAATCTGCAAACTCTGTGTAAAGTCTGCTGTCCAATCAATGCATTCCCCTGCATGTTGTAATGAATATTCAAACATCTCCAAACGCTGTGTAAAATCTGTTGTACAATCACCACATTCACTGCATAGTGTAATGACTCATCAAAAATCTGCAAACTCTGTGTAAAGTCTGCTGTCCAATCAATGCATTCCCCTGCATGTTGTAATGAATATTCAAACCTCTCCAAACTCTGTGTAAAGTCTGTTGTCCAATCACTGCATTCCCCTGCATGGTGTAATAAATATTCAAACATTTCCAAACGCTGTGTAAAATCTGTTGTACAATCACCACATTCACTGCATAGTGTAATGAATCATCAAAAATCTACAAACTCTGTGTAAAGTCTGCTGTCCAATAAATGCATTCCCCTGCATGGTGTAGTGACTAGTCAAACATCTCCAAACTCTGTGTAAAGTCTGTTGTCCAATCACTGCATTTCCCTGCATGGTGTAATGACTAGTCAAACATCTCCAAACTCTGTGTAAAGTTTCCTGTCCAATCACTGCATTCCAATGCATGGGGTAATGAATAGTCAAACATCTCCAAACTCTGTGTAAAGTCTGTTGTCCAATCACTGCATTTCCCTGCATGGTGTAATGACTAGTCAAACATCTCCAAACTCTGTGGAAAGTTTGTTGTCCAATCACTGCATTCAGCTGCATGGGGTAATGAATAGTCAAACATCTCAAAACTCTGTGTAAAGTCTGTTGTCCAATCACTGCATTTCCCTGCATGGTGTATAGACTAATCAAAAATGTCCAAACTATGTGTAAAGTTGTTGTCCAATACCTGCATACCCCTGCATGTTGTAATGAATATTCAAACATCTCCAAACGCTGTGTAAAATCTGTTGTACAATCACCACATTCACTGCATAGTGTAATGACTCATCAAAAATCTGCAAACTCTGTGTAAAGTCTGCTGTCCAATCAATGCATTCCCCTGCATGGTGTAATGACTAGTCAAACATCGCCAAACTCTGTGTAAAGTTTGTTGTCCAATCACTGCATTCCAATGCATGGGGTAATGAATAGTCAAACATTTCCAAACTCTGTGTAAAGTCTGTTGTCCAATCACTGCATTTCCCTGCATGGTGTAAGGACTCCTCAAAAATATCCAAACTCTGTGTAAAGTCTATTGTCCAATCACTGCATTCCCCTGCATGGGGAAATGAATAGTCAAACATCTCCAAACTCTGTGTAAATTATGTTGTCCAATCACTGCATTCGCCTGAATGATGTAATGAATATTCAAACATTTCCAAACTCAGTGTAAAGTCTGGTGTCTAATCACTGCATTCCCCTGCATGGTAATGACTAGTCAACCATCTCAAAACTCTGTGTAAAGTATGTTGTCCAATTACTCCATTCCCCTGCATGGTGTAATGACTAGTCAAACATCGCCAAACTCTTTGTAAAGTCTGTTGTCCAATATCTGCATTCACCTGCATGGTGTAATGACTAGTCAAACATCTCCAAACTATGTGTAAAGTCTGTTGTCCAATCACTGCATTCCTCAGCAAGGTGTAAAGACTAATAAAAAATCTCCCAACTCCGTTTAAAGTTGTTGTCCAAGCACTGCATTCCCCTGCATGGTGTAATGACTCATCAAACATTTCCAAACTCAGTGTAAAGTATGTTGTCCAATCACTGCATTCCCCTGCATGGTGTAATAATTAGACAAAAATCTCCAAACTATGTGTAAAGTCTGTTGTCCAATCACTGCATTCCCCTGCATGGAGTAATGAATATTCAAACATTTCCAAACTCTGTGTAAAGTCTGTTGTCCAATCACTGCATTCCCCTGCATGGTGTATTACATATTCAAACATTTCCAAACTCTGTGTAAAATGTGTTGTACAATCACCACATTCACTGCATAGTGTAATGACTCATCAAAAATCTGCAAACTCTGTGTAAATCTGTTTTCCAATAAATGCATTCCCCTGCATGGTGTAATGACTAGTCAAACATCGCCAAACTCATAGTAAAGTAATTTGTCCAATCTCTGCATTCCCCTGCAAGGTGTAAAGACTAGTCAAAAATCAACAAACTCTGTGGAAACATTGCTGTTCAATCACTCTATTCCCCTGCATGGTGTAATGAATATTCAAACATTTCCAAACTCTGTGTAAAATCTGTTGTACAATCACTGCATTCCCCTGGATGGTGTAATAATTTCACAAAAATCACCAAACTCTGTGTAAAGTTTATTGTCCAAAAACTTCATTCACCTGCATGGTGTAATGACTCGTCAAAAATCTCCAAACTCTGTGGAAAGTTTGTTGTCCAATCACTGCATTCCCCTGCATGGGGAAATGAATAGTCAAACAACTCCAAACTCTGTGTAAAGTCTGTTGTCCAATCACTGCATTCCCCTTAATTGTGTAATGACTAGTCAAAAATCTCCAAACTATGTGTAAAGTCTGTTGTCCAATCACGGCATTCCCCTGCATGGTGTAGTGACTAATCAAAAATAGACAAAATCTGTGTAAAGTCTGTTGTCCAATCACTGCATTACTCAGCAAGGTGTAAAGACTAATAAAAAATCTCCCATCTCCGTTTAAAGTTGTTGTCCAATCACTGCATTCCCCTGCATGTTGTAATGAATATTCAAATATCTCCAAACTCTGTGTAAAGTCTGTTGTCCAATCACTGTATTCACTGCATAGTGTAATGACTCATCAAACATTTCCAAACTCTGTGTAAAGTCTGTTGTCCAATCACTGCATTCCCCTGCATGGTGTAATGACTAGTCAAACATCGCCAAAGTCTGTGAAAAGTATGTTGTCCAATCACTGCATTCCCCTGCAAGGTGTAAAGACTAGTCAAAAATCACCAAACTCTGTGGAAACATTGCTGTTCAATCACTGCATTCCCCTGCATGGTGTAATGAATAATCAAACATTTCCAAACTATGTGTTAAGTCAGTTGTACAATAACTGCATTTCCCTGCAGGGTTTAATGACTAGTCAAACATCTTCAAACTCTGTGTAAAGTTTGTTGTCCAATAACTGCATTCCCCTGCATGGGGTAATGAATAGTCAAACATCTCCAAACTCTGTGTAAAGTCTGTTGTCCAAATACTGCATTCGCCTGGATAATGTAACGACTCATCAAACATATCCAAATTCTGTGTAAAGTCTGTTGTCCAATCAATGAATTCCCCTGCATGGTGTAATAAATATTCAAACATTTCCAAACTCTGTGTAAAGTCTGTTGTCCAATCACTGCATTTCCGTGCATGGTGTAAAAACTAATCAAAAATGTCCAAACTATGTGTAAAGTTGTTGTCCAATCACTGCATTCCCCTGCATGTTGAAATGAATATTCAAACATCTCCAAACTCTGTGTAAAGTCTGTTGTCCAATCACTGCATTCCCCTGCATGGTGTAATACATATTCAAACATTTCCAAACTCTGTGTAAAATGTGTTGTACAATCACCACATTCACTGCATAGTGTAATGACTCATCAAAAATCTGCAAACTCTGTGTAAAGTCTGCTGTCCAATAAATGCATTCCCCTGCATGGTGTAATGACTAGTCAAACATCGCCAAACTCTGTGTAAATCTGTTGTCCAATCACTGCATTCCTCTGCAAGGTGTAAAGACTAGTCAGAAATCACCAAACTCTGAGTAAAGTAATTTGTCCAATCTCTGCATTCCCCTGCAAGGTGTAAAGACTAGTCAAAAATCAACAAACTCTGTGGAAACATTGCTGTTCAATCACTCTATTCCCCTGCATGGTGTAATGAATATTCAAACATTTCCAAACTCTGTGTAAAATCTGTTGTACAATCACTGCATTCCCCTGGATGGTGTAATAATTTCACAAAAATCACCAAACTCTGTGTAAAGTTTATTGTCCAAAAACTTCATTCACCTGCATGGTGTAATGACTCGTCAAAAATCTCCAAACTCTGTGGAAAGTTTGTTGTCCAATCACTGCATTCCCCTGCATGGGGAAATGAATAGTCAAACAACTCCAAACTCTGTGTAAAGTCTGTTGTCCAATCACTGCATTCCAATTATTGTGTAATGACTAGTCAAAAATCTCCAAACTATGTGTAAAGTCTGTTGTCCAATCACGGCATTCCCCTGCATGGTGTAGTGACTAATCAAAAATAGACAAAATCTGTGTAAAGTCTGTTGTCCAATCACTGCATTACTCAGCAAGGTGTAAAGACTAATAAAAAATCTCCCATCTCCGTTTAAAGTTGTTGTCCAATCACTGCATTCCCCTGCATGTTGTAACGAATATTCAAATATCTCCAAACTCTGTGTAAAGTCTGTTGTCCAATCACTGTATTCACTGCATAGTGTAATGACTCATCAAACATTTCCAAACTCTGTGTAAAGTATGTTGTCCAATCACTGCATTCCCCTGCATGGAGTAATGAGTATTCAAACATTTCCAAACTCTGTGTAAAGTCTGTTGTCCAATCACTGCATTCCCCTGCATGGTGTAATGACTAGTCAAACATCGCCAAAGTCTGTGAAAAGTATGTTGTCCAATCACTGCATTCCCCTGAAAGGTGTAAAGACTAGTCAAAAATCACCAAACTCTGTGGAAACATTGCTGTTCAATCACTGCATTCCCCTGCATGGTGTAATGACTAGTCAAACATCTTCAAACTCTGTGTAAAGTTTGTTGTCCAATCACTGCATTCCCCTGCATGGGGTAATGAATAGTCAAACATCTCCAAACTCTGTGTAAAGTCTGTTGTCCAAATACTGCATTCGCCTGGATAATGTAACGACTCATCAAACATATCCAAACTCTGTGTAAAGTCTGTTGTCCAATCACTGCATTCCCCTGCATGGTGTAATAAATATTCAAACATTTCCAAACTCTGTGTAAAGTCTGTTGTCCAATCACTGCATTTCCCTGCATGGTGTAAAGACTAATCAAAAATGTCCAAACTATGTGTAAAGTTGTTGTCCAATCACTGCATTCCCCTGCATGTTGAAATGAATATTCAAACATCTCCAAACTCTGTGTAAAGTCTGTTGTCCAATCACTGCATTCCCCTGCATGGTGTAATACATATTCAAACATTTCCAAACTCTGTGTAAAATGTGTTGTACAATCACCACATTCACTGCATAGTGTAATGACTCATCAAAAATCTGCAAACTCTGTGTAAAGTCTGCTGTCCAATAAATGCATTCCCCTGCATGGTGTAATGACTAGTCAAACATCGCCAAACTCTGTGTAAATCTGTTGTCCAATCACTGCATTCCTCTGCAAGGTGTAAAGACTAGTCAGAAATCACCAAACTCTGAGTAAAGTAATTTGTCAAATCTCTGCATTCCCCTGCAAGGTGTAAAGACTAGTCAAAAATCAACAAACTCTGTGGAAACATTGCTGTTCAATCACTCTATTCCCCTGCATGGTGTAATGAATATTCAAACATTTCCAAACTCTGTGTAAAGTCTGTTGTCCAATCACTGCATTTCCCTGCATGTTGTAATACATATTCAAATATCTCCAAACTATGTGTAAAGTCTGTTGTCCAATCACTGCATTCCCCTGTATGGTGTAATAAATATTCAAACATTTCCAAACTCTGTGTAAAATCTGTCTGTTGTACAATCACCACATTCACTGCATAGTGTAATGACTCATCAAAAATCTGCAAACTCTGTGTAAAGTCTGCTGTCCAATCACGGCATTCCCCTGCATGGTGTAATGAATAGTCAAACATTTCAAAACTCTGTGTAAAATCTGTTGTACAATCACTGCATTCCCCTGCATGGTGTAATAATTAGACAAAAATCACCAAACTCCAAGTTTCTTGTCCAAAAACTTAATTCACCTGCATGGTTTAATGACTTGTCAAAAATCTCCAAACTCTGTGGAAAGGTTGTTGTCCAATCACTGCATTCCCCTGCATGGGGTAATGAATAGTCAAACATCTCCAAACTCTGTGTAAAGTCTGTTGTCCAATCACTGCATTCGCCTGCATGATGTAACGACTCATCAAAAATATATTTTATGGGATTTTTGTGTTTAATGACTAAAATATGTATACATTTGACTTAGATGTTACTGTATGAATGAAACTTATTATAATCATAATGCTGAATGTAATGTGTTCCTTATTAGAAAGAATTGAGGTCTCTTCAGACAGGCTGGAATGCTGTGTTCCTTACCTGACATTCTGTCTCTACCCAGGGAGGGGAGAGACCTTGGGTTGGTTGCAGATAGTTTAACAGGTGGCAGACAGTAATGAAAACTTTAACTATACTGCCATTGTATTCTAGAGGAGGATGGACATTAAAACCTATGACATCATCTTTATTATATAACCTGATGTAAATTGTACTATGATTCAGTACTCTCGAGAATAAACGCTATTGATTGATTGATTTTAAGACTGGTTTCTGTCCATTTAATGCTGATAATTATCTTACAAATTCTTATTTATGGGCAGAGTGTTTTAATTGAATTGGTTGATAAACAGGAATTAAAATTCCTTTAACAATATCCAAACTCTGTGTAAAGTCTATTGTCAAATCAATGCATTCCCCTGCATGGTGTAATGAATATTCAAACATTTCCAAACTCTGTGTAAAGTCAGTTGTCCAATCACCGCATTCATCGCATAGTGTAATGACTATTCAAAAATCACCAAACTCGGTGTAAAGTCTGTTGTCCAATCACTGCATTCCCCTGCATGGTGTAATGAATAGTCAAACATCTCCAAACTCTGTGCAAAGTATGTTGTCCAATCACTGCATTCCCCTGCATGGTGTAATGAATATTCAAATATCTCCAAACTCTGTGTAAAGTCTATTGTCCAATCACTGCATTCCCCTGCATGGTGTAATGACTCGTGAAACATTTCCAAACTCTGTGGAAAATCTGTTGTACATTCACTGCATTCCCCTGCATGGTGTAATGACTAGTCAACCATGTCCAAACTCTGTGTAAAGTATGTTGTCCAATCACTGCATTCCCCTGCATGGTGTAATGAAGAGTCAAACATCTCCAAACTCTTTGTAAAGTCTATTGTCCAATCAATGCATTCCCCTGCATGGTGTAATTAATATTCAAACATTTCCAAACTCTGTGTAAAGTCTGTGTTCTCATCACTGCATTCCCCTGCATGGTGTAAAGACTAGTCCAGAACTTCCCAACTCTGTGTAAAGTTTTTTTTTCCAATCACTGCATTCCCCTGCATGTTGTAATGAATATTAAAGTATCTCCAAACTATGTGTAAACGTTGCTGTTCAATCACTGCATTTCCCTGCATGGTGTAGTGAATAGTCAAACATCGCCAAACTCTGTGTAAAGTATGTTTTCCAATCACGGCATTCCCCTGCATGGTGTAATGACTATTCAAAAATCACCAAACTCTGTGTAAACGTTGCTGTTCAATCACTGCATTCCCCTGCAAGGTGTAAAGAGTAGTCAAAAATCACCAAACTCTGTGTAAACGTTGCTGTTCAATCACTGCATTCCCCTGCATGGTGTAATGAATAGTAAAAAATCTCCAAACACTGTGGAAAGTCTGTTTTCCAATCACTGCATTCCCCTGCATTGTAACGCCCGGGGTGTGGTGAAGGAAGAAGTCAGGCGCAGCAAGCAAATGACGCCAACTCAAACAAATGCCCCAAACAGGGGGGAACTAAACAGTTCAGCAAAACACCATATACAAACAACCGTGACGTACAGACGAGAACAAACGTCTACAGAAAATCATCCTGCACACCAGCGGGCGGGCCGGCTGGTAAATAAAGCCCAACCAATTAACCTAACTAAACACAGGTTCAACTAGTAAACTGACAAGGGGGGAAAAAGGGTCAGTGGCAGCTAATAGGCCTGTGACCGCCGAGCGCCACCCGTACCTGGAAGGGGAGCCACCTTTGGTAGGAATCGTGACAGTACGGCTCCCGCAGCGCGCCGACACCGGCCTCGAGGGCGCCCCGGTGGGTGAGGCGCAGGGCGATCCGGATGGAGGCGATGGAAATCCCTCAACATTGACGGATCCAAGATGTCCCCCAAAGGTACCCAGCACCTCTCCTCCGGACCGTACCCCTCCCAATCCACGAGGTACTGCAGGCCCCTCACCTGGCGACTCGTGTCCAGAATGGCCCGTATCGTGTACGCCGGGGACCCCTCGATGTCCAGAGGGGGAGGAGGGACCTCCGGCACCTCACCGTCCTGCAGGGGACCAGCTACCACCGGCCTGAGGAGAGACACATGAAACGAGGGGTTAATACGATAATAGGAAGGGAGTTGTAATCGATAACACACCTCGTTTATCCTCCTCAGGACTTTGAAGGGCCCCACACACTGCGGCCCCAGCTTCCGGCAGGGCAAGCGGAGGGGTAGGTTTCGGGTCGAGAGCCAGACCCTGTCCCCCGGTACAAACACGGGGGCCTCACTGCGGTGGCGGTCAGCAATCCTCTTCTGCCATCCACTGGCTTGTTTGAAAAATTCCTGGACGGCCCTCCTTGGTCTCCTTGGAGCGCTGCACCCACTCCTCCACCGCAGGAGCCTCGTTCTGATTCGGATGCCAAGGTGCCAGGACCGGCTGGTAGCCCAACACACACTGGAACAGAGATAGGTTTGTCGAGGAGTAACGGAGTGAGTTTTGGGCCAACTCCACGCATGGGACGTACCTAGACCACTCCCTGGGCCAGTCCTGGCAATACGACCGCAGAAACCTACTCACCTCCTGGTTCACTCTCTCCACCTGCCCATTACTCTCGGAGTGATAACCGGAGGTCAGGCTGACCGAGACCCCCAGACGCTCCATGAACGCCCTCCATACCCTGGACGTGAACTGGGGACCCCGATCAGAGACGATGTCCTCCGGCACCCCGTAGTGCCGGAAGACGTGTGTGATTAACGCCTCTGCAGTCTGCAATGGGAGGAGACAGCAGGACTTAGAAAACCGATCCACAACCACTAAAACCGTGGTGTTCCCCTGAGACGGGGGAAGATCGGTCAGGAAATCCACTGATAAGTGAGACCATGGCCGTTGTGGAACGGGGATGGGTTGTAACTTCCCTCTAGGAAGGTGCCTAGGACCCTTACCCTGGGCGCAGACCGAACAGGAAGAGACATAAACCCTAACGTCCCTAGCCAAGGTGGGCCACCAATACTTCCCCCGGAGACCCCGCACTGTCCTCGCCACCCCAGGATGACCCGAGGAGGGTAAGGTGTGAGCCCATTGAATCAGTTGGTCTCGAACACCAAGCGGCACATACTTATGCCCAGCCGAAACACTGAAGAGGCGCAGGCTCCGCCCGTAACGCCCGCTCGATGTCCGAGTCCACCTCCCATACTACTGGTGCCATCAGCCTCGAGGCTGGAAGGATGGGAGTAGGCTCGGTGGACCGATCCTCCGTGTCATAAAGATGGGACAGCGCGTTGGCTTTTACGTTCAGGGAGCCTGGTCTATAAGACAAAGTAAACCTAAATTTGGTGAAGAACATGGCCCACCTTGCCTGACGTGGATTCAGTCTCCTAGCTGCCCGAATATACTCCAGATTCTGGTGGTCGGTTCAGATGAGAAAAGGGTGCCTAGCCTCCTCAAGCCAGTGTCTCCACACCCTCAGGGCCTTGACCACCGCTAACAACTCCCAGTCCCCCACATCATAGTTACGCTCCGCCGGACTGAGCTTCCTCGAAAAGAAAGCACAGGGGTGGAGTTTTGGTGGCGTACCCGAGCGCTGTGATAGCACGGCACCCACCCCAGCCTCGGACGCGTCCACCTCCACTATGAATGCTAGAGAGGGGTCCGGGTGCGCCAACACGGGTGCATCCGTGAACAGCGCCTTCAACCTATTGAAGGCTCTGTCCGCCTCTGCCGACCACCGCAAACGCACCGGCCCCCCCTTCAGCAGTGAAGTAATGGGAGCCGCTACCTGGCCAAAACCCCGGATAAACCTCCGGTAATAATGGGCAAAACCCAAAAACCGCTGCACCTCCTTCACCGTGGTAGGAGTCGGCCAATTTCGCACAGCCTTAATGCGGTCACATTCCATCACCACCCCCATGTTGGAAATGCGATAACCCAGGAAGGAGACGGCTCATTTGGAGAACACACACTTCTCAGCCTTGACGTATAGGTCATCCTCCAGCAGTCTACCAAGCACCTTGCGTACCAGAGACACATGTGCGGCGCGGGTGGAGGAATAGATCAGAATATCATTGATATAAACGACCACGCCCTGGCCGTGCAGGTCCCTGAGAATCTCGTCTACAAAAGATTGAAAGACGGCTGGAGCATTCTTTAACCCATACGGCATGACGAGGTACTCATAGTGCCCAGATGTGGTACTAAATGCGGTTTTCCACTCGTCTCCCTCCCGAATACGCACCAGACTATACGCGCTCCTGAGATCCAATTTTGTGAAAAACTGGGCTCTGTGAAATGATTCCACCGCCGTAGCGATGAGAGGTAGTTGGTAACTAAACCCCACTGTGATGGCATTTAGACCTCTATAATCAACGCACGGATGCAGACCTCCCTCCTTTTTCTTCACAAAAAAAGAAACTCGAGGAAAATGGGTGAGATGGAGGGCTGAATGTAACCCTGTCCCGGAGATTCCGTGACATATGTTTCCATAGCCAACGTCTCCTCCTGGAACAATGGGTACACGTGACTCTTGGGAAGCTCAGCGTTTACCTGGAGATTTATCGCACAATCCCCCACCCCGGTCGATGAGGTGGTAATTTAGTCACTCTCTTCTTACTGAAAGCGATTGCCAAATCGGAATATTCGGGGGGGATGCGCACCGTGGAACCCTGGTCTGGACTCTCCGATGAAAACTCCCAGACACTTTCCAGAACACTCCTCTGACCACGCCTGGAGAACCCCCTGTCTCCACAAAATCTTATGATTGTGATTAGCCAGCCAGGGAATCCCCAGCACCACTGGAAACGCAGGCGAATCAATAATGAAGGGACTAATTCGCTCCCTTTTGATTCCCCTTCGTCACCATGTCCAGTGGAACTATGGCCTCCCTGACCAACCCTGACCCTAATGGCCGGCTATCTAGGGAGTGCACGGGGAAGGGAGAATCTATCGGCACGAGCGGAAGACCCAGCTTGATGGCGAGTCCGCGATCCATAAAATTCCCAGCTGCACCTGAATCGACTAGAGCCTTATACTGGGAAGAGGGGAAAATTCAAGAAAATAAATCAAGACAAACAGGTGACCAACAGGGGGTTCTGGGTGAGTTTGATGCTGACTCACCTGGGGTGACCGAGAAGCGTTCATCCTGCCATCTCGACTCCCAGATGGGCCCCCCCAGCACCGATCGGCCGTGTGTCCTCTCCGACCACAGCTGGTGCAGGGGGAGCCCCCTCCTCTGGTACCCCTCGGCACGGCCCCTCCCAACTCCATAGGAAAGGGAGCGGGGGCGCTGGGTGGTGGAACGAACAGGACCCTCTCCGAACGCCCGCGGGCAGCCAGCAGATTGTCTAGCCGGATAGACATGTCGATAAGTTCATCCAGAGAGAGGGCGGTGTCCCGACACGCTAGCTCCCTGCGGACGTCCTCCCGGAGACTACACCGGTAGTGGTGTATCAGAGCCCTGTCGTTATACCCAGACCCAGCGGCCAAGGTTCGAAACTCCAAGGCGAAATCCTGGGGGCTCCTCTTCTCCTGCCTAAGGTGGAACAGTCGCTCTCCGACTGACTCCGAAATCTGGGTAGTGCTCCTTCGCCGAGTCTGGGCCATTCCAGACCGCGTTTGCCCACTCCAGAGTACGATCCGTCAGGCAGGAGATGAGGACACTCACTCTCTCCGCTCCCGAGGGAGTGGGCCTCACGGTCGCCAGGTACAGTTCCAGTTGAAGTAAGAACCCCTAACACCCCACCGCCGCTCCATCATATTCCCTCGGGAGCGCAAGACAGAGAGCGCTGGAGCAGGAGGATGGGGAGAGAGGGGAAGAGGGGTCCAGAACTGGGGAAACCGAAGATGGAGAGAGGAGACCACTCCTCTCCCATCGGTCCATTCTCTCCATCATCTGGTCCATCGCAGATCCGATCCGATGGAGAACACTGGTGTGATGGAGGACACATTCGTCCATCGATGGAAGGGGGTTGGCAGCTGCTCCTGCTGACTCCATTCTTTTAAGGTGCGGGATTCTGTAACGCCCGGGGTGTAGTGGAGGAAGAAGTCAGGCGCAGCAAGCAGCGAGTTCAGGGTAGCGATACTTTATTTACACCACACCGGTGCAAATGACACCAACTCAAACAAATGCCCCAAACATGGGGGGAACTAAACAGTTCAGCAAAAACATCATATACAAACAACCGTGACGTACAGACGAGAACAAACGTCTACAGAAAATCATCCTGCACACCAGCAGGCGGGCCGGGTGGTAAATAAAGCCCAACCAATTAACCTAACTAAACACAGGTGCAACTAATAAACAGACAAGGGGGGAAAAAGGATCAGTGGCAGCTAATAGGCCGGTAACGACGACCGCCGAGCACCACCCGAACAGGAAGGGGAGCCACCTTCGGTAGGAATCGTGACATGCATGGTGTAATGAAGAGTCAAACATCTCCAAACTCTTTGTAAAGTCTGTTGTCCAATCAATGCATTCCCCTGCACGGTGTAATGAATATTCAAACATTTCCAAACTCTGTGTAAAGTCTGTTGTCCAATCACTGCATTCCCCTGCATGGTGTAATGAATAGTCAAACATCTCCAAACTATGTGTAAAGTCTGTTGTCCAATCACTGCATTCCCCTGCATGGTGTAATGAATAGTCAAACATCTCCAAACTCTGTGTAAAGTCTGTTGTCCAATCACTGCATTCCCCTGCATGGTGTAATGAATAGTCAAACATTTTCAAACTATCTGTAAAGTCTGTTGTCCAATCACTGCATTCCCCTGCATGGTGTAATGAATAGTCAAACATATCCAAACTCTGTGTAAAGTCTGTTGTCCAATCACCGCATTCATCGCAAAGTGTAATGACTCATCAAACATTTCCAAACTCTGTGTAAAGTATGTTCTCCAATCACTGCATTCCCCTGCATGGTGTAAGGACTAGTCAAACATCGCCAAACTCTGTGTAAAGTCTGTTGTCCAATATCTGCATTCCCCTGCATTGTGTAATGACTAGTCAAAAATCTCCAAACTATGTGTAAAGTCTGTTGTCCAATCACTGCATTCCCCTGCATGGTGTAAAGACTAGTCAAGAATCACCAAACTCTGTGTAAACTTTGCTGTCCAATCACTGCATTCCCCTGGATGGTGTAATGAAGAGTCAAACATCTCCAAACACTTTGTAAAGTCTATTGTCCAATCAATGCATTCCCCTGCATGTTGTAATGAATATTCAAATATCTCCAAACTATGTGTAAACTTTGCTGTTCAATCACTGCATTCCCCTGCATTGTGTAATGAATAGTCAAACATCTCCAAACTCTGAGTAAAGTCATTTGTCAAATCTCTGCATTCCCCTGCATGGTGTAATGACTATTCAAAAATAGACAAACTCTGTGTAAAGTCTGTTGTCCAATCACTGCATTCCCCTACATGATGTAATGAATATTCAAACATTTCCAAACTCTGTGTAAAGCTTGTTGTCCAATCACTGCATTCCCCTGCATGGTGTAATGACTAGTCAAAAATCTCCAAACTATGTGTAAAGTCTGTTGTCCAATCACTGCATTCCCCTGCATGTTGTAATGAATATTGAAATATCTCCAAACTATGTGTAAACTTTGCTGTTCAATCACTGAATTCCCCTGCATTGTGTAATGAATAGTCAAACATCTCCAAACTCTGTGTAAAGTCAGTTGTCCAATCACCGCATTCATCGCATAGTGTAATGACTCATCAAACATTTCCAAACTCTGTGTAAAGTATGTTGTCCAATCACTGCATTCCCCTGCACGGTGAAATGAATATTCAAACATTTCCAAACTCTGTGTAAAGCTTGTTGTCCAATCACTGCATTCCCCTGCATGGTGTAATGACCAGTCAAACATCTACAAACTCTGTGTAAAGTCTGTTGTCCAATCACTGCATTCCCCTGCATGGTGTAATGAATAGACAAAGATTTTCAAACTCTGTATAAAGTCTGTTGTCCAATCACTGCATTCCCCTGAATGGTGTAATGACTAGTCAAACATCTCCAAACTATGTGTAAACCTTGCTGTTGAATCACTGCATTCCCCTGCATGGTGTAATGAACAGTCAAACATCTCCAAACTCTTTGTAAAGCTTGTTGTCCAATCACTGCATTCCCCTGCATGGTGTAATGAATATTCAAACATTTCCAAACACTGTGTAAAGTCTGTTGTCCAATCACTGCATTCCCCTGCATGGTGTAAAGAATATTCAAACATTTCCAAACTCTGTGTAAAGTCTGTTGTCCAATCACTGCATTCCCCTAAATGGTGTAATGAATAGAAAAACATCTCCAAACTCTGTATGAAGTCTATTGTCCAATCACTGCATTCCCCTGCATGGTGTAATGACTTGTAAAGAATAGACAAACTCTGTGTAAATTCTGTTGTCCAATCACTGCATTCCCCAGCAAGGTGTAAAGACTAGTCAAACATCGCCAAACTCTGTGTAAAGTCAGTTGTCCAATCACTGCATTCCCCTGCATGGCGTAATGAATAGACAAACATTTTCAAACACTGTGTAAAGTTTGTTGTCCAATCACTGCAAATCCCCTGCATGTTGAAATTAATATTAAAATATCTCCAAACTCTGTGTAAAGTCTATTTTCCAAACACTATGTTCCTCAGCAAGGTGTGAAGACCAGTCAAAAACCACCAAACTCTGTATAAAAGCAGTTGTCCAATCACCGCATTCACAACACGGTGTAATGAATAGACAAAGATTTTCAAACTCTGTGTAAAGTCTGTTGTCCAATCACTGCATTCCCTTGCCTGGTGTAATGACTCGTCAAACATCTCCAAACTCTGTATAAAGTCTATTGTCCAATCACTGCATTCCCCTGCATGGTGTAATGAACAGTCAAACATCTCCAAACTCTGTGTAAAGTCTGTTGTCCAATCACTGCATTCCCCTGCATGGTGTAATGAATAGTCAAACATCGCCAAACTCTGTGTAAAGTCAGTTGTTCAATCACTGCATTCCCCTGCATGGTGTAATAAATAGTCAAAAATCTCCAAACTCTGTGTAAAGTCTGTTGTCCAATCACTGCATTCCCCTGCAAGGTGTAATGACTAGTCAAACATCTCCAAACTCTGTGTAAAGTATGTTGACCAATCACTGAATTCAACGCATAGTGTAATGACCCATACAACATTTCCAAACTCTGTGTAAAGTCAGTTGTTCAATCACTGCATTCCCCTGCATGGTGTAATGACTTGTCAAACATCGCCAAACTCTGTGTAAAGTCAGTTGTCCAATCACTGCCTTCCCCTGCATGGTGTAATGACTAGTCAAAAATCTCCAAACTCTGTGTAAAATATGTTGTCCAATCACTGCCTTCCCCTGCATGGTGTAATGACGAGTCAAAGATCTCTAATCTATGTGTAAAGTCTGTTGTCCAATCACTGCATTCCCCTTCATGGTGTAAAGACTAGTCAAGAATCACCAAACTCTGTGTAAACTTTGATGTTCCATCACTGCATTTTTCTGTATGGTGTAATAAATAGTCAAAAATCTCCAAACACTGTGTAAATTCTATTGTCCAATCAATGCATTCCCCTGCATGGTGTAATGACTATTCAAAAATAGACAAACTCTGTGTAAAGTCTATTGTCCAATCACTAAATTCCCCAGCAAGGTGTAAAGACCAGTCAAAAACCACCAAACACTGTATAAAGTCTATTGTCCAATCACCGCATTCACAACACGGTGTAATGAATAGACAAAGATTTTCAAACTCTGTGTAAAGTCTGTTGTCCAATCACTGCATTCCCTTGCATGGTGTAATGACTTGTCAAACATCTCAAAACTCTGTATAAAGTCTATTGTCCAATCACTGCATTCCCCTGCATGGTGTAATGAACAGTCAAACATCTCCAAACTCTTTGTAAAGCTTGTTGTCCAATCACTGCATTCCCCTGCATGGTGTAATGAATATTCAAACATTTCCAAACACTGTGTAAAGTCTGTTGTCCAATCACTGCATTCCCCTAAATGGTGTAATGAATAGTCAAACATCTCCAAACTCTGTATAAAGTATATTGTCCAATCACTGCATTCCCCTGCATGGTGTAATGACTTGTAAAGAATAGACAAACTCTGTGTAAAGTCTGTTGTCCAATCACTGCATTCCCCTAAATGGTGTAATGAATAGTCAAACATCGCCAAACTCTGTGTAAAGTCAGTTGTTCAATCACTGCATTCCCCTGCATGGTGTAATGACTAGTCAAACATCTCCAAACTCTGTGTAAAGTATGTTGACCAATCACCAAATTCAACGCATAGTGTAATGACCCATACAACATTTCCAAACTCTGTGTAAAGTCAGTTGTGCAATCACTGCATTCCCCAGCAAGGTGTAAAGACTAGTCAAACATGGCCAAACTCTGTGTAAAGTCAGTTGTCCAATCACTGCATTCCCCTGCATGGCGTAATGAATAGACAAACATTTTCAAACTCTGTAAAGTCTGTTGTCCAATCACTGCATTCCCCTGCAAGATGTAATGAATATTCAAACATTTCCAAACTCTGTATAAAGTCTATTGTCCAATCACTGCATTCCCCTGCATGGTGTAATGACTAGTCAAACATCTCCAAACTATGTGTAAACGTTGCTGTTGAATCACTGCATTCCCCTGCATGGTGTAATGAACAGTCAAACATCTCCAAACTCTTTGTAAAGCTTGTTGTCCAATTACTGCATTCCCCTGCATGGTGTAATGAATAGTCAAACATCTCCAAACTCTGTATAAAGTATATTGTCCAATCACTGCATTCCCCTGCATGGTGTAATGACTTGTCAAACATCGCCAAACTCTGTGTAAAGTCAGTTGTCCAATCACTGCCTTCCCCTGCATGGTGTAATGACTAGTCAAAAATCTCCAAACTCTGTGTAAAGTATGTTGTCCAATCACTGCCTTCCCCTGCATGGTGTAATCACCGAATTCAACGCATAGTGTAATGACCCATACAACATTTCCAAACTCTGTGTAAAGTCAGTTGTGCAATCACTGCATTCCCCTGCAAGATGTAATGACTAGTCAAAAATATCTGTAACGGATTTCTAGCTCTTCCTCCTCCTCGGACGAGGAGAGGAGAGAGGGATCGGAAGACCAATGTGCAGCGAGGTATGATGACATAATGATTTATTGCAAGACGAAGACGAACACAAAACAACACTTGGAATAATTACAAAACAACAAACGAGGTAGACAGACCTGGACGACGAACTTACATGAAACACGAAGAACGCATGAACAGGAAAACTGACTACATAAAACGAACGAACAAACAAAACCGAAACAGTCCCGTGTGGCGTACCATACACTTACACAGGAGACAACCACCCACAAACAAACAGTGTGAAAACACCTACCTTAATATGGCTCTCAATTAGAGGAAATGAAAACCACCTGCCTCTAATTGAGAGCCATATCAGGTCACCCTATTACCAACATAGAAACACATAACATAGACTACCCACCCAAACTCATGCCCTGACCGTCAAACACATACAAAATAACAGAAAACCGGTCAGGAACGTGACAATATCCAAACTGCAATCCCTTGCATGGTGTAATGACTCGGCAAAACATCTCCAAACTCTGTATAAAGTCTATTGTCCAATCACTGCATTCCCCTGAATGGTGTAATGACTAGTCAAACATCTCCAAACTATGTGTAAACCTTGCTGTTGAATCACTGCATTCCCCTGCATGGTGTAATGAACAGTCAAACATCTCCAAACTCTTTGTAAAGTCTGTTGTCCAATCACTGCATTCCCCTGTATGGTGTAAAGAATAGTCAAACATCGTCAAACTCTGTGTAAAGTCAGTTGTCCAATCACTGCATTCCCCTACATGGTGTAATGACTCGTCAAACATCTCCAAACACTGTGTAAAGTCTGTTGTCCAATCACTGCATTCCCCTGCATGGTGTAAAGACTGATCCAAAATTTCCCAACTCTGTGTAAAGTTTGTTGTCCAATCACTGCAAATCCCCTGCATGTTGAAATTAATGTTCAAATATCTCCAAACAGTGTGTAAACTTTGCTGTTTAATCACTGCATTCCCCTGCAAGGTGTAATGAATAGTTAAAAATCTCAAAACTCTGTGTCAAGTCATTTGTCAAATCTCTGCATTCCCCTGCATGGTGTAATGACTAGTCAAAAATCTCCAAACTCTGTGTAAAGTCTGTTGTCCAATCACTGCATTCCTCTGCATGGTTTAATGACTCATCAAACATCTCCAAACTCTTTGTAAAGTCTATTGTCCAATCACTGCACTCCCCTGCATGGTGTAATGACTCATCAAACCTCTCCAAACTCTGTTTAAAGTATTTTGCCCAATCACTGCATTCGCCTGCATGGTGTAATGACTTGTAAAGAATAGACAAACTCTGTGTAAAGTATGTTGTCCAATCACTGCATTCCCCTGCATGGTGTAATGAATAGTCAAACATCTCCAAACTCTGTGTAAAGTCTGCTGTCCAATCACTGCATTCCCCTGCATCGTGTAATGAATATTCAATCATCTCAAAACGCTGTGTAAAATCTCTTGTCCATTCACTGCATTCCCCTGCATGGTGTAATGACTATTCAAAATAGACAAACTCTGTGTAAAGTCTGCTGTCCAATCACTGCATTCTCCTGCATGGTGTAATGAATAGTCAAACATTGCCAAACTCTGTGTAAAGTCTGCTGTCCAATCACTGGATTCCCCTGCATCGTGTAATGAATATTCAATCATCTCAAAACTCTGTGTAAAGTCTGTTGTCCAATAACTGCAATCCCCTGCATGGTGTAATGACTCATCAAAAATATCCAAACTCTTTGTAAAGTCTATTTTCCAATCAATGCATTCCCCTGCATGGTGTAAATAATAGTAAAGCATCTCCAAACACTGTGTAAAATTGGTTGTCAAATCACCGCATTCCCCTGCATGGTGTAATGAATAGTCAAAGATCTCAAAACTCTGTGTAAAGTCTGTTGTCCAATCACCGCATTCACAGCATGGTGTAATGAATAGACAAAGATTAACAAACTCTGTGTAAAGTCTGTTGTCCAATCACTGCATTCCCCTGCATGGTGTAATTAACAGTCAAAAATCTCCAAACTCTGTGTAAAGTCTGTTGTCCAATCACCCCATTCACCGCATGGTGTAATGACTCATCAAACATATCCAAAATCTTTGAAAAGTCTATTGTCCAATCAATGCATTCCCCTGCATGGTGTAATGAATATTCAAACATTTTCAAACTCTGTGTAAAGTCTGTTGTACAATCACTGCATTCCTCTGCATGGTGTAATGACTAGTCAAAAATCTCCAAACACTGTGTAAAGTATGTTGTCCAATAACTGCATGCCCCTGCATGGTGTAATGAATAGTCAAACATCTCCAAACTCTATGTAAAGTCTGTTGTGCAATCACTGCATTCCCCTGCATGGTGTAATGACTAGTCAAACATCGCCAAACTCTGTGTAAAGTTTGTTGTCCAATCACTGCATTCCCTTGCATGGTGTAATGAAGATTCAAACATCTCCAAACTCTTTGTAAAGTCTATTGTCCAATCAATGCATTCCCCTGCATGGTGTAATGACTAGTCAAACATCTCCAAACTCTGTGTAAAGTCTATTGTCCAATCACTGCATTCCCCGCAAGGTGTAACGACTATTCAAATATCTCCAAACTCTGTGTAAAATCTGTTGTCCAATCACTGCATTCCCCTGCATCGTGAAATGAATAGTCAACCATCTCAAAAGGCTGTATTAAGTCTGTTGTCCAATCACTGCATTCCCCTGCATGGTGTAATGACTAGTCAAACATCTCCAAACTCAGTGTACATTTTGTTGTCCAATCACTGCATTCCACTGCATTGTGTAATGAATAGTCAAACATCGCCAAACTCTGCGTAAAGTATTTTATCCAATCACTGCATTCGCCTCTATGGTGTAATGACTTGTAAAGAATAGACAAACTCTGTGTAAAGTATGTTGTCCAATAACTGCATGCCCCTGCATGGTGTAATGAATAGTCAAACATCGCCAAACTCTGTATAAAGTATGTTGTCATATCACCGAATTCACCGCATAGTGTAATGACCCATACAACATTTCCAAACTCTGTGTAAGGTCTGTTATCCAATTACTGCATTCCCCAGCAAGGTGTAAAGACTAGTCAAACATTGCCAAACTATGTATAAAGTATGTTGTCATATCACTGCATTCCCCTGCATGGTGTAATGACTTGTCAAACATCGCCAAACTCTGTGTAAAGTATGTTGTCATATCACTGCATTCTCCTGCATGGTGTAATGACTAGTCAAACATCTCCAAACTCTGTGTAAAGTATGTTGTCCAATCACTGAATTCACCGCATTGTGTAATGACCCATCAAACATTTCCAAACTATGTGTAAAGTCTGTTGTCCAATCACTGCATTCCCCTGCATGGTGTAATGAATAGTCAAATATCGCTAAACTCTGTGTAAAGTCAGTTGTCCAATCACTGCATTCCCCTGCATGGTGTAATGAATAGTCAAACATCTCCAAACGCTGTGTAAAGTATGTTTTTGTATCCCCGCATTCACTGCATGGTGTAATGACTCATCAAAGATTCCCAAACTCTGTGTAAAGTCTGTTGTCCAATCACCGCATTCCCCTGCATGGTCTAATGAATATTCAAATATGTCCAAACTCTGTGTAAAGTCTGTTGTACAATCACTGCATTCCCCTGCATGGTGTAATGACTAGTCAAAAATCTCCAAACTCTGTGTAAAGTCTGTTGTCCAATCACTGCATTCCTCTGCATGGTGTAATGACTTGTCAAGAATACACAAACTCTGTGTAAAGTCTGTTGTCCAATCACTGCATTCCCCTGCAAGATGAAATTCCTTTTCAAAAATCACCAAACTCTATGTAAAGTCTGTTGTCCAATAACTGCATTCCCCTGAATGGTGTAATGACTAGTCAAACATCGTCAACTCTGTGTAAAGTCAGTTGTCCAATCACTGCATTCCCCTGAATGGTGTAATGACTAGTCAAACATCGTCAACTCTGTGTAAAGTCTGTTGTCCAATCACTGCATTCCCCTGCATGGTGTAATGAATAGTCAAATATCGCTAAACTCTGTGTAAAGTCAGTTGTCCAATCACTGCATTCCCCTGCATGGTGTAATGAATAGTCAAAAAACACCAAACTCTGTGTATATGTTGCTGTCCAATCACTGCAGACCCCTGCATAGTGTAATGACCCATCAAACATCTCCAAACTCTGTGTAAAGTATGTTGTCCAATCACTGAATTCACCGCATTGTGTAATGACCCATCAAACATCTCCAAACTCTGTGTAAAGTATGTTTTCCAATCACTGAAATCCCCTGCAAAATGTAATGACTAGTCAAAAATATCCAAACTCTGTGTAAATTTTGCAGTCCAATCACAGCATTCCCCTGCAGTGATTGGAGGGAAATACCTCCAAACTCTGTGTAAAGTCAGTTGTCCAATCACTGCATTCCCCTGCACGGTGAAATGAATAGTCAAAAATCTCAAAACTCTGTGAAAAGTCTGTTGTCCAATCACCGCATTCACCCCATAGTGTAATGACTCATCAAACATTTCCAAACTCTGTGTAAAGAATAGAAAGAGGAGGAAGGGAAGCGAGGTGTAATGAATCACTGCATTCCCCTGCATGGTGTAATGAATAGTCAAAAATCTTAAAACTCTATGTAAAGTCTGTTGTCCAATCAGCGCATTCACCACATGGTGTAATGAATAGACAAAGATTTTCAAACTCTGTGTAAAGTATGTTTTTCAACCACTGCAGTCCCTTGCATGGTGTAATGACGAGTCAAAAATCTCCAAACACTGTGTAAAGTCAGTTGTCCAATCACTGCATTCCCCTGCATGGTGTAATGAAGAGTCAAACATCTTAAAAATATGTGTAAAGTCTGTTGTCTAATCACTGCATTCCCCTGCATGGTGTAAAGACTATTCAAACATCGCCACACTCTGTGTAAAGTCATTTGTCCAATATCTGCATTCCACTGCATGGTGTAATAAATATTCAAATATCTCCAAACACTGTGTAAAGTCATTTGTCCAATCACTGCATTCACCGCATGGTGTAATGAATAGACAAACATTTTCAAACTCTGTGTTAAGTATGTTGTCCAACCACTGCATTCCCCTGCATGGTGTAATGACTAGTCAAACATCTCCAAACTCTGTGTAAAGTCATTTTTCCAATCTCTGCATTCCCCTGCAAGATGTAATAAATAGTAAAAAATCTACAAACACTGTGTAAAGTCATTTGTCCAATCACTGCATTCCCCTGCATGGTGTAATGAATATTCAAACATCTGCAAACTCTGTGTAAAGTCTGTTGTCCAATCACTGCATTCCCCTGCATGGTGTAATGAAGAGTCAAACATCTCCAAACTCTGTGGAAAGAGTTTTGTCCAATCACTGCATTCCCCTGCATGGTGTAATGACTTGTCAAGAATAGACAAACTCTGTGTAAAGTCTTTTGTCCAATCACCGCATTCACCGCATATTGTAATGACTCATCAAACATTTTAAAACTCTGTGTAAAGTCTTTTGTCCGATCCCTGCCTTCCCCTGCAAAGTGTAATGACTAGTCAAATTGATAGGTTCTCTTTCAGTTACATGTCATCTAGAAAATGCTGGATCCTTTTTACCCTAAAATGCATTACAATGCTTCCCTAACAGAGTTCTCCTTAGCAGTCTGTGGCCATTAGAATTGGTAGTGTCCAGAGCCAGATTGATATAACAGTGGTCAGATGAATGAATGGGTCCCCAGCATTACAGAGGAAACAGACACCAGCTTTTCTAAACAGAGCAGGGCTGACCGCAGTCTGAAAACAAACAAACAGCCGGCAGTAAACGCACCACCGCGCCCCCAGGCTCCAGTCCCCAGGCTCCATCCCCCAGACTCCAGTCCCCAGGCTCCATCCCCCAGACTCCAGTCCCCAGGCTCCATCCCCCAGACTCCAGTCCCCAGGCTCCAGCCCCCAAACTCCAGTCCCCAGTCCCAGGGCTCCATCCCCCAGACTCCAGTCCCCAGGCTCCAGCCCCCAAACTCCAGTCCCCAGTCTCCATCCCCCAAACTCCAGTCCCCAGTCCCCAGGCTCTAGCCCCCAATCTCCAGTCCCCAGTCGTCAGGCTCCAGCCCCCAGACTCCAGTCCCCAGGCTCCAGCCCCCAAACTCCAGTCCCCAGTCCCCAGGCTCCATCCCCCAAACTCCAGTCCCCAGTCCCCAGGCTCCATCCCCCAGACTCCAGTCCCCAGGCTCCAGCCCCCAATCTCCAGTCCCCAGTCGTCAGGCTCCAGCCCCCAGACTCCAGTCCCCAGGCTCCAGCCCCCAATCTCCAGTCCCCAGTCGTCAGGCTCCAGCCCCCAGACTCCAGTCCCCAGGCTCCAGCCCCCAATCTCCAGTCCCCAGTCGTCAGGCTCCAGCCCCCAGACTCCAGTCCCCAGGCTCCAGCCCCCAATCTCCAGTCCCCAGTCGTCAGGCTCCAGCCCCAGACTCTAGACCCCAGTCGTCAGGCTCCAGCCCCCAGACTCTAGACCCCAGTCGTCAGGCTCCAGCCCCCAGACTCTAGACCCCAGTCGTCAGGCTCCAGCCCCCAGACTCCAGTCCCCAGTCGTCAGGCTCCAGCCCCCAGACTCCAGTCCCCAGTCGTCAGGCTCCAGCCCCCAATCTCCAGTCCCCAGTCGCCAGGCTCCAGCCCCCAGACACCAGTCCCCAGGCTCCAGCCCCCAATCTCCAGTCCCCAGTCCCCAGGCTCCAGCCCCCAGACTCCAGTCCCCAGGCTCCAGCCCCCAATCTCCAGTCCCCAGTCGTCAGGCTCCAGCCCCCAGACTCCAGTCCCCAGGCTCCAGCCCCCAATCTCCAGTCCCCAGTCGTCAGGCTCCAGCCCCCAGACTCCAGTCCCCAGGCTCCAGCCCCCAATCTCCAGTCCCCAGTCGTCAGGCTCCAGCCCCCAGACTCCAGTCCCCAGGCTCCAGCCCCCAATCTCCAGTCCCCAGTCGTCAGGCTCCAGCCCCAGACTCTAGACCCCAGTCGTCAGGCTCCAGCCCCCAGACTCTAGACCCCAGTCGTCAGGCTCCAGCCCCCAGACTCTAGACCCCAGTCGTCAGGCTCCAGCCCCCAGACTCCAGTCCCCAGTCGTCAGGCTCCAGCCCCCAGACTCCAGTCCCCAGTCGTCAGGCTCCAGCCCCCAATCTCCAGTCCCCAGTCGCCAGGCTCCAGCCCCCAGACACCAGTCCCCAGGCTCCAGCCCCCAATCTCCAGTCCCCAGTCGTCAGGCTCCAGCCCCCAGACTCCAGTCCCCAGGCTCCAGCCCCCAATCTCCAGTCCCCAGTCGTCAGGCTCCAGCCCCCAGACTCTAGACCCCAGTCGTCAGGCTCCAGCCCCCAGACTCCAGACCCCAGTCGTCAGGCTCCATCCCCCAGACTCCAGTCCCCAGACTCCAGTCCCCAGTCCCCAGTCGTCAGGCTCCAGTCCCCAGACTCCAGACCCCAGTCGTCAGGCTCCATCCCCCAGACTCCAGTCCCCAGACTCCAGTCCCCAGGCTCCAGCCCCCAGACTCCAGTCCCCAGGCTCCATCCCCCAGACTCCAGTCCCCAGGCTCCAGTCCCCAGGCTCCAGTCCCCAGTCGTCAGGCTCCAGCCCCCAGACTCTAGTCCCCAGGCTCCAGCCCCCAATCTCCAGTCCCCAGTCGTCAGGCTCCAGCCCCCAGTCCCCAGTCCCCAGGCTCCATCCCCCAGTCCCCAGTCGTCAGGCTCCAGCCCCTAGTCACCAGTCCCCAGGCTCCATCCCCCAGTCCCCAGCCGTCAGGCTCCAGCCCCCAGTCCCCAGGCTCCATCCCCCAGTCCCCAGTCGTCAGGCTCCAGCCCCCAGACTCCAGTCCCCAGGCTCCAGCCCCTAATCTCCAGTCCCCAATCCCCAGGCTCCAGTCCCCAGACTCTAGCCCGCAGCCTTCAGCCCAACGATTGCATCCTCATCCCTACCACAACCCAATGAGTTCACCGCATGGCCGGACAACACAAGAGGTCACTGTAAATCAAAGCCCACATACTGGAGAAAACATTACAAAAGGCTGCAGTTTCATACACACACACACAGGCACGCGCACACACGCACACGCACGCACACGCACGTACAGGGACACACAAACTTACCCTCCCACATCCCCCCAACCCCAAGCCACACCCAAATTACATATCCATTAGTGCTCTTATAAACTGAGTGGCCAGTCCTGATTAAACTCCATCACCAATGACAGGGCTCTCCTCTACCAGCCCACAGCCAATCACAGTTCTCTGTTGTTCTCCTTTGTTGTAATTACAACTTTACACTTGTGCATGTCACCACCTGGTGGTCACACAATGTCACTGTTGGTGCCCAGTAGTCTCCCCACACAGGGGACATGTGGGGGCGTGTCATGTGACAAGGGTGAGATGTGTGTTCAGTGTGTAACCTGTCCATGGGCAGCTATACCAGATATACCGGACTGCTCCACATCTTCATCAACACAGCAGGCTCTACATCCCAAATCGCACCCTATTCCTTATACAGTGCACCACTTTCGACCAGAGCGCTATGGGCTATGGGCCTTGGTCAAAAGTAGTGCACTACGTAGGGAATAGGGTGCCATTTTGGGATGCGATCTAATATCAGTAAAGGTGTTCAGGTGAGTAACTGAGGCTCATACACCATTAGCTATTAATTGAAACTTGTGAACGGCATGCAAGACACCTTGACAGTACCTCCATCCTCCATCTGTCTGTCAAGTCCACTGTCCCCAAAACCAGCTTCTCGTAGTAAGGATCTCCCTGAGTCTCTGTACTCAGATGGTCCACTCTAGGAAGCCATGTGTCCTCTTGCCAACACAAGGGAATGTAACCATTATCCCAAATCCAAGTTCAACCGTCCAGCTATCCTCAAACTGAATGACTTCAGTCAATGTGAATCTATCCAGCCAAACAGTATCTAAACTCGAAAAGTCTTAGTCTGAGTCTTAGTAGCTAAGCTAAGTCAACCGAGGTCATGTCACTCACTACTCACAACCAGGTCTCCATCTGTCTGCAGCCACAGCAGGATGTGTCTGACTGGTGTCCTGACTGACTCCTGAGAGGATGTGCTGTCTGTCTGTCTGTGTGTGTGTGTGTGTGTGTGTGTGTGTGTGTGTGTGTGTGTGTGTGTGTGTGTGTGTGTGTGTGTGTGTGTGTGTGTGTGTGTGTGTGTGTGTGTGTGTGTGTGTGTGTGTGTGTGTGTGTGTGTGTGTGTTTTTGTGATGGCACTGAGAACCAGACATGACAGGAGCCGCTGGCCGGGTGACAGACGCCTTTACGAGGTGAGCGACACAGAGCCAGGACTAAGCCAAGCTAGGGTCAAACCTGGATTCAAATACTACTTGACATCTTGCAAATACTTTTAGCGTTTGCGCTAGCCTGCTTAGATCTGGCAAACAGTAGGAGCTTGCCCTTTAAAGGCTATTCCATTTGTTCGATTGGGCCAGGCAAGCTCAATTTAGCCCAGAAATGATTTCAAAGAGTATTTGAACCCAGGTTTGGTCAGGACGCGGTTCAAAGCCAAACAAGAGGTCCGTCTGTTAGGGAAGGCAGCTGCAGTAAATAGTGACAGAGTGATGTAGTGATGGAGGAGTGTGGCGGGTCTGACCAGTGTCAAAAGCATCACCACACCCTGCTGCTTCACAAAAAAACAACACTTAACATTTCACTTTAAATTTGAATTTCATTTGAATAGTAATATTTCCACCTACTCCACGTGGACAAACCATCTTGGATTTTACTGTTGGAGATGATTTGAAATGTGTTTAGAATTTTAATGGTTGTTGGTGTGTGTGTGTGTGTGTGTGTGTGTGTGTGTGTGTGTGTGTGTGTGTGTGTGTGTGTGTGTGTGTGTGTGTGTGTGTGTGCGTGTGTGTGTGTGTGTGTGTGTGTTTGTGTGTGTGCGTGTGTGTGTGCGTCCCAACCACAGCCTTAGAATTTTAATGGTTGTGGTTGTGTGTGTGTGTGTGTGTCTGTGTCTCAGTGTGTGTGCACACATTCAAGTGTGAGCACATGCACATGTGTGCATTGCGGTATGTGTGTGTGTGTGTGTGTGTGTATGTGTGTGTGTGTGTGTGTGTGTGTGTGTGTGTGTGTGTGTGTGTGTGTGTGTGTGCGTGCGTGCGTGCGTGCGTGTGTGCGTGCGTGCGTGTGTCTGTGTGTGTGTGTGTGTGTGCGTGCGTGCGTGCGTGCGTGCATGTGTGTGTGTGTGCCCTTCTACAATCGCTCATGAGAATAACCACTGTATATAAATCTGCTGTGAAAAATAAACAAGACAAAGTTTGTGCAGAAACAGAGCTTTCCTCTAGAACAATAGGCCTCAGTCTCTCTCTGCGCCTGCTAAAACCATATGAAAACACTGTTGTATTCCCTGTGAAACGTATGTTAAATCTTATCCAGTTGTCAAAGATCAGCATGTAGCTCTATTTGTCACAATTACTCTACTGACCTGCTGAAAACTGATCATTCTCTCTACATTTATTTTGTCAAACAAGGGTTGACTCATATTATGTCTTTATAATGGTTTCCTTCACTTTGTACCACAGATACCAAGTGACAATTGTGAAGCACGTGAGTAGTAGAGTTGCGTCTAAGCATTCCTATAGTATGACAACAGCACGCAAAATTACACTGTGACAGACAATGTTTCCTCTTTGTCACACAGACCTGGGACTCTGAGCCCTCAGAGCAGCACATCTTGCTCTTGTCTCTCAGTTCAGATTAACAGAGCTTTGTTAGCCGATCCCAAACCTCAGCCAACATCATGTTCACAGTTTGACTCAACTCAACTGGCTGATAGGGATAGTGTTCCAACGCAACACAGAGGCACGCTACGGTCCACCCAGCCTCAGCCAATTTCTAATATTTACAAGCAAGCCCAAATCTGTGAGAATTCGATCGAACACAGATGGCAGGAAATTCCCCCTAAATGACATTGGCTAAACTCGACCGCAAAACATGAGAGTAACTCGGAGAGTAGTAGACGCGCCTGAGCACATCTTATGGATCTTCTTTACGCTAGCCGCTCACTGCGTGTCTGCCATTGATTACCGTTTGACACGAGGGAAGATTTATAGGACTTCTGTAAAACAAGTAATCAATTTGCAGCAATTATTGTATATTTTTTAATGGTTTGAAGGGACGTAGGGAGAAATGAACTACTGTTTAGCTGACTGCGTGGAGGAACGTGGAGTCAGGGGGAAATTCCCTTGCTGGTCCGACTGACCACGGTCCAAATGAGGGGTTGGATTTAAGTGGTGGTAATTATATTGCATTTAAATGGAATACATTTGAAAAGTATTAGTTTGTTACCTACACAGTACATAAACCTTCTGTAATTCTCAGAGGGGATACTCGTTATTAAAAACCAGATGTTTACACCGCAAACGAGAGACGGAATCATATTTCACTTCCTATTGTTTTATGATTGTTTTAGTGGATGAGGAATCTTTTTAGGATACGTTCAAAGCATGCATTGTAATTGCTTTGGGTTTAATGTTTCCGGCTAGGGTTGAGACAGAATGCTCAATGAGTAGGCTATATTGGGTCATCAAGATGATTAGGGAAGGACTTTGCCGCATAATGTTTCTCTTTGGGGAGGAATGAGTTATTTTTTTTGTAAATGCACAATTTGCTTTGACAGCAGAGGCAGAGAGGGGAAGCTTGTATTTTGATTTGATTATTGGTATTGTTTCATGTCGCCATTTTCCATGCCCTCAGGTTTCAGAGAGTACAGTAAACTAATCTGCAAACATACGAACAAAATCCCCCAGCCTATCCTCAAAACAAATGTCATCTCACAACTCAAGACAGATGTCACAGCCCTAATCCCGTTCACTTTCATGTTGTGTGAGGGTACTGTTGGCCTACAGTCCAGTACAGCATATCCTCGGTTACACTGTCACAGTACAGTACCTGGACAATGCTTCTTCTCTATCTGCTCAGTCAATTCAGGAAATGGCCCACAGGCAAACACTTGGGTGATGTGGTTAAACATCAATCGGCTGTTGTGAATCCAACCAATCAATATTATTCTCTTTTGGGAAGGCGGCCAAGAGGCCTGCTGGGAAGAATGACAACATTTTCTTCATGACTCTCCACTTTTGGGACCTCCCTAGTGGGACCGAAGGCGCAAGAGTATCGTAAGTCTTAATAACGCCACAGAATAAATAAAAGAGTACCCCTGTGCCTTTCCACTGTTTAAACCTGTGTTGAGTTTCAAACCACATATACCTAAGGAAGTGAGTAATACGATTCCCCTCTTTTATTGTGGGGGGAGTTCTTTCTCACCAAAGGTTTTTGCTCTGAATCTCAGCTCCTTATACACACACGCACATGCACATGCGCACGCACACATAAACACACACACACACACAGACACTCACAAACCCTGGCCTCCTCAGGCCCCTACAGGTAACCTGAGAGAGACGGTCCAACAGACATTATATATCATCTCACATCAAACAGCGTCTCACAATACAGGCAGGAGTAGGACGAGGGGGAGGGGACACCAGTCTGAGTCCAGTACTCATCTGACGGCAAACTCAGGAAGGACCCATGATGGGCCACCACATGAGAAATGATGGCATGACTTAGGAACCCTGGTGTTTCTGGGGGTTGGCCGACGTGGGCCCAATAAAATAAAAAATACGGTACCGAATGACACCTATGGAAACACATTCAATCTTGCATGGTGAGGGGTTAATATACAAGCTATTTATTCAGACAGCAGTCCAGTGCGCAGGGAAAGACAGGGCCACCATCAAAGAATTTACAAGCAAATATATTGTCACTGTGTAAACATTTGGATGTCCAGGCATTCAAGCTCTCTGTGTTTTCCCTTCTCTTGTTTAATGGCTGTAATAAGAAGCCTTTTATTATTACTTCTTGCTCTCACAGCGCTCTTCCCACCGGATGCAGTGAGAATCGGGTCCCAGTATGCTGAGATTAAACCTGGGCTGCGTCTCAATACTGACTTAGCACTCTTAGCACTCTTTTCAACATCCAATCGACGCACCTATTTCTTCATCTGACAGGACATAGAGAGAATTTCAATTGGTTTTGCCTGCCTCAATTGGTTCTCTCCTCCGGTCCTCTTCTTGCCTACTTTTGAAGAAAGTCAAAGGTAATTGAGGAGAGGCGGCGAGGAGAGAGAGAACGTGGAAACAAATGTGCTTGTAGGAAATGAGCCTCTTCTCTATTTGTGCATCATTAGGCAAATTATATTTACAGGGGTGGAAGTGGAATCCCAAAATAAATGTGTAAAGTCATAAAAATAACTAATTTAGCTAGTTGTGCAAGACATTTTATAGATAAAAGGAGATCATTAGCATATAATTTTTTTAATGTGTTTATGCTTTTCTCCTTTGAGAAAACAACAGCTGATTCAAAGGGGCTGTGGCGGATTTTCAAACACTTCCACGCCAGGCACCAAAAGGATACTCATGAGTATCCTCAGCGAAAGGAAGCTATCGAGGAGCCTACAGTACTAACGAATTGAGACTCTCCAACCACCCGACCACTTATCGGTTTCCAGGTCAAGGCGGAGAGGACTGATTATTAATTACCAATTGAGACTCTCCCATAGAAACAAGTCTACCACTTGGCAAAGAAGAATGTCGGCCATTTTGTCGGCCACCTAGGGATGAATCCCAAATCGCCCCCTTCCCCTATCCCCTCGGCCCTCCATTTGCACATTCACGTGTGCCTCTGCCCTTTGCACAAGTGTCCCAAAGCTGAAGGTGTGAAAATTATCAAGGGTGTATGAGCTAATTAGATCCTCAGATGGCCACTAATTATATGTCATGTGCATTTGTTTATGTCTGATTTCAACACCTGACACGTGTAACAGATGAAATACCTCCTAAATTAAATGTTTAACTGTTACTTAAGTTTATATCTTGTAAAACGACAGGAGGGATTTGTTCATTAGAATTTCATGCTTGTTTAATTATTTAAACGTGGAACATGAATTGCATCATTTAAGTCAGGAGTGTGTCCCAGGTTTATTGATTCCATCGCCACTCTCTCAAAGTATCCCTCACCCTCGGAGTTTCGTCAACAACACGTGACAATAGAGGGCCCTCCGAGCGAGTTGGTAGGGCGCGGGGGTGGTTTGGGATTCACCATCGCTTTCACCTACCCAGGTGCAGATGGGAGGAAACAAAGGAAATTCTGCCCTTTAACCGCTATTGGATCGGTTTGCGATTGGTTTTGTGGCGAAAGGCAGCATAAGTAGACGATAATGATGAGAAATAAAGAAATCATTCTTCTTTATTAAATGAATCACTCCGTCCTTGCCATCTGTGTTGTTGGCGCTGCATGGGCCATGATGTTTAAAGGCTGAATTAGGAGGGATTCTCTAAGGGCTTGAGGCTCAAGTTTTTTACATAACCTGGCATTCATTGTGAAGGACTTTATACGAACTATAAAAACAAATATTCATTTCGTCCCTGAACTCTTTTCCAATATAGACTCCAAAGCCCATAAAAGGGTTTGCTTTTCATTTCTTTTTATTTGAAGAACTTTGAAATGCAAATGTTTGTTTCCTTACGCATAAAAAAATGAGGGAGAAAATGATCTTAAAAGCGAAATTTGATGTGAAATAGGAATTCTCGCCATGTTACATCATCCCTGACACAAACATGGAGAAAAAATGCTGGGTTTACGGTGCAACTCGTGTTGTGCTCTTAAATCAGTGTACCTTGGCAGCGAGGAGTGTACATATCCTTACGCTCTGCCTCTCTCACTCTCTCTCTCTCTCTCTCTCTCTTACTGGACTCGTTTCATGCCCCACAGCTCATGAGGCCTGTGGAAGACTTTACAGTGGCCAGGTTAGAAAGGGCTTCATGTCCAATGATAGGATTGTAACAGGACTGTACATGTAAAATGAGGTCTGCGTAGCTAAATGGGCATTTAGATCAACTGCTAATGCTATCTACAACATGGCTAACAAGAGTCGACTTTCACTCAAATTGCGGTTTTCAGGGTAAACACGAAACGTTTCTTTGATTACACCCTTCTCCAGACCACTTTGCTTTACAGGGATATGGCTCTGGCTAGGCTAACCTGCTTTCAAAATATGCACTTATTAAATACATAGTTCATTGTCCCGTTTAGTTTATAGTCCCAGCTTGTTGCTAGTTGGAGTCCAAAGCAAAATGCAGAAAACAATAATGATTGTTATTCTAAAAATCACAAAAGATTTATTGTTCCCAGAATAAAGTACACCCGAACCCCTGAAACATTTACACATATAGAGACACATGCTTGTAGTTTAGTTGGAAACCAATACACCATGTGAATGATTTGTAATCAGATATCACTATGTGCATCAAAATAACAAAGAACAAAAAAAACATGACAGATGAATTTGATAAATAAAACAAACTCTAAAGACTTTAATAATTCCACTCTTCGCCTCAGATTTCTTCCAAAACCAATTGAAGGGACAATGTCTTTTTTAAATGCACAGAACAGCCTGTTTCACTTGTAATGCTTATGCCCAGTTTAATAGAGCTATACTCCAAATGTAATTAGAATATTCTGTCAATTCTATAGAGGCAATCAACTTCAAGTGTAAACAGTTATGCTTTATTCAAAGTGTTGAGCATTGGCTTTGCAAATCTCCTAAAACAGCTCTACTCTGTTTGTGCCTGGAGAGGCAACCTGGTGTCAGAGCATTTTCGTATTATTCTGTACGTAAATCCGATACACTCCATTTACACTCCATCCACTCCATGATATGTTAAGTTTGGTATGATTACATAACACAGTTAGTTACTTAAGGCAAAAACGAAAGTAGAGTGATTGGTCACGAGTTCAAATCTCATCACAGACAACTTTAGCATTTTAGCTAATAGCAACTTTTCAACTACTTACTTATTTTTAGCTACTCTGTAACTACTTAGCTAACCCTTCCCCTAACCTTAACCCCTTTAGCTAACCCTTCAACTAACCCTAACCATAACCGGTTTAGCTAACCCTTCTCCTGACCCTAACCTTAATCCTTTAACCAAACTCCTAAACGTAACCTTAAGCTTAGCCCTAACATTAGCCACCTAGCTTTTCGTAACATATCCTACATTTTGCAAATTTGCAACATATTGTATGTTTTGCAAATTCGTAACACATAACACAAATTGTAATTTGTAACATATCATACGAAATGGGTGATGGACTTCCAGAAATGATTACATACCATACAAAACGTAACATATAATACTAAATAGAGTGTCCTCGGATTAACGTACAGAATAATACGAAATGCTTTAAGACCAGGTTGCTAGAAGAGCCTAAACTGTATGGAGATGATTAGGACACTGAGTATTCTGAAGATGTGGCTAACCCCATGTAAACAAAGAGAGCGTATGAAAAGACATAGAATACGAGTCCTCTTAAAGATGAAAGATGTGTGGTTGGCAGCATTCTACTCATGTGGAATGTGAAACATGTCCATCTAAGAAACCATAAGGGGCTTTTCTTCAAGAGACCGAGAGAGGCAACAATGAAACCTTAGACGAGACAAAAATGTCTGTATTTTATCATCTAATTCTAAACCCACATCTTCCGATAAAAAGTTTGTCTTAATTATATTGTAGATTGTCGTAGGAAGTCGCTGTCATGTAATCTCTCGGGGAAATTAGGCGATCCATTGACTTTGGGATTACAGTGCATGTGGAGTTTCGTTCAATGTCAAGTGTCAAGCAAGCTGCCATGTAATCCACTGATTCTATCTATATCAGTTAAGGGAAATGTTTAAGGGAAATGTTAGCCACACGGTTGAGGGCTGGTATTAGAGTTGTCATGAGTTGTCGCAGTCATCTCAAGACACAGTCAACACTTAGATCCACATTTAGTCTTTCCGAATCACCGTAGTTGTTTCAAAATGCAAATAAAAATTCAAATCCTCTTGAGCCAGGGCTATATATCGAACTACGCACCTTCGATGTCTCAATCTCAGGCATCGACTCTCCAACCATCTCTGAACCCACTGCGACACAGTAGGCCTATGTGTTACCCCCACGGGAACAACAAACACACTGTCAAACTCGATGGATCGTTCCCAATGAGCCTGTGTAACGCTGCCGAGCAAAGCAGCAGGTATTTGTTAGTTAGCCACTGTTTGAATTAGGCCCTGTCTCAAGCAGCTATGCATACACTCGTTCAGGAGCGCCAAGCGTTCACAACTGTTTTGACTAAGCCATCTCAGAGAGGGCCCGGTCGTGGAGACTCCTAGCATTTGTAAAATATTAGTGGCCTAGGCCCGGTGTACTGAGTCCCAGGTCAGGGAGAGTGCAGCAGAGCAGGCATACAGACAAGGGAAGGCGACGGTGGTGAGTAACTCCCAGACCCTATCTTTTCTTCCCATCTGTGGCAGGCCAGTTAGGCAGTTACACAGGCCGTCTGCCCTGTGTATACATGAGGCACAGGTCTGTAATGTAATTAAGGGTATATAGTGACAGCGGGGGATGACCTTACAGGAGGCTAGGTCTTCAGGTCTGGTCGCCTAGTTTGACAGTCAATGCCAATGTCATGCCATAGAGGGCATGGTGGATTGTGGGTGTTGTACTGTAGTTGTGATTGATAAATGCTGTCATGATTGACTTTTGTTTACAGGAGTAGTTTTCTGTTTGTTCTTCAGAACGCAAGGCATTTACGTCGGTAACATTGCATGTTTTGGTCAGATTGAATGTTTTTGATTTGACTAGCCCCAGTTAGGGTATGTATGAGTTGTACAACAAGGGGAATGGCCCACATGCTCTTAACCTAATCATTAGCCAATAGCCAAAAGACTAAATGAAAACCAACTGTGCGGGAATAATACAATAATTTGTCAAGGGAAAAGGGTGCAGATAAATTCTGCAAAGCATTTTCCAATTGGCCGCCGCTGCCGTGCTCGGAGCCAGCTACTCAGCACCTGGCTGTCAGAGGCTCAGAGCTGCCTAACTTCATTTCAATTTGAAACGCAACCCTATTAGATCACTGTCGATACAAGCTCAAAGAGGCTGATATGGCTTTTGATCAGTATTAGTCAACATATGCTGCACGCTGAGATTTTAAGGGCAAAAGTTAAATAAACAGATTGAAAAAGAACAATGAAAAACTACCCAGCTCCCCTTCCCCAATCCTATGACTCAGCCTAGAGCCCATACTGGGGCCAAGGCCAGACGTTTCTCCCAAATATTCTTGTCAAAAACTCAAAGTGATATACAAGAATTGCTTCCTGTTGCGTGTACCTTTAAATGGGAGCCTTGTGAGCCTACGCGTCCATTCTATGTCGATCCTGAGAATGCCAGCAAATCAGTTATATGGCATAGCTTCTCTCGATGGGCCGTGGCTCTGTCGTAAATGCTGAGTACAGCGCAGAGCTGGGGGAAAGGCCATAAACGTCAGGCCAGCTAGGACACTCTAATGACCTGGTTCTTACTAGAGTGAGATTGTTTTGCTTTTCGATGTTGGCTGCAGCCCCAATGAGCCCCCCCCCCCCCCCCCCCCCCCCCCCCCCCCCCCCCCCCGCGTGGGATTAAGCTCTGTTTCAAAGCTCGGCTCAGTCAGATATGTTTTTCTTCTACTTCCAATCAGAAGCACATACAGTGTTGTGTACACACTGGTGCACATACACGTACACACACACAGAAACGCACGCACGCACATACCACTCCAGTCCCATTCTGTGTTCATGTATCTGTCGGTCTCCGGTTCCCCCCACTGTGCACCCGACTTCAGCCCTGGTCCGTACTTGTTAAACCCAGCTCGCTCCTGTAACTGCCAACAGTATAACCCCCTAAGAGATCCTAAGTGTCTAACATGATGGTTGCATTAAGTAGCTTTTTATATAAACGGACTGCTGAGCCTTGGGGGGAAAAGGTTTAACGTGTAAGTGAAGAGGTGGCGGCGCAAACTCGGGGTGACGCGGGGTGCAAACTCGGGGTGCAAACTCACCCAATGCACATTTACAAGGAGACTGACTAGGAGAGTAATCATGGATTTCAATGGGGTTTATCATTTGAGGTTAATCTTTGATATTAAGAAGTTGATTAAATTATGTAGCAGCTTTAATCTTACTAAACACTTCCCATTGGCCGGGGCAGGTCGTCTTGTGTCAGACAGAAATTGGTGACATAGAAAAGCAACATTGGGCAAGCCCTAGAGCTCTTCCTGAGACAGAGTAAATAGAATGAGTCAAACAGATGAGTGATGCGATGATGCCTCTCCTATTCCAGTGGAAACTTCTGGAACGAGACAGCAGCTCATCTGTGAGATGTGGTTTCCAGCTCCAGAGGGCGAGATCAGGCAAACATCTCTGGGAGAGCAGTCAGCAACATCAGTGTCAAAGCTAAAAAGACGTAAGTCAGGATCTCAAATGAGTTTGGTCAGAAGTCCACAGAACACTATGATTGAAATAACATCTGACAAACCTCAGAAATATAATCTTCTTAATTAAAGTGGATAGAATTATTTTTGTTTTTTTGTTTTATTGTCACATTCACTGGATATGTGCGGTGACATGTTTTGTTTTACAGGGTCAGCCATAGTAGTACGGTGCCCCTGGAGCAAATTAGGATTAAGTGCCCCGATTTTTCAACTCGTCAGCACGAACCAGCGACCTTTTGGTTCCTGGCCCAACGCGCTAACCGCTAGGCTACCTGCCGCCCTATATCACTAGGTTAGTTATTCTGCGAGCTGGATGCCGGCAAAATGCAGACAAAAAAAATAAGAAAGAAAATAAGTTAGAAGTATACATAGGGATATGAAGAGAGTCTCTAAGAGTCCGTCCCAAATGGAACCCTATTCCCTATTTAGTGCACTACCCACAGGGCTCTGGTCAAACGTAGAGTACAATAGAGGGTGCCATTTGGGACGAAACCAGTCTCTTCCTCTAGGTCCCAGACAGGTAGGAGAAGGAAGACAATCTACAGCATTAAGGCGGGAGAAAAGGCAGAAGAAGCCCATCGTGGGAAATTGCATGTCCTTATCACATTGTGGCATCTCTCCCCTACAATATTAACCATCCCAACAGCGGCCTCTCATTTCAAATCTAATTGAAGTCTGTCTAAATAACCCAAAGCGTACCGGGTAATCACAGCATTGGCACGGAGCCTCCAAACTTTATTAACATCCCAGGCCATGTCTCAAATGGTACCCCATTCCCTACGTAGTGCACCATATAGGGAACGGGGTACAATTTGGGACGCAACCCATGTGTTGGGCTGGGTTTCTCAGTCAGTTCCTAGTCCCAGTTCAACCATGCTGGTGGATTAACCTGGACAGGGAACCACCGTCACCCCACGTCCCAGTAATACTGCACTTCCTCCCGGCATACGGTCTACTAGTATGTCTGGGATATGATTAGTGTATTACGTTGAGGATTAAATGAGAGGCACTGACGCCTGTATACTTCAAAGTTACTGTATGTTAAGTGTGTGTGTGTGTGTGTGTGTGTGTGTGTGTGTGTGTGTGTGTGTGTGTGTGTGTGTGTGTGTGTGTGTGTGTGTGTATGTGTGTGTGTGTGTGTGTGTGTGTGTGTGTGTGTGTGTGCGTAAGAGAGAGAAGATATTTATGCATCTGCCTGAATTAATACCATTTTCAATATTCCATCTTTAAGTATGTTATGTGTCTGAAGTCTTACCATTGGACTCTCATCGAGTAAAACTGGTCGAAGTCAAAAACAGTATCCATATTGCGAGACTGCAAGCAATGCGAGATTGTTTTATTTATTTCATGAATTCAAATGCAATCTTCACTGTAAGAAGCGAAAAGAAACTGGGCAGCACGTTAATTCAAACATGCTCTCTTGGAGCAGAATGTTGTTTTAGTTTTTCCTCGGAGACCTGTAACCCGTTTTGATTGAATAGGGCCTGTTGTCTTTGCACAGCCTCATCGGTTGGATTGACGCTTTGGCACGGACAACGTTGTAGCCTTGGTGTGGTGTCAAACAAGTTGTCAAAGTGAACCCTGTTCTTAAATTGGAGAGAACAACAAAGGAATCCAAAACCTTTGCCCCAAACACATGTTGACAGGCGGACAAAACTGAGATGAATGCCTCACAACTGCACATTACCGTAAAGCAGGCAAGCAACGTACAGAATTAAAACATAGGCTATTTTTCTTATTCTATTGCGCAATCACTCATTACGTTTCTAATTTCCCTAAATATTATGAGAGGATATAGACACATCTCTATCTTGAAAAACGCTTAACACACAGCACTCTTCTGAACGTACAAGTCAAAAGTAGCAAGGTACAGTAACACAATTTGTCTTTCTTCGGTTTATGATGGATGACAGCCCACATCATTCACGAGCATTGCGAAAGAAGCAAAGTGTTTTTTCTCTAAACAAACTTAATTCAGTGCTTGCTCATGTGCGGTTATTAGTCCAGGCAGGGGAAAGCTTGGGAGTGTCATTTAATATTGCAGCAGGGCTGGATTGGATTACCCAGGACTAGAGAATAACTAATTCTTCCAGAACGCTGGGCTTTTATTAACGAGCAGTAATAAAATATATAAACTGCACTATTAGACTTTATAATGTCTTTCATAGTCCTCTGGGGCCGAGCCAGCCAATCGCGTCGTCCGCTCAGTGGGCACTGCCCCATGGCAGCTTCCTGGCACAGACGCACAGCGAACAACAGAGAGGATAAAACTGAGCCTTTTGGCTGATTCCTCCCCTTCGCTAATGAAGGCATAAAACAGCTCTGCAAGCATCATGTTTGCCCGTTCTGTTTTTGACCACTCAGATGAAGCCAATGGCTGATTGGCTTGGTGATTAGTCGGTGACATGCCCAGCCTTGTAAAAGCTAGGGCCGTTGGTTTCAGACACTATCCACAAGAGACTGTGTACTGTTATTGTACTGTACATTGGAAGGGAGAGCGAGTTGCTGTTGCAATAGGTTTGGCCTCAAAAGCTACATTTGCTCATACCAGTAACTACAGGTAAGTACCAGCTTAGCTATAAGGCATATTCTGGAGCACAAGAGCAGCACCGGGTGATTACTTAGCCACATCTTCAATAGAAGAGAACGAAGCTAACCCACCGGCTCAGCGCAGTACTTTTTATCAGCCTGGCCACGGGGAGGGAGGAGGTCAAGGGTCAAGTGAAACAAGGCCCTGATGACCGGTATCTCCGTCAGCCTTTGGACCCATCCATCTTCCGCGGGCCTCTGCTAAGCACAGCCTATCGAACTGCCGCAGAGCCAGCAGATTTTTTTTCCCCCCTCTTTGATGAAACAAGGCAGAGGTGAGCCAAGAACAGCAAGTGCCACAGCCGACATGTAAATCAAAAAACCACCCGGGCGCTAAAGTCATACACGGGAAAGGTCCGGGAGACGCAGTCGCTGTCGTCTGAAAATGCATGAGTAATACAGGCTCTATGTACGTGTGGCTAAAGGCATGTAATGCCTCCCCTGGCACAGAGAGAGAAAGAGAGAGGAGATGTAGAGAGAGAGAGAGAGAGAGAGAGAGAATCATCTCAGCTAAGAGTCAGTGAAAGAGTTCAGGCAAAACAATCAGATCCATTTCACGTGTAGGAATTTAATCCGCCATATCAAGAAAAAAAAGGAGGAACGTGTGGGTGAAACTTTATGAGTGATTCTCAAGGCAAAGTTCATGCTAAAAATACATTTCATGATGACATATCTGAGCCAATGCTGTTTTTCTTAAACCAAGGTCCAACGCACAATTCCTCTGGTGTTCCAAAGATATTTCGACACTCATTCAAACCAGATCAGATTTTTGCAGAATGACTGTTGGGGCTACATTGGCAGAGTGCTCTGGCTCTGGAACGTCAGGATGCCTTTGGTTAGTGTGACATGCCAGTCATACCACACTAATATAATTACTTTGAGGAGAGGATTCACCAAAAGACAATACATTCTGTACTAGTTTACTCACAGAACAGTGAAACAAGTGAAAACCTCATTGGTGAGAGAACTGCTGCTATTTGAAAAAGAAACATGCAGTAGAAAGTGTTTCACTACATCTTCAGCACAAACCATATAAATGTTTAAGTCATATCTGATGGTGTGTGTGTGTGTGTGTGTGTGTGTGTGTGTGTGTGTGTGTGTGTGTGTGTGTGTGTGTGTGTGTGTGTGTGTGTGTGTGTGTGTGTGTGTGTGTGTGTGTGTGTGTGTGTGTGTGTGTTTGTCCGTGTGTGTGCCCGGTGTGTGCGTGTGTGTGCTCGCTCACATACGTGTGTTTGTGCGCGCACATTCTTGCGTAGGTGTGTTTCCCGATGGTTGTGTCACAGTTGCTTTTTCAGAGGACACTCAAGAGGAAATGCTCTGTCACTACATAACCTCACACCAATAAACATCTCAGGGTCTTTAAAACAACCTCAGCAAAGCTGACGCAACACCCGTTACCTAGTTCCATCTCCGGTCAGCTCTTATTTCCACAAACGTCATGAGTATTCCTGGGACACCTTTGTGTGACTGAAGAGATTCAACCCACTCTACTGCCAGAATCAGGGTGTTCTCCCTCTCTTTCTGTCTTCTTTCTCTCTCTCTCAGTCGGTCTGTGTCTCTCTCGTACGCTCTCTCCCTCTAGTATCTCTTCCCTCTCTCTCTGTGTCTCTCCCTCTATTATCTCTTCCCTCTCTCTCTGTGTGTGTCTCTCTCTCTATTATCTCTTCCCTCTCTCTCTGTGTGTGTCTCTCTCTCTATTATCTCTTCCCTCTCTCTCTATTATCTCTTCCCTCTCTCTCTATTATCTCTTCCCTCTCTCTCTATTATCTCTTCCCTCTCTCTCTGTGTCTCTCTCTCTCTCTATTATCTCTTCCTTCTCTCTCTATTTTCTCTTTCCTCTCTCTTTCTGTGTGTCTCTCTCTCTCTAGTATCTCTTCCCTCTCTCTCTATTATCTCTTCCCTCTCATGTGTCTCTCTCTCTATTATCTCTTTCCTCTCTCTCTATTATCTCTTCCCTCTCTCTCTGTGTGTCTCTCTCTCTATTATCTCTTCCCTCTCTCTCTCTCTGTCTCTCTCTATTATCTCTTCCCTCTCTCTCTGTGTCTCTCTATTTTCTCTTCCCTCTCTCTCTGTGTGCCTCTCTCTCTATTATCTCTTCCCTCTCTCTCTCTATTATCTCCTCCCTCTCTATTATATCTTCACTCTCTCTGTCTCTCTCTCTATTATCTCTTCCCTCTCTCTATTATCTCTTCCCTCTCTCTCTCTCTGTGTGTCTCTCTCTCTATTATCTCTTCCCTCTCTCTGTGTCTCTCTCTCTATTATCTCTTCCCTCTCTCTCTATTATTGCTTCCCTCTCTGTGTCTCTCTCTCTATTATCTCTTCCCTCTCTCTCTGTGTGTGTGTCTCTCTCTATTATCTCTTCCCTCTCTCTCTATTATTGCTTCCCTCTCTGTGTCTCTCTCTCTATTTTCTCTTCCCTCTCTCTCTCTGTGTGTGTCTCTCTCTATTATCTCTTCCCTCTCTCTCTATTATCTCTTCCCTCTCCCTATTTTCTCTTCCCACTCTCTCTCTCTCTCTATTATCTCTTCCCTCTATTATCTATTCCCTCTCTCTATTATCTATTCCCTCTAGTAACTCTTCTCTCTCTCTCTCTCTGTGTGTGTGTGTATGTGTCTCTCTCTCTCTCTATCTCTGATGACTAAGGAAGTGCTTTCATTCCATCGTTGAACATTCCCTCCTCTCCTTTTCTCAGGTCTGACTTCAGATTTTTACTGGAATACCGCAACAGAGCCATCATCAACCCTGGCTTTATGAATCAATGGAACATACTGCAAACATTACACACCTCCGTCCCAACGTCCGCGGAAGCACCATCACATTTACCCATGCCTCATGGCTGAGGTCATGTGACTCACACACTGTGAGAGACATGGGCTGGCGCTGGGACTCCTGGCAAAAGGAGTCAGTGGTGTTTGTGTGTGGGTGGGGGATAAGTGTGTGTGTGCGTGCATAACAACACTTGGGTTGCGTTCCGACTGGCACCTATTCCCTTTACAGTACACTTCTTTTGACCAAAGCACCTATTACAATCCCTATATAGTGCAAACATTTTGAAGAAGTGCACTATATGGGGAATAGGGTGCCATTTGAGAAACAACCTTAGTGTTTGTTTATGCAAGCATCTTACATTGGAGTCCAGCACAGAGAACAGAAGATGGAAATAGATGGCAAAGAACAGCAGCACTGTTCTATGATACAGTAGCAACTAAAAGCATGGGGAATAATGTTTGACTGTTTCCCATAAACACTCAGATTATCACTCCTCAATCAGAGGGGCACAAACACAGGTAACTAAGTCAGTTATGGGGAATTCAACATGGGTGCCAATGCCACTTCATGAAGAGTTGTGGTGTGATCCAACTGTGTGTGTGTGTGTGTGTGTGTGTGTGTGTGTGTCTGTGTGTGTGTGTCTGTGTGTGTGTGTGTGTGTGTGTCTGTGTGTGTGTGTGTGTAATGTCATAGCTGCCTCACAGACTCATTCCAAAGTCGATTACTCATCTTTTCACGAGCTGAATAAACAGACAGACCGGTGCATTTATCTGAGAAAGCGTAGGATTCCAGCACTCCGCTCTAATTAAAACATTTTCCTCAAATAAGCTCATAACCAGCGTCCCAAATGGCACCCTATTCCCTATATAGTGCACTACCTTTTTGACCAGGGCCCATGAGGCTCTAGTCAGAATTAGGAACCAGTGTTAGGCGAATGAGAAAAATCGAGAGTTTATTAGATGAGTTCCAAGTCTTACAAAACCGATCTGTTGAGGGACAAGCATTGCGTATGAGTGACGCCATCTGACTTGAGACAATGCCGTATGTAATGTACAAATCTTCCCAGCGTGAAATAGTTCCCGTTCGTTCTGATTGTGTAGTGATTGTGACTTCGTGTTGAATAATTTCCCACTGCGGATGTTTCTTTCACACCCTTACTCGACCTCGACGCCGTATACTTTCCCTATTCACATCCATACATCTTTTTTGCCCGGTACCAGGTTACCTTCAGACCAGTCCGTGACACTTTTGGGGGACTTAGAGGAAAACGGAGAACACTGTGTTTGTGAGAGTCTCAGCTATTATATTGTAGCCAAAACCACTCAGATGCTACAGACAGAAGTGGGGGGGGTCGCAGAGCAAAACGGAAACCTTTCGGATGATACAGACATTTTTGTGAGAAGACTGATTTTCGGGATGTCTCCTGGTCTGACAAACACCACTCTAGTTCTGCCACCTTCCACCGCAGACGCGGAAGGCTGATATCAGTGGATGTGGTGGCTTGAGACGCAGCCCATGCAAAAAACAAGACATCTCTACTTTTAAAAAAAAAGATTTTGATGGGGATTTTTTTATTATTATGCCAATTAGATTTCCGCTCGGACATCGACTCTAAATGCCTCAGAGCCAAATTGAACCGAACTGTCTGTCACATAATGGGGATTTAGTCAGAGACACTGAGATGTGATTGGTGTGTTGAATTCCTGATGTGTTCCATATGGAATGATCCATATGGGCTCTGGAGGGGAGACCCAGAGTGAGAGACAGTGAGATAGAGCTGAACGGGTTTGAATCAATAGTGACTCCTTCCTCCGCACTAGCAGAATGGACCGGCCCAGCAGCCAGAGATAATAACAAATATGGCTTAGACTAAAGACTATTTCATCAAAACCGCTAAGTGGGATTGGGGATATTCAAAGAAAAGTGTGTTGTTATGCCATAAGAAATGTTTGAAGTGAAAAGAGATAGATATATTATCTTCTTTTTGTGCAGCACAATCTTTATTCTAATCCCCAAACTCCAGTTACCGGTTTTGTTCCAATAGCTAGGTCCCTTAAAGTCCAACCCTAAAATGATGATGATGTTAAATGTTCAAATTGAAAGAGATATTATAGTCGCAGGGAGAAAAAAGATTTGCATGAGATCTGTCTACTTTGTTGGTCTATGGAATCCTGGTGTATTGTCTACAGAACCTTCTATGGGAATTTCAGGGAGGCAGGCCAGGTATTGCTTCAGGTACGGTAGTGTACTCAGTCAGGGGCAATACCCTTAACAAAGGAAACAGCAGTTAATCTGCAGTGTAGCCTACCTTGGGGCTACGGCACTATACATATCAATGCCCACCAGCAAATACAATATTATCTAGCATAGACAAATGGCCTCCTCATGATCATGTTTTTTGAGCTTGTATTTTTTATTTAATTTGATACCTTATTAAAGTTTCTCCTGGCTTGGCCATTGTTGCCGGAGATTCTATGGCTCTGTCCCAAATCTCAGCCTACTCGCTAAATAGTACACTACTACTGAAAATCACTCCGCTCTCAGTAGCTATTACGCACTGGCTACTATGGCAAATTATGCTCGATTAACTGAGCAAATGTACTCCAGCTAGCAGCCTAGTGCTAACTGGTTTCAATGGCCATACGTTTGCCAGCTTGTTGATGAAGTTGTACGGCACCAAAGTTAAGGGGATTGTTCTCAGAATTCAGCATTTATCTGACTCTGACAGCTGGCACTGTCCCTCGCTACGTTGTAACATTTGGCCAACGCAATAACGTCGCAGAGAAGAAAGAGTCAGCTGTGCTGTAGAACTCAGCGCACTAATCACGGCAGAACAGATATCATGAAAACTAATTTGTGCATTAGCTAGAACTTCACTACAAGTTAGCTAGCTAGCTAGAGGGAGTATTCAGCATTAAGTGTATGAACTGGCGTTGTTAGCAAGAATCAGGGTTATGGTCAGATTTGCCAAATGGAGGGCGAGGGAGAGCTTTGTACACGTCTCTGTGTGTGGAGTAAAGGTGGTCTAGAGTTTTTCTCTCTGGTTGTACATGTAACATGCTGGTAGAAATGAGGTAAAATGGATTTAAGTTTCCCTACATTAAAGTCCCCGGCCACTAGGAGTGCCACCTCTGGATGAGAATTTTCTAGTTTGCTTATGGCCTTATACAGCTTGTTGAGTGCGGTCTTAGTGCCAGCATCGGTTTGTGGAGGTAAATATACAGCTACGAAAAAATATAGATGAAAACTCTCTTGGTAAATAGTGTGGTCTACAGCTTATCATGATATACTCTACCTCAGGCGAGCAAAACCTAGAGACTTCCTTAATATTAGATTTTGTGCACCAGCTGTTATTGTTAAATAGACACAGACCGCCACTCCTTGTATTACCGGAGGCAGCTGTTCTCGCTTGTTGATTCACCGAAAACCCAGCCAGCTGTATGCTATCAATGTCATCGTTCAGCCACGACTCTGTGAAACATAAGATATCACAGTTATTAATGTTCCTTTGGTAGGATAGTCTTGATCGGAACTCATCCAGTTTATTATCCAATGATTGCACGTTGGCTAATAGGACAGATGGTAGAGGCGGATTTCACACTCGCCGTAAGGATCCTTACAAGGCACCCCGACCTATGTCCCCTATATCTCTGTCTCTTCTTCATGCAAATGACGGGGATTTGGGCCTTGTCCGGTGTCTGAAGTAAATCCTTCGCATCCGACTCTTTCTTATATCTCTCAGACATAGGACAAATACTTCAAAACATTCTTACATTTGATTTATTTTTGACTATCTGTTTTTCCATGTATGAATCTGTTATTCAACCTGTTTCTATGGGCTAATAACATTAAGGCCAAATTCAATGTTTCATCAAATCATTTGTAAATAGTTTTGGGAGGATACCTACAGGGGTCCTAAAATTCTAAATCAAATAGCTAAATGATCCATGGGATGATCATCTTAAAACAATTAAGGCTTCGACACGAGATTAAGGCATGGACATTTTTGATGGTTTCACGTGGTTCGCATTGTTGTCTCTACAACTCTTCTGATGAAGCCTTTTGTCTGGAAAGAAATTGGCCATATTCTTCTATCATTACATGCAAAGTTTCCTTTCTTGTATAAAAGACATACAATATTACTAAAGGCAGGGCCGAAAAGTTCACTTTCTCTGAATAAATGTTTGATAAATGTATGCTCTTTACTCTAAAACCATTGTCTCAACTCCGCACAGAGAGAAGTTCATCATCTGTTGAGTCCAGGCTATCTATGGCATAAATCTAAAATAATGGTCCAACATTCCACGTGAGACCCTATAGTCTCATCCAGAGACAGGCGAATGAAATAAGATTAGGCTGAAATGAAGCATGATACTAAAGCCTGATGAGCCCTATAGATCATTTACATGTACTGTCTATAGATTCAGTACTGTAAAACACACCACAACGTCAGCATAGGGATTAGGGCTGAGGCACTACCCTAAGAAAGAGGCTGAACTGTGTTAAGACAAAAAAATACGTGAAACTATTCCACTAAACTTTACCCCAAACAAAAAACTCAATCGCTGTTATTACTTCGGAACATATTTTTGTCTGCTATAAAAAATACCTTCGGACAGCTGAAGCAAGAAAAAAAAATGTATATGCGTGTTTACCTTTCATTAATATTTCTAAATGCACAACACTGAATAATCATCTGAATGTCTTTCAAGAAAATGAAAAAAGGACTATAAATTATCTCCTGAATATTCATCCACACAGACCATAACTTCCTCCACAGCATATCTTGCATTCCCACATTCACAACAACAAATCCAGTACAAAAGCATCGTAAAAAAAATAAATGTCATGATTCATGTTGGTCTGGGACGATGGTGAGGGCACAACGGTGCTCAGCTCAGAGGAGTCAGTCCTCATAAATTCTGAGACACATTCAGAGACATATGGTTTGTGTTTGGCCAGGAAGAACAATAATCAAATCCTTTGAGCCTCTTTTTGTTAAAGGATGAATGCTAATATAAAAGTGGGTTTTGTATCATCATAATTTAGGATGAGGGAGTAATTACATCTGCCCTCTCTCTGCTGCACAACAACAACATAATATAATATCTTCTCAACAGGATGTAAAGTAGACCAGGCTCCCCCCCCCCCACATAATCCGGGTAGGTATACAATGGTGTCTGTCTATATACAATTATGGGCACCCTTGATAAAGACGAGCAAAAAGTAATACTAATAATAAGCCGTATTGTATGAAATGTTTTGTGACAATTATAATATATTATACTAATACAATTGCTCAGATAAAGATTTTGTTCGACCATTCCTCCATACAGAATCTTTCCACATCCTTGATATCCTTTGTCTGCGCTTATGGACTGCCCTCTTCAAATCAAACCACAGGTTTTCAATGGGGTTCAAGTCCGGAGACTGAGATTATCATTGCAAAATATTGATTTTGTGGTCAATTAACAATTTTTTTTGTGGATTTTTATGTGTGCTTGGGGTTATTGTCTTGCTGGAAGATCCACTTGCGGACAATTTTTAGCCTCTTGGCAGAGGCTACCAGGTCTTTGGCTAGGACACCCTGGTACTGGGTAAAGTTCATGATGCCATTGACCTTGACAAGGGCCCCAGGACCAGGGAAAGCAAAATAGCCCCATAACATCAAAGATCCACCACCATATTAAAATAGTATACTGTATGCATTGGTTGAAGCTCAATGTTAAATTCCAATCTCCCTACTCTCATATCTAAGCCAATATGACACCAATGTCGATGAAAATTAGCAAATCAACTTGATTGGAGGTACACAACAAACTCCCAGCCTCTCATCATGAGCCATCTGGCCATTACCAAGAACCACATACCGAATTAGGTCATTGGCATTAGGACAAAAATACAATTTCTTGCCCTGACCTAGCTGAATATCTAGGCATCAGTAAGGACGAGACTACAGCATCCATAAAGTGACCATTAGACTTGCCACCTTTCGGACTGAATATGTTTGTAGGGGCAACTGTTTTGATTAAATGTATCATTTATCGCTCTCACATGCTCATTTCTGTCCATTAAAGAACCAATGATGTGCTATCTTTTTGTAGCATTTCTGACAATGCTAACATCTTTTCAGCTGAATCTCAGAGTTCTAAAATCGGGCCAATGCACTTGGGTTGCACAGAAATAGCGCTAGTAGCTAGCTAACACCAGTTGAATGAGAGGCAAGCTACAAGCAAAGGAAGCTAGCTATACTTTACTATGGAAGGTGTTTCACATGGTTGAAGTTATCTGTGTAAACTGTTGGCCTTGAAACTTGCGTGTAATCAGAACACAACCACATAAGCACAAACAAGATAGCGAATGTCCTTAGCCGCTATTGCCAGTTAGCTAACCAACTAACATTAGCCCGTAACATTAGCTAGTTAGCTAAAAGCCAACAAGACTGTAACATTAACTGTATGGACAGATTGCGATGCACCGGGACAACTCAATGTTGAAAATATCTCCCACATTCTTCCAAAAAGCACAGCTAGCTAGCTAGCTAGCTAAGTAAAGTTCATAGTCAACACCAAACTTTGGGAAACTGCCACACTGCTAATGTATAATACATGTAATGGGCATTGCTCACCTAACGTTAACATTAGCTAACGTTACTCCAAACACTAGGTAACCTGGCTTGAATCCTAAGCAACCTGCATACACATTGTTTGAAGTACAATAGATCAACATTGCTACTGTAGTGCTGGAAAACCTTGGTAGATCATGGGTGGAGTAGGAATTGTGGTGCTCATGTGAATTTCCTTTATTTTTCGGCCTCTGACTAATGCCTACTTCTCACTTAAAACATCGTTATTAATGTTTTATTTTACAGTAGGTATGGGATTATTCTCTGCTTATGCATCCTTATTTCAACACCAAAGAGTTCTATTTTCATGTCATCCAACAAATGTAAAAACCTGGAGTTTGCTAAACGGCACTGGCACTTGGATTGAAACTGGTGCTATAGTCAGATGATATGAAAATAGAGCTCATACACCACTGGTGATTTTGGTGATTTTGGTGTTGCAATAAGGATGCATAAGCAGAATTGTTTTACATTTAAATTCAGCATACAATATTAGATATAGCTCAGGATTTGTATTACTTATTTTATACAGTCTTTTTTGCTCATCTTTATCAAAGGCGCCAATCATTTTGGACCTGACTGTATATATCTGACCGTTATTTCAAGACACGGCTATGAAAGGGTCTGAAGACTAGTCACTGCACTCACGGCCTGTGCAGGATTCACAGTCAAAAATAATTTATGATTGAAAAAATGGGAATATCAAACAAAACAACAGAAATTTTTCAGTTCAACAAATTCTATAAAATCTATATTTCTGAATGATGAAAAGGATAAAAATATAATTCTATCTTCAAAGCATGATAGAAAGAAACTACAAATAATACTGTATGGTTGACGTAGATTCGAAGCAGACGGTATGTGTGTGTAACTAACGGCAGAGTATCAAACTCAGACCATCTGCACAACTCACCATCGACATGTTAGCCCACTGAGCTAACGTTTTAGGGGTTAGACATAGGCGCTAACACAAGTATTTAAGTCCCAGACAAGATATTTGCCGCATAATACCTCTACATCATGAAGCATTACCTGCATTCATCCCAGTTCACAATATCCAATAATTAAAGGGGGACATTCTTTTTAAAACAATTTAATGTTCGTTAATAAACCTGAGTGAGGAGGTTATAAATTAGATTATAGAATAGCCTTGAGGAATGTTTATTAATCTCAATGATGCTTAAATTCAAACTATTTTAGGTAATTCACCAAACAAATGGCATTTCATCTTACAATATCTACTATCACATTTACGCTTAAAATGAATTTCTTAAAATAAACGTGTGCTAATGGGCTACATAAATAATGTTCTATTCAATTTGTCTATTGAAGTTAGTTTGTACCTATCCAATTACAGTATGTTATCTGTAACTGCTCAATAAGATGGATTCCGCTCATATACTCCAGAGATGTCCGCATCTGTCCACCTCAATCTGTCCTCATACAGAACGTGTTCAATGAAGCACTTTCCCTAAAGTGAGTGCAGTCACATCTGTTGATGATCCACAGAGGAGAAGTCAAAGTGCTCCATTCTCTGGCTGTCCCTTCACATGTATCCCTTTAATCACTTCACAGGGCTGCGCTGTGTTGCTGAGATGACTTTGATTGTGGTGCTCTTTATGAAATTGGCAAGACTATACATCAGTGACCTCTGCACTTAATTCATGAGGTTGTTATCAACAGTAGAATCCACAACTGCAAACACAGATCTGTCAACTAAATATACAGTAGGGCCCCACCGCTGGATCAAAAGGGAAGAGCAGTGCACTTATAAAGACTCCATATGTAGCCAACTAGAAACTCTGGCACAATTTCAGAGTAACCAGATGGATGGGCTGGAAGGAATGACAATAAGGGCTGGAAGGAATGACAATAAGGGCTGGAAGGAATGACAATAAGGGCCGGAAGGAATGACAATAAGGGCCGGAAGGAATGACAATAAGGGCTGGAAGGAATGACAACAATAGGATATTATTTGATACACTTATAAAATAGAATCCCTGTTTAGCATAAAAAGTGCAAATTAGAAGCTATAAATGTTAGTGATTGTGTTAATATTTCCCCAATATTGGCATGATACAATTTAGATTTAGACAGCATGTTTCACCGCCCAACAAAACTGTTGCTTTAAACAACTAACGTTAGATTTTACTGATAAAATATATTATGCGATACAGATGAGCGCGTTGAATCAAAGGTTTAGCTTTACCTTGTTCGGGGGAGAGAGAGAAGCATGCGCGGGGAGATTTGGCTGTCAGAAGGCTTTTATCTTGAGGTCCATAGCGCTCTTCTGGCGCGGCATGCCGCTTTGGACTCGGACATTGCATATGACTCTGGGCTCCAAAACCGTCGTTCCCGATGCGTCTGGCGCAGATGTCCGATTTACTGCTGTACATGGAGAGAGTCAGTCCCGTGAAGTCTGAAAACGATGGGGTTTGGCAGTGACTGACCATTCCGAAGAGTGCTGAGGATTTCTGCATCGGAATTTCGTTGTTCCCAATGTGTATTTTCTGTGTTCACATTTACCTGTGTTCGGGACAGAAAATCACATATCCACTTTAAAAGATTTGAAGACACATCAAACCATCTCCTAAACGTTTGGCATTGTTTTCCGAATTGGAAAATAACATGGAATCTTTTGGGATGATAAATGTAAGAATATACACTGACAAGAAGTGAATGATCTTCATTGTCTTGACGACACCTACCTTATCCGACTAATGAACCGACAAAAGGGGAGAATATGTATAGCCTATGGTCGGACTCGGTCAACATCAACATCGTCGGCCAAATGCGAAGAAAAGCACGTCTTAACCAGCAGCATCCTTTCTGCTTCCATAAACTTGTAACACTTTTCTAAAGTATCAATTCTCAGCATCCAAAACATGCGTCTTCCCTTTGACTGACATCTGATGCATCCACTGAGTCGGCAGTATTCGAGTCATTGCGTTTCTGCACCAATGAAGGCACTGTCAGTTGGCCAATGGGAGGATATGAAGATATTGATCGAGGAGAGTCGTTTTACGGGAGAGAAATTGATGTGCTATTGACGAAACAGCAGGTCATGGACAGGTGCCAAGTAAATTATGAGCAAATATCACTACAACCATATGGCTTTAGGTTACTAGGACTACAGGCACTTGTAGAGTACTGCAAACTTCAGTTAGAAATCGATTAGGAATAAGGCAACATTTATTTTATATGACAAAGACAAATAAGGGAACATGTTGGGGGGGATTTCATTGAAATGTATGGTAGCTCTGGTTCACATTGTGATTTGTTTAATTATTTTTATTAAGAAACTATAAAAAGGAAATAGAACAAGTGTCGATGATTTCATAATGATTAATTAAAAGACAGTACGCACGCACGCACACACGCGCACACACACACACACACACACACACACACAGAGACAATATAATAAATAATCTAATTTATGTGACAACATAGATGTTCGATTTATTTCCAAAGGAAGCACATTATTGAAGTATTCAATGTATTTTATTTGAGCTTGTAAGCCTAACCTGCCAGTTGTTATAGTTGTATTTGTATTTCCGTTAAATTGTTTGTGTAGGTCAGGGAATTGAAAAGCCTATATGCTTATTTTTCATAAATTACAGTGTATATCGTATGTTGTTAAGGCATGCACCTATGCATCTGGCTCGTATTTGGTCAGAAGTAAGAATTATCATGTGTCGCAAAAATAGACTGGAATTATAAGGCTTATGTGAACTAAGCCTGTTCGAGAACATTATAGGCCTATAGACGTCCATCCATATTAACATGAATCACCTAAACAAATGATGCATTTGATTAGTAAAATAAATCAATTTAACAATATAGGCCTATGCCTATGAATTGGATAAGCATGATAGCACATGCTGTGAGGTTGAGGGTCTAGGATTGACATTTAAAAGAAAATAATAATAATGTGAAATATATTATTATAATTTTATTATATTATTATATATTTCTCTTAAATAAAATATAGGATGTGAATAGCCATAGCCATTCGAGCATTTTCGTAATTTAGATAATTATTTCGAAATAGTGGTAGGCCTTGTGGTTTACAACACGTCAACGATATTAGATATAGGGTCATTCCATTTGATTTCAATCACTTTTGACCGCACCCCTTTTGATTTCAATAAAATTTTCTATATATATTTGCCCATGGTAGAAGTGGTCAGAAAGTAACTTAGGGGACCTGAATGCCAAAACATTTAGGAGAATGAGGTGCTCAAAGTTGACTCATTTTGCATACTCCACCCTACCATGAGACATAATATTAATCAAATGAATTTTTCAATCAATTAAATGTATTTATAAAGCCCTTTTTACATCAGCAGATGTCACAAAGTGCTATACAAAAAAACTGCCTAAAACCCCAAACAGCAAGCAATGCAGATGTAGAAGCACGGGTGCAGATGTAATATGTGTGTGTCTTCATCTCTGGATCGGATAAACATTTGAGTTTGACAATTTAAAAGCTTACAAACAGGGTTGTCAAACTATTTAAAAAAAATGTATCTAAAAATGTCTGAACTCTGTTTATATTATTCATTTTAGCATATGTTGTAGCTTAGACCCTATTTTACATCATCTGAGATGTTTGTGTTGTGCCTGCCATTGGTTGAGACACAGCATGCTCTTGAATAGAGAGTGGGTGCACCATGCGTGCCAAGGTTTTGGCTGATAAATGTACTTAAAATGGAATAAAATAACATTTTCAACTTTCAAATGGTAGCACAAAGATGGTTGCAGGTCAGAGAATGTGGACTTGAATGGGAATATGCGTTGTTTTAAATTATACTGTCGGTCTTCAATGGGAAACCTATTGAAATCATAGAAATTTAGATAATAGAATAGAACTTCATATTTATATGGACATTCAGGTGGGTTGACCTGTGGCCATCAATTGTGGTAGTAATTTAAAGTTTCATTTCTCGCATTCCTGATGGCAATTTCCCTTGTCACAACTGTGTTCACTGTAATGCTATGACCACAGGTTGGAGGTGGAATAACTTGTAACACAAATATGTTGTACATGTCCTTAAGTGTTGCTGTAACTTTCATTATGTGGGTAAGACCAAACGTGAACTTAAGACAAGGATTTGTATGCATGATGCCTCCATTCGTAACCACAATGAAAAATCACCTGTTGCCAGCATTTCAATTGCAATAATCACAAACTGTGTGCCTTACATTATTTGGGCATTGATTTGTGAAGGCGTCACGTAGGGTATAGGAGATAGGGATAAATTACTTCTCCAAAGATCGACACATTGGATAGATCACTTGGGCACCCTTGCCCCAGCAATAATGTTCCTTTTCTTGTTTTTTTTTGTAGAAGGCTATAAATATGTAGGCTGAGTATACGCTCCCAACATTTAGGCTGATATCATAATGTATCTTTATTGTGTGTTTTGTGTATACACTGAGTATACAAAACATTAATTAAGAACACCTGCTCTTTCCATGACATAGAGTGACCAGGTGAATCCAGGTTAAAGCTATGATCTCTTATTGATGTCACTTGTTGATCCACTTCAATCAGTGTAGATGAAGGGAGCAACTCAATATTAGAAAGGTGGTCCTAATGTTTGGTATACTCAGTGTATTTTCATGTTTTCCCCAAAGCTCACTCTGCTGGGATCTCTTGGGCCAATATTGACTTTGTGAATCTATAATTATGCCCTCTGTGTAGCCTGTATTATTGTTGTAACATTGCCTCCTATGCATTCTGAAGAAGGCGTCATACCCAAAACGTTTGTAAGGCAATACAAATATGTTAATTTAAGTTTATTTAGCGGAGAGCTGTCTTATTTTTGCTAAACTTCAATTTCAATAATGTACCAGCTAAATTGCAGTGATCTGAAGGAACATGTCCATTCTATTAATTATATTTCTATGATTAAAATGATGCCCGCCCTGTATTCAAGAGTATGCTATGTCTCAACCGATTGTGAGCACAACACAAACACCTCAGATTATGTAAAAAGGGTCTAAGCTGCAACATATAGATGGGGAAAAACACGAGTTTACATGTTTTTAGACCATTTGACAGCCTTGTTTGTAAGCTTTTGAATGATATAAAACTCAACCGTTTATTTTTTCCAGTGATAAAGACATGGATGCCTCGTGGTAGGGTGGGGTATCGGTATCACTTTCAGACAACTTCTACCATGGGCAAATAGAATGGAAAGTTATTGATGTCAAATGGAACTACCCAAAATGCTACTGGTTGACGACAATAGGAGACATGAATATCAGTGATGTACGGCTGAGTAGTGACATCTAGTGGATGATTCAGTGTCTGGTCAACACACATACGCACTTCTTATTCCTAGTCCTAGAGATATAATTGTTTAGTGCGCTCACAAGGTGTAGTTTACGGTAAATTCAATCGTAAAAATTATCCAAAACGGATCTCAAATACCTGGATGGGCTAAAGCAGTATGGTGTAAAAAAAATTGGGCCAAAATGTATTACAAAATTCTACTTAATTCTGTCAAATAGCATACATATCAGGGGTAAAAGTAACGTTTAGACAAAAGCCCACAAAGACTGTCGAGGAGGAAGTGTTTGTTTGCACAACGTTCCACTCTGCCATAAATTAGGCTAGAAATCACGCATAGGCTATTGTTTCGCTGAGCACCAAAGAAAAAGATGATATTAATATGGAAATTGTTCATTTATCTGTCAATGCCATGTTTATTTTGCTTTGCGTTCATGCAATTTGTCTTTCTCACGCTTCTGAATTTGATTTCACGAAGCTTGACCAAGAAACTTATCTTAAAAATGGGCGAAAAGGTAACTATGACCCAGAATCCGAAGTTCAAGTATGAAGATTGGGGACCAACTTTTATGTCATGGAATTTTGTCAAGACCATCCTAGGGCACATGTGGACTAATGTCGGTCAAGAAGCTTTTGTGGGCAACAATGCTCCCGACTCACCAGTGATTACATTGGACGGCAAGATTACCAGTATCTACAACTATTTGAAAGGTGAGTAGACGATTGCTCGTGTGCAGTAAGTATAGTCAGTAGTATCATGCCAGTTATTTTATCAATTTCCTTTCTAGATACTAGGCTACTATAATGTTCTCTCTGTTTTTTGTCTGTCAGACAACAGACCACTGGTGTTGAGTTTTGGAAGTTGTACCTGACCCCCGTTCATGTATAAACTTTGCGAGTTCAAGCAACTCGTCAAGGACTTCAGGGATGTGGCAGACTTCCTGGTGGTCTACATTGCCGAGGCGCATTCAACAGGTGAATGATGTGGAGGTGGTCATTGGTCAAATATCCGGACACTTCCGCCTTTGCTCAATTAGCCTGGGAACGATGTTATTGGTCAAATGAATAGTACTAGACCATAAACCTGGAGAAATTATTATAATGATAATTTAAGAATTTAACTGATTGTTCCTTTTTTAAATAATTGGTTGTATTAAACTTTATAAGGTATATAGCCTAGGCTACACATATCAAGCCACTACAATCCTCACTGGGATTTTGTCTCTGCTTCAGATGGTTGGGTCTTTGCCAACAACTTTGACATTACTAAACACCGAAACCAGGAGGACCGTCTGGCTGCAGCACAGTTCCTGGTCAAAGAGGACCCCCTGTGCCCCATTGTAGTGGATGAAATGAAAGACACCACAGCTAGTAAATATGGTGCTATTCCAGAGAGGCTGTATGTGCTGCAGGCAGGAAAGGTTGTTTATAAGGTAAGGACAGTTAAGAAAATGAAGAGTTAAGAAAAAAGGAAGTAGTAAAAAGACAACACATAGATCAAATGTCATTTTTTTTCTGCATAACAAAACTGATGGTGTGCAAATGTAAAGAGAAATCAAGGTGCACTTCTTGTCTTGAGTTTTTGGAATCCTACCAAAGCATTCTTTGCTTTCTGGCTCACATGGACACATCCTGACTCAGTAGTTTTTCAGAATTATGGGAAAGGATATTTGGAACACAGTGAAGGCTGTTGAACTTCTGTTACACAGGTATTTTATTGTATTTTTATTTAACCTTTATTTAACTAGGCAAGTCAGTTAACAACAAATTCTTATTTACAATGACGGCCTACCAAAGGGCAAAAGACCTTCTGCGGGGACAGGGCCTGGGATTAAAAATATATAAAGAATAAATAACAAATATAGGTACAACCATATCATACAAAGGTATAGGCCTATAAGACCTTTTAGGCACCTGAATCTCACTTTCTTTTGTGAGCCTCAAAGAGAGGAGTCTGTCACTCACAGTTCACCAATAAATCCACTTGTTGCTCCTGTCCAATCACTAGTCTTCTGTCTGTTACCAGGGAAAGATTGGGCCAAGAGGTTACAGCCCTGAGGAGGTGCGCTCCTTCCTGGAGAAAATGAAGTAGGAAGAGGTGAATCACATCTGTCACTTTAAAACTCTGTTTTTCTGTTATTTTTTATTATCTTATCCCATGCCCATATTATTGTGTGTAATTCTGCTCTCTGGGACCCCAATTATTCACCTTTGAGTTTGGAGACTGACAGACACAGATCAAGCCTACGGCCTCTGTAACCCGATGAAGAGAAACAAATTCAATCAGAATGGGTGGGTTGATAAAACAAGGAATTTATCATAGGAAGTAAAGGTGGATGTTAATCCTGACTTTTTATAAATCCAGGTTCAGGTCAGAGTTATCATATTGTATTGGCATAACTACAATATCATACCTTTCCAATGGCTGAATGTGAAACAAGCTCTTTGGCTGCTAGATTATCAATATATATGTCGTATTTGACATAACATTAAGAATTTCTCAAATGTAGGTAGGTCTATTTGATGTGTAATAGCCATATGGTAATTGCACTGGCATGTCTGTAACCATTCTCTTGATACATTGTCTATGAATGTTCGTAAGTTACTTTGGGATACAACTGCTTTTTCCATGATGGTTACAGTGCAAACCTCTGGTCACTGTAATTTGATGAACTGAAAGCAGTTTTTTGCTAAATCATTTAGGAGCATTTAGAGCATGTTGTGGTGATGAGGATATACCTGCTTATTAAAAACTCTTCATGAACTGACGTTGCCCTTGGGATCATTGTTTATAAATAAAATAAAATAAATTGTTGCATGTTTTCATTATATGATTAATTGTTCAGAATTCTCACAAGATTATTGACTTCATACACTGAGTATACCAAACATTAGGAACACCTTCCTAAAATGAGTTGCCCTCAGAACAGCCTCTATTTGTCAGGGCATGGATTATACAAGGTGTCAGTCCTCGGCCGCTGACCCATGTTGACTCCAATGCTTCCCACAGTTGTGTCAAGTGGGCTGGATGACCTTTGGGTGGTGAACCATTGATGCACACAAAACTGTTGAGTGTGAAAAACCCAGCAGCATTGCAGTTCTTGACACACACCGGTGTGCCTGGCACCTACTACCATATCCCGTTCAAAGGCACTTAAATCTTTGTTTTAAACAGCAACATCAATAAGGGATCACAGCTTTCACCTGGTCAGTATGTCATGGAAAGAGCAGGTGTTCTTAATGTTCTGTCAACTCAGTGTATCGTAACAGAAGACGAGACACAAAGAAGTTGTTCTCATCAGTCCATCTGCACATCACATGACTGTGCCTCACCTTGGACCTGTCCCAATGGCACCCTATTCCCAATATAGTGCACTATATGGGAATTGACTACCATTTTGGGACACAAGCCGCGCCTCACCTTGTTATTGAACAGGTCACCACCCAAGCAGTAAAAATAAATATTGCAGACGCCTGCCAGATCTAAAAATGCCTGGATAGGTGTTTAACAGATCAGCGAAACACATCATATGATATAGGAATCTGATAGCCGACTGCACAGTCGATTACGTGGCATGCCACCATTGGTTAATGCAATACAATGTCGGCCTGGAACAGGACCAAGGCCACAAACAGAACAAAGACAGAAAGAACTTTGGCCCAGACATCCACTCATTTTTACAAGATAAATCAATAATCTGGCTCCCTGCAGTGTATACTATTCCCATGACAGCCTCAGCTCGTAAGACAAACACACATAAAAAAGCAGTGGGAAAATCAAAGAGAAACCTGAGGCATCATAACTCAAGGTTATATGTGAATTACTAGGATACAGTGAACAAACTGTTTAGTGTTGCTACAACTTTCCAAACAATCTTGTGAGGAGGACCTAAGCCAGCGAGGGAGTGGTTGGTTGGCTCGTCCCCAGCCAGGCCACATCCTGTTGCAGTGGATGTGTCCCAAATCACATCCTATTTCCTTTATAGTGCACTGCTTTTGACCAGCTCCCTATGGGTCCTGGTCAAAAGTAGTGCATTGCAACAGGACTAGCGCGCCATTTGGGACGTGTAGAGTGAGGAAAAACGACTGGATTCACTGGAGCAGTTTAGGCCTAGTTCCTATTGTGAGGCAGGAGCCAACATGCTAGATGTCTGTCAGACCTCTCCCCTATAAGACTGGCTGCATTTGAATCCAAAAATGTTGTATTCTTCCACACTGTTCTCCCCCTTAGCAAATCTGAAATAACTAAATAGGTGAGAGCTATATAAAACTCTATACGAGCTATATGAAGCTAATGCCTAATCCCCACAGCTATCCAGTGGTTGCAGAATCAGAGAGGAGAGAAGTGGGCAATAGCTGGGACAAGTGGATGAGCTTTCGGATTGGAATACAGCCCTGAGCATAGTAGAGTGATGGGCTTGCCCAATGTGCAGAATACATGCAGAGCCTTATATTGGTTTGCTGTAAATATTTTGTACAGTGACAGGAGCTTGGCAGTGCTACAACGCAAGGTGAGGGGGGCTGAGTGGCAAAGGCAACCCACAGAAAGCACATAAGGGGGAAGGAACAGGTACGAGTGTAACGATTGCTCCTGTCCATTCCCCATTACAGCAGAGCCAACCTGGGCAGGTAAGAGAAAAACCTCAGCAGAACCATCTATTCATCTGTAGTGGGTCACCGAGCTTTATCGGATCAGAGCTATGTTGCATTGTAAAACAAGACCATTTTTATAGTAGATATTGATTATTTGCTTAGCATCAATATCAGCTACATATTTAACAGTTTACAGTTGTTTAAAATTGACATTATTTTCAAATGTGTGGTTTATGGGCAAAAAATATATAATGTGGTGTGGACATCATCACTTGTACTTACCACTACCGTTTAGAAATGGCAGCCAAGCACGCCAGAGGCAGCGAGGTTCCAGCCACTGCCTCAGTGAGAGAGAGCCAGGAGAAGAGCAGCAAAGCAGTAGAGGTACAACAAGGGACCATATAAACCTATAACTATTGTAACGGGGGACAACATTTTATCATCTTTTTTAACAGTACATGAGTGTTGCCTGGTCAACTTCGAACGTTTTCGTGTCCAGCCTTGAAACAGAACGTACACAATGATGAATGTCTTCTCAGTGGATCTACTAGATGTTTATTATTCAAATGGTTACCACCAAATGGGGTGTCCACTGATCTTTTGTGTCTATATGTTAAATCCCAGGTGTCAGGGGGAGCCCCTTCATTGCTCCGTAGGCTGTCGTCTAGGCCAGCTCCCAGCCAGGCTCATGCCCACACTAAGCCCCAGGCCCTCTTCAGCCTGAAAGGGCTCGTCACCACCCAGAAGTTCTCCAAGGCACTCAAGGTGGGGGCACAGTATTCCCTACATAGTGCACTTACTTTTGACAAGGGCTCTGGTCAGAAGTAGCGCACTACATAGGGAATAGGTTGTACTTTGGGACGTAGTCAAGGTAAAGCCCCTCAAGGAGCCAGAGGACCCATTCAAACCAAGGGGACATGTTCAGTAGGAAGAAAACATTTAAGAAGAGTGAAACTGGGAAGTTCACTATGAATATAAACGCATGTTGATGCAAACTGTTTTGCAATGGTGTGCCCTACTGAACACGACCCAGTGTTTCTTATTGAATACCTAATTGAATCACTACAGTCTGCCTGTTAAGTATCTCTTTTTAGCTTTCACGTTGTATTAATTCGGATGAATAAATGATGGATATAGAACATAAGTAGACATTGGTCGTATTCACTGGGAACAAAATGGAAGCAACGGTATGGCACAACCTGAACTTGTCCTGTAAGAAACGCTTGTTTTTGTATTTTGCTACGGTGTTCACTAATGAATATGACCCTGTTGTCATACTGGTTCTCTCTGTTAAGTTTTTAATTGTGTGTACTCGGGAATGCATTGCACTGAAGATTGCAGTGAGGAACATCCCGGCAAGGAAACCTATTGTTATAGTCAATGAGCAGGTCAGATCAACACATTCATATGGCTACACACTAAAGTTGAACATAACAGCCCTGATCTTTCACCAGTAGTCTAGCCACTTAGACAACAGTTACCCCTCTCCCTGGCCTGGGCATCTCTCAGTCTAAAGTGGCTTCGTTTCATCTCATTTCCTTCATCTGCACTGATATAGCAGAAACCGGACAGACAAAAGCAAATTCCTGGTGACCAACCGCCATGTTGCATTTACCTTTCCTCTGTTTTCAGAGCAGTGCCTATAAATGAGATAAATAAGACAATATAAATAAATAAGACAAAGGAATTTTAGACTGTTAAGATACATCCCTGGCTGTCTCTTCAGATTGAATCTCAATTGTAGGTCCTTGATTCCTCGTGTCTTCTCTCCTCACCTTCCCAAAGTGCATTGGAGGAGAACAGCAGAGGGGAGGAACCACAGATCTTGTCCAATGCATTTGGAGAAGAAAGTGAGGACTTGAGAAATCAAGGAAATATAATTGGGTTTCACCTCTGCTCTTCAGGTGCCAGTGGGTTCGGCCCAGCCTGCCGAGAAGTTCCCCTGCGGCCTGGTCCATCAGATGCTGCAGGACTTCCTGTCATCTCGGCTGGAGGCGGTGGGTTATAGCGCCCCCTCCTGTGGTGGTCTGGTCAAGGCGCTGAGTGAGGAGGTGAAGGCTCTGGTGAGGACTGTGTGTCCTGACCGCTACCGGCTGGTGTGTACTGTGGCGCTAGGCCAGCTGGGTCCAGAGGGGCAGCAAGGATATGGAGGGCTGGTACTGGCTAGTCGTAGTCTCTGGGATCCCCAGACAGACACCTGTGTTTCCCACACCTACCGGAGCCAAGAGATATTCTGTACTGCAAATGTGTTTGCTGTGTACTTCGAGTAAGGTAGAAGTTGACAAAGGCACTAATCCGATATATGAAAGTGGTCCAAAAAAATTAAAAAAGAGCTGTGACACAGGGTATGCATCCCAAATGGCACCCTATTCCCTATATAGAGCTCTGGTCAAAAATAGTGCACTATGGTCCCTAGTTGAAAGTAGTGCATTAAATAGGTTAAAGGGTGCCATTTGGGATGCAGCCTCTTGAACTAGAGGTCACCAACACTAGTCACTTCCTGGCTGTCCAATTTGTATGATAGACTCATCTGCTGTTCTTTATAAAAACAGCAATAATCATATTTGGAGTGTACTTGAATAAAACAAATGTATTTATTTATGTATACAAGTTGTTAGGTTTAAATATTGGTTAATAGTTCTTCTCTTGGACACTTCCCTGATATCTATTGTCAGACATTTGGAGTGAGTCAGGGCGTTTTGTGTGTGGCTGCTTGTATTACTATCCTCGTGGGTACCAGAAATCCCCACACAGATAATAAAACAGTTATTTTAGGTTAGGGGTCAAGGTTAGTGTAAGGGAAAATAGGATTTAGAATTGAAATTAATGTGTTCAGACAAGGATAGTAAAACATGTGAGTGAGAGAGTGTCAAGGTAATTAAATAGTGTCCAAATCACCCTACTTGCTTTGAAAAGTGGCAAACAGGAAAAAAGAAAATGGACAAGAAGTTAAGTTATTGTAAAATTATATTAACAGCACTTTCCCCAAATTTGAAAAAAATATATATATACCAGCAACAGGTGTATAATGCTTAATATTCACAGAAAATGAAATAAAAGTTCACATTTACAAGACTGCCGCTAAGTTTATGATACTAGAATTGGTTTACAAAGCTTTAACTAATCTTGAAATAACTGGGCCAATATACGTAGTCAAATTTGTATCAAAATATTTAAAAAATAAAATACCTTAAGAAAAAAAAAACTGCCAATCTGCATCTCAGGTTACAATGGGTTTAACTTTCATCATCACCGTGATGGAACAGTAGGAAAACACTGACTGCTACAACGATGGCGAGAAAAAAAGGGCACAGAGTGTTAAGCACAGGCAGGGAAGAGGTTAAACACACCACATGTGGACTGGAGCAGCACTAGGTAGTATGATGTACAAAGATCTTAGTCATGCACCCCCCCCCCCATTGCATCCACACCCATGGTTTAGCCCAAGTTAGCTTTCCCCTTGACAGAACAAGAACAGCAGTCCGACTGTTTAAATAAAAAGCAACATAAAACCAGTGCAGAATAAGATCGCTCTCTTCGACAAAAACAGAACCCACAAAACACATTCCCTATCGACGCGTCGCATCCGATCCGACATTTTAAAAACCTCACTGAGCACTTCCAAACTGTTACAGACCCTATTCTTACTGAGGCCCAATTCGATCACGCCACTTCCCTTTGAAAGTGTGGCTAAATAGTGCGAGCTAGTACATCGGGACAGTCATTCAATGGAGTGGTCAGAGTAACAGGCAGATTCAGACTCCATGTTTTCAGACTAGTTTTGTGACATACTACCTGTGGCTGAACGCGGGACCTGAAATATGAAAACAAAAAGATAAATTTCTCCTAGTTCACAATGCACACTTCAGTGTTTTAGGTGGCAAAAACTGACACGTGTTCTGCACATCTTGCACTACAAAGCAATAATTAAAGCACGTATGCAGTAGTTTCCGTCGCTGGTTTCGTCACACTTGGGGTGGTGATTATAGAAGAACTGTCCTTCATTTGGAACGAGGAGGAGCAGAAGTCACCAGCCATTTTGACAATGTGTATATCAGCATTCTGGAATTGTGTGGAACCAAAATGGCCCCCTGTCCCTAGTTCTGTGCTGATGTGTTTTGGCCATGTCCTGTTAAGAGCGCAGATCCTCAGTGATGGCAGATGGAGGGGGATGTCACACACTCATCGTCATGGTAGGGGAGTACTGCTGAGGGGTACAGACGGGAAAGAGTTAAAAATCAGGAAAGCCTATTAGAATGGCCTGACAAACAAACAGTAGAGCACATACCGCAACCGTAGATATGAAGTGCACTTCCTCACTCTAGCCAAAACTGTTACTTGGCAACCGCCCAGTGCCCCCACACTACACCGCCACTCTAGTCAATGATGCGGTCACTGTGGCTTTGCCTGACTGTCAAGGTACCGCCACTGGAGTCAATACTGCCCTCTAAGCCCTACAGTACATATAGGCTTCTTCAAAGCTTTTATTACTGGCAAGTGGCCTCAGCTTGGTCGTGTTCATTAGGCATCAAACGGAACAAAATTGGACAGACAAAAAGTAGGGGGACAACTCATTTTTAAAACGTTTTCTATTGCATGCCCTAATGAAAACGGTCCATAGAGATGCATGGTGGGGTAGGGAACTTACATTCTCACTCTGAAAGGAGTGCAGGAAGTTTCCGCCCAACTCGTCGCCGTCCCTCGGGGTTCCAGGAGGGTTGCTAATGCCACTTAGATTGTTTGGGGAGTTCTACGATAGGGCAGGAAAGAGAGTAAGTAAATTGGGCAACTAGCAGTAGCCTCAGTGCCAGTCTGTTGTGCCATCATGCCCACTCTTGACATTGACAGCAATGGAGTTGGCAAGAGCATAAACAGATCTGGGACCAGGCTAAACAAGTAGTAGTAGATGCAAACAAATGCATTGCTTACGTTTTACGAAGGAAGTCAAAATGATTTGATAGGAATCTAGATATATGGCCGTGTTATAATATTCACCTTGTTGAGTCCGTCCATGTCGCCAGAGCCTAAGAAAGAGAGAAAACAATTCACAGTCCAAAATGAAAACCTTCCATTCTAACTTGAACTCGTAATGTAAAAGGTGCCCCCGGTTGAAGCGTTCCTTGCATCTTTGGCCAGATTAAGCGAAAGCCTGGCACCTCTGCTGAGAATCCGCCTCCTTGCTTCACATCACTGGTTTGTCTATTACACGGTGTTCGTCCCATAGGACACCCTATTCACTATATAGTGCACCCCTTTTCACCAGAACCCTTTGGGCCATGGTCAGCAGTGCACTACATAAGGAATAGGGTGCCATTTGGTACCGTACCATATGTTCAGAATGACTGAGTCTGCAACTATTCCCAGCCAGTCATACACTAGTCAATACTGTTATTCCCTAAACCAAATCGAGACTTGCAGCTCCGGTGTTGTTGTGTTGTAACAGTGGCGGAGTAGAGTGTTACCTAGCGATCCATTCATGTGGTGTGGCTCCATGCCCGCCATGGCGCCTAGGGGTCCGTCAGAGCCGGGGCCCATAGGGAACTGCAGCATAGGAGACATAAGCACTGCCTTAGTGGTGCTTGTCCTGTTGACATGGGTACTATCAAACGAGACTGGGCCAGGGAGAAACAGTGTGCATCCCAAATGGCACCATATTCCCTACATAATGCACTACTTCTTACCAGGGCCCCCCTAAGGCTCTGGTCAAAAGTAGGGCACCATGTAGAGAATAGGGTGCCACTTGGGATGCAGCACAGTTTCATTATGGAGGACGAGAAAACCCGTAAAGATATGACTGGAAGAAACATCTGGCGATGAAGAAACATGAAACTACGTGACTGCAACAGATGTGAGGAGAGGGCTGGGGCGAGAAGGAGACTCACATTTGATCGGTTGCCAGGTCCAGTGTTGATCATAGTGTAGAGATTGTCCCCAGAGTTGTTAGAATCTGAAAAGTGGGTCATACACAAATCACTCTAGATTATGATGATCAATAGACTAGTGTACGTTAGGTAAATGAGAACAGACAAAGATGGCAAACAGTCATTGAAGACTAAGGTTGAGACAGGCTTCCTCCGTGAAGACTTGGTGTACCTACCAGCAGGGCTGGGCATAACGGGGGTTCCAGGGGGTCCCCCTCCACCAGAACCTCCCTTTAGAGCGGCAGGAGAACAAAGAATTATTACAATTCAACAGGAAATCACAATACCGGCAATGCATCTGTATCAGGTCAGATTCTACCTACACCAATACAATCAATTAAGAACCTTGAAAGACAATACTACAATAGTGGCTTCAAATGGGTGAAATATAAACACTGCCGTAATGGCCAGTGTGTGCGTTTGTGTGTGAGAGCTCATCCGAGAGAGTGCTTACCCCATACGCTCCAGGAGAAGGTGATGAGTAAGGCATCTGAATAAATCACAACAGAAACATTACCGCCCAGGAACAGGGAATGGGATTTATGTACTCACCTCTCAAAACATCACCATTCATCGTTTTAGCATCATCGTCAGTATCTATGGGGTGTGTCCCAAGTGTCCTTATTCTCCACGTAGTGCACTACTTTTGAACAGAGTCAAAAAGGCCCCTGGTCGAAAGTAGTACGCCAGAAAGGGAATATGGCGTAATTTAGGACGAAGCCTGGGATACATAATACTACAATTACATCCAGAACTGGGTAACTTGGTAATGCATTGGGCCTCCAGAGCTCTTACTGAGAGAGGACAGACAGACCGGTGCAATCTGAGCCGATAACATCATGGTGTGTGTGTGTGTGTGTCTAAAGTGGAAATTGGACTCACAGAGTTGCCATTGTTCGGATTGGGCCATGGCCGTCCAGCACCTGGGCCCCTGCAATACAGCGAGAGAAACCCGTTAGATATCAACACACACTGGTGATGTATAATGTATTAAGATGGAGAGGAGGCTCACATGTTCACTCCTGGCATCCCGGGGCCCATAGAGTTGTGTGGTGGCCGCATCCCACCACCAAAGTTCTGCAATGACAACCAAGGGTCAGACTACCATAACCAAAACCAGAGAAGGGGGGGGTTGGAAAGACATGGTTCGTGGGGAGGGTGTCTGAAGCGTAATCAACAACTTGGAATCCAAGGAGACCGACTGGAAGGGTGATGTTGCACGGGCAGTTTCAAAAACAAAATGGGCTAGTCTGACAGACTACACGCAAACTGCTGAGAAATACTAGCTGCTCATAGATGGGTGTGTGTAACAGTACTAGTCTGACAAAAATAATAGAATTGGGGCATATCAGTAGTGTGGTCTACCTGGGGTCCTGGCCCCATAGGGCCCATGCCTCGAGGGCCACTCATTCTCTGCATCGGTCCCAAGTTAGGATGGCCTTGTGGTCGTGTGTGGTCCATGTTTTGGAGCATGGGATGGGGGCCAGGGCCACCGCCAGGAGGCTACAAGGAAGAAGAGGGAGGGGTGAACACACGTCAAATAAAAACGACGACAAGACATGTTATCAAACAGCAACTCATACTGAAGTAAGGCTCTTATGTTAAACTGATGGTAGTACTGGTGGAGAATTATGGGTGCAGTAGTTTGTTTACCTGGTTGCCCATCCGGATAGGGGGACCTCGCGGGCCTCCAGCGACGCGTAGGTTCATGAAAGACTAAACCGCAATACATTTATCAGCGTTTCCTTCACAAAAACAATTACACTGAACAGCCATGCATTTCCCCCCCCACTCACTGATTTTCCAGACGGAGTAATACATTTCACTTTTAATAGAACATAGCCTAGTTTATACCCTAAGCAAATACACAACACAAGAACTAGCTACACAAAATGGCGATCCTGCGTAGCTGTATCGTGTTACAAATATGCTATGAGAGTACGCAGAACGGCCATTTTGCGTAGCTAATTGCATAGGGTATAAATGAGGCTTAATGGTAGTTTCCGATAACACATTTTAAAACGAGTGCGATTATGCACTGCCGCCAAAAGCATCAAGCCAAATGACAGAGGGTACAGACATACATCAAGTGGGCATGGGTGGGGTGAAATGACCGTAGTCTTCCCAATATGAAAGCATATAAAGAAACAGGAGTGCCAACAGAGAGCAGTTGTGTCCCAAATTACACCCCATTTCCTAGATAGTGCACTACGTTTGACCTGGGCCCTGGTTAAATGTAGTGTACTATATCGTTTGGGACATCCTGAGAGAGCATCGGTACCTGGCTGTGGGGTCCCATCATAGTGTTAGGGGGAGGAGGCTGGGGATGAGGAGAGCCTTGGGGACCAGGTGGACCCTGTGGCGTCACAGAGAAAAAGTGGGAGGGAGAAAGAAGCAGAGAACGGAGGGTTACTGAGCGGAGGAGAGGGCAAGACGGTGGTGGGCAAATGCAAAAAGCTATGCTTAGGAAAGAGGGTTGGGTGTATCCGTTGATCATTCTCTCCTTCCAGGCGCAGTAAGAGAGTGAAAAAAAGAGACGGTGCAAGAGAGAAGGGGGGGGGGGGGGGGGGGGTAGAGAGAGGCAGAGAGGATGTGTGCTAGCCAGAACAGCAGCCAGCTTGTGATCACTGGCAATTTACCCTATCTGCCAATTACCACCGAATCAATTAAGCCCTGCTTTACAGCAGCTGCCCCAAACACTGTCACTATGGAGCTAATGACTGGGTTGTCTAATTAACACCACTTGCATATTCGAATGACTGATAAAGAGTGTGTGTGTGCCTACAGCGTTTCCCCTAGGGCGTTTTCAGCAGCGGGGATTTACAGAACAACTGAGGTCACCTCTGGTGACTTTAAAAAGACATTCTACTCCGAAATGCATGGACATGTTGACACCATCTGAATAACTGATGCGCGCCACTGCGCTACAGGGAGCTGAGGAGAAAGCGGTGGCTGTGCGCTCGTGGCTCTCATTCGTGCCACTGCTCGCTCTGTTTGCTACAAACATAAGCCCCATTTCTACTGACCCAGAGTCAGATGAACTCATGGATACCATTTTTATGTCTCTGCATACCGTTTGAAGAAAGTTTCTAATTAGCGTTTGCGCAATAGCTAACTAGCATTAGCGCAATGACTGGAAGTATACAGGAACAGCTAGCATGCTAGTAAAAGTATTAATTTGAAATTATTCACACCTCTTTTCCACATTGTGTTGTGTTAGACTGAATTGAAAATGGATACAATTTAGATTTTTGGGGTGACTGGCCTACACACAACGTCAAAGTGGAATTGTGTCCAAATTTCGACCAATTAATAATGAAAAAGCTGAACTGTCTTGAGTCAATAATTATTCAACCCCTTTGTTATTATGGCAAGCCTAAATAAGTTCAGGAGTAAATAAATTTACTTAACAAGTCACATAAGTTTGTGACGACACTGTATGCCCAATTCTCTCTTTGCTCTTGTTTTCCTTAACAGGATGCCGGTGGGCAGAGCCGGGAGGGTCGTCAGCGACATGGGACACACCTGGGCCTGGGTGTGTCCTTGAATAAATAGACCTCTTCCCCATTATTGAGGAGACTCTCCATGCAGACACACTTATAGATGTTGGTTTGTTGCTGTTTTGTTTGTTCGCTTTGGCACTTTCAGCATCTCTCATTATCACATGTGTGTGCAACCACTCACACTACTGATTACACACACCATTGTTAATTGTATTTAGTTTACTTCAGTTAATAAATATATTTTGTTATTCCTTATCTCCACGTTGTCTCCCTCTGTTACGAACTTCGAGCCGGTTCGCGACAAGTGGGTTCTCATCTGGGATCTTGAAGGTATTGTGTTCGGAAGAAAACGTGGAGTTAATGTTGAGAACTCTAGGTGCTTTAACTTTTGTTACAGCTTTTGAGTTGTAAATGTTTGGTAGGCCCAGTGTTTGCCTTTGTTTGGTAAACTTGCCACTGTGGTGGATAGTTGGTTGTGTGCTACGTTGGAGAAAGTATATCGGTTAGTTTCCAGGACCGAGGCTGGAGACTCTTGCTCTACTCGCTGTTGGGACATCGGTCTGAGGTGAGTACAAAATCGGCTGTGTACCTCAGTGGGAGATTTGGGTAGAGTAGGGAAACTTGCTTCCGGGAGCTATTGCCTTTCCTTTTCCCCTGTTAGACTTAGCGATGTGTTTCACTTTGGAATACGTTGGGCATGGTTATTTTTTATTTTTTTTTGTGTGGCGTCTGGACGGCGCAGTTGTCTCGGGGGCACATCCGTGGCTTGGGGGAAATCTGCCAGCGTACTGGTTGGTTTATTTCCTTATCAGCGGGCTACAATGCGTAATTACCCACCGCAAACCGCACGAAGACTAGGGTTGAGTTACTGTAGATTATGGGGAAGCTCCATATCATCTCTATTCTGTGGTGCCCAGTGTGATTGTTATTTCTCTGGTTGTGGTCCGGTCTGGTGTGCTCAGCAGAGGCGAAGAGTGATATTTTCTTGTGACTATGGTGTCTTACGTAGACAAGTTCATTCGCTTTCCGTCAGAAGAACTGTTAGAATTATGTACTAAAGAACAGCTGTTGAAGATTGCTGAACGAGAAGGTTGAAATTAGTGAGAAATGTCAAATTTTATTAGGTTAATATTGAAGGCCAATCTGATGGAGTGTTAGTCTTGAAGGTACCACTGGGGCAGCCTCTGCTGAGGACACGCCATCTCCCGGTAACATTACAATAGCCACGCCATCCGTTAGGCCGTGTCTTCTTTTTTGAACAGCAGAAATAACTGCTTCTGTTACAGCTAGAGCATGATAGTGTAAAGTATGAAAAAGAATTGGCATTTAAACAAGATTTGAAGCGTGCTAAAATCAAGCTGCGACTAGAGCTGGTTAGGGAATATAAAGCTCTCAAGGGAGTTTGCTCTGGGAAGGTGACCCAGATTTACCTAGGGGTCGCTCCTCTTTTGGTCGTGCCCCGGACACATTTGACATGGTTGGGAACTTACGGTTGTTACCTAAATTTAATGAGAAGGACCCTGAGACATTCTTTTCGTTGGAGCGTGTTGCTGACGCTAGGAGTTGGCCTGATTCTGACCGTACTTTAAATGTTGCAGTGTGTGGACTGGTAAAGCGCAGGAAGTATTTTCAGCTCTTAGTGTAGCTGACAGTGTAAGTTATGTTAAGGTTAAAATGGCTGTTAGATTTACGAATTGGTTCCTGAGGCTTACCACTAACGATTTAGAACTTTAAAAAAAGGGATAAACACTCAGGTTGCGTTTGCGCGACGTCGGTCTTCAGTTTAATCGCTGGTGTTCCGCCTCTGCAGTTATGACTTTCCAAGGGCTGTGTGATCTGATTATGCTAGAGCAATTTAAAGGACACAATCACTGATCGTATAGCCACGTACATTAACGAAAAGTGAACTGTCGCTGAAGCTGCGGTTTTGGCGGACGAGCATGTTGACACCCAAGTGTCTTTGCAGAGCCCCGTATTCGGAGTGAGTGGGGACTTTGAGAGTTTTGGGCCTCTCTCACCGAGATACTCTGCTTCACGGGCAGTTTCATTCAACTAGGGTTGAACCTGACTCCTGTGGTAAAGCTGACTTTGGTCAAGAGTGTCACCACTGTCAAGATTCAGGTCATTGGAAAAACAAATGTCCGGTGGCCTGCTGGAGGTCATTTTGCAGGGCTCTGGCAGTGCACCTCCTTGCACAAAGGCGGAGGTAGCGGTCCTGCTGCTGGGTTGTTGCCCTCCTACGGCTTCCTCCACGTCTCCTGATGTACTGGCCTGTCTCCTGGTAGCGCCTCCATGCTCTGGACACTACGCTGACAGACACAGCAAACCTTTTTGCCACAGCTCGCATTGATGTGTCATCCTGGATGAACTGCACTACCTGAGCCACTTGTGTGGGTTGTAGACTCCGTCTCATGCTACCACTAGAGTGAAAGCACCGCCAGCATTTAAAAGTGACCAAAACATCAGCCAGGAAGCATAGGAACTGAGAAGTGGTCTGTGGTCACCACCTGCAGAACCATTCCTTTATTGGGGGTGTCTTGCTAGTTGCCTATAATTTCCACCTTTTGTCTATTCCATTTGCACAACAGCATGTGAAATTTATTGTCAATCAGTGTTGCTTACTAAGTGGACAGTTTGATTTCTCAGAAGTGTGACTGACTTGGAGTTACATTGTGTTGTTTAAGTGTTCCCTTTATTTTTTTTGAGCAGTAATATATATATAAAAACAGAAATTACATTTACAGTTGAGGTCAGGGTAAAAATTCCCTGTCTTAGGTCAGTTAGGATCACCACTTTATTTTAAGAATGTGAAATGTCAAAATGAGGGATTTCAGCTTTTATTTCTTTCATCACATTCCCAGTGGGTCAGAAGTTTACATGCACTAATTAGTATTTGGTAGCAATGCCTTTAATGCAATGTTGGCCCATTCCTCCTGACAGAGCTGGTGTAAGTCAAGTTTGTAGGCCTCCTTGCTCGCGCACGCTTTTCCAGTTCTGCCCACATTTTATCTAGGATTGAGGTCAGGGCTTTGTGATGGCCACTCCAATAGCTTGACTTTGTTGTCCTTAAGCCATTTTGCCACAACTTTGGAAGTATGCTTGGGGTCATTGTACATTTGGTAGACCCATTTGCAACCAAGCTTTAACTTCCTGACTGATGTCTTGATGTTGCTTCAATATATACACAATTTTCCCTTTCATCTATTTTGTGAAGTGCACTAGTCACATGGAGACAATCTTTGTCCCCATGTGCAGTTGCAAACCATAGTCTGGCTTATGGCAGTTGGAGCAGTGGCTTCCTTGCTGAACGGCCTTAAAAAGGTTGTTGATATCCACAGTGAAACGAGTCCTATATAGATATACCTATGTACCTATGTCCTCCAGCATCTTCAAGGTCCTTTGCTGTTGTTCTGGGATTGATTTGAACATACTTTGGTGCGGCTGCGTGGTCCCATGGTGTTTATACTTGCGTAATATTCTTTGTACAGATGAACATGATACCTTCAAGCTTTTGGAAGTTGCTCCCAAGGATGAACCAGACTTGGAGGTCTACAATATTTGAAAGTCTTGGCTGATTTATTTTGATTTCCCCATGATGTCATGCAAAGAGGCACTGAGTTAAGGTAGGCCTTGAAATGCATCCACAGGTACACCTCCAATTGACTCAAATGATGTCAATTAGCCTATCAGAAGCTTCTAAACCATGACATTTTCTGGAATTTTCCAAGCTGTTTAAAGGCACAATCATTGGAATTGTGATAGACAATCATTGGAATTCCATTGGAATTGTGATAGTCTAAACAATTGTTGGAAAAAAATTACTTGTCATGCACATAGTTGATGTCCTACCCGACTTGCCAAAACTATAGTTTGTTAACAAGAAATTTCTAGTGGTTGAAAAACGAGTTAATGACTCCAACCTAAGTATGTAAACTTCGACTAACTGTACATAAGTATTTCGGACCCTTTACTCAGTACGTTGTTGAAGCCACTTTGGCAGTGATTACAGCCTTGTGTCTTCTTGGGTATGATGCTACAACCTTGGCACACCTGTATTTGGGGAATTTCTCCCATTGTTCTCTGCAGATCCTCAAGCTGTCAGGTTGGATGGGGAGCATTGCTGCACAGCTATTTTCAGTTCTCGGGTTCAGGTCGGGCTACAGCTGGGCCACTCAAGGACATTGAGACTTGTCCCGAAACCACTTTTGCATTTTCTTTGCTGTGTGCTTAGGGTTGGTGTCCAGTTGGAAGGTAAATGTTGGACCCAGTCTGAGGTCCTGAGCAGGTTATCATCAAGGATGCCTCTGTACTTTGCGCCATTCATCTTCACCTTGATCCTTACTAGTCTCCCAGTCCCTGAAAAACATCCCCACAGCATGATGCTACCACCACTATGCTTCACCGTAAGGATGGTGCCAGGTTTCTTCCAGATGTGCCGCTTGGCATTCAGGCCAAAGAGTTCAATCTTGTTTCTCATGGTCAGAGTCCTTTAGGTGCCTTTTGGCAAACTCCAAGCGGGCTGTCATGTGCCTTTTATTGAAGAGTGGCTTCCGTCTGGCCAGTCTACCATAAAGGCCTGATTGGTGGAGTGCTGCAGAGATGGTTGTCCGTCTGGAAGGTTCTCCCATCTCCAGAGGAGCTTCAGCGCTTTGTTAGTGACCATCAGGTTCTTGGTCACCTCCCTGACCAAGGCCCTTCTCCCTCACTGCGCATTTGACCGGGAGGACAGCTCTAGGAAGAGTGTGGTTCCAAACTTCTTCCATTTAAGAATGGAGGCCACTGTGTTCTTGGGGATCTTCAATGCTGCAGAAATGTGTTGGTACCCTTCCCCAGATCTGTGTCTTGAAGCTCTACAGACAATTCCTTTGACCTCATGGCTTGGTTTTGTTCTGCCATCCACTGTGGGACCTTCTAGACAGGTATGCCTTTCCAAATCATGTCCAATCAATTTAAATGTACCACAGGTGGACTCCAATCAACTTGTAGAAACATCAAAGATGATCAATGGAAACAGGATGGACTGGAGCTCAATTTCAAGTCTCATATCAAAGAGTCTGAGAATACCTATGTAAATAAGGTAGCAGTTTACTTTTTAAAAATATATACAAACCTGTTTTTGTTTTGTCATTATGGAGTACTGTGTGTAGATTGAGGACATTTTTATTTAATCCATTTTAGAATAAGGTTATAAAGTAACAAAATGTTGAAAAAAGGGGGTCTGAATACATTCCGAATGCACAGTATATATATTTTTGGGGAGTGGCGGCAATGTTTTAGTAGTGGTGAGCGAAAATGGGGGAAATGCTGGTGTGTGTGCTTTGGCGCTCACCACACCATGCTACAAAGAATTGCTTCTCAATAAACATGACTAAATTCCCATACACAACATACCTGCAAGTATATACTTAAAGGTCCAATGCAGCCATTTCTTATTATCATAATGTTCACAGTATTACCTCAGTGTGGAAATAATATATAGAAGACGCAGGAAAATCCCATTTTACTGCAATGGGCCTTTAAAGAAACAGAAGTGGATGCTTTGACTTGTGCTACAGAATAATACTGCATGGAATGTTGAAGTCAAATCCTCCACGGCTGCCAAGCGTTCATTCTCATGAGATATTGATCTACGGCAGGTGGTGCAGCACCTTTTAAAATGTCTCGAGTAAGGGCTAGGCCCAACCGCGCCTCCACATTTCACTACAGTACACTGGAGTGGGTAGTCAGACAACAGCACTACACGGGACACGTCCCAAATGGCACCCTATAGAGTATGTGCACTACTTTTCACCAGGGCCCATAGGGCTTGGTCAAAAGTAGGGCACTTTGTAGGGTGCCATTTGGGATGAAGACAGGCTCAGAGCAGAGACGAGAGCCTACGGACCACAGCAGAGCAGAAGCAGCATCATCGACACACGCAGAGCTTTAACACATCCTGATAAGCTCAGCCAAGTTCACAGGTACGAATGTGGAATGCACATCAGCAGGGCGGTAGAACAGGTGAGAGACAGAGCATATGCCAATGTGAGGAGCAGTTGCGCAATAGTGTGTTCCATGCATGCACATACAGGCTAAATTCTTTACTTGAGAATCAGACATACAGTAAAATCAACCCTATATTGACGGCAAAGGAGTTCAGCAGTAATTGAAGTCAGTTTTTCATGCTGGCGGAGCCCAAGTTAGGATTCAGCCCATAGAGCAGTGGACTCTGAAAAACACCAAAAGAAAGATGCCCAGGGTCCCTGCTCATCTGCGTGAACGTGCCTTAGGAATGCTGCAAGGAGGCACGAGGACTGCAGATGGGGCCAGGGAAATAAATTACAATGTCCGTACTGTGAGATGCCTAAGACAGCGCTACAGGGAGACAGGACGGACAGCTGATCGTCCTCGCAGTGGCAGACCACGTAACAGCTGCACAGGATCGGTACATCCGATCATCACACCTGCGGGACAGGTACAGGACGGCAACAACTGCCCGAGTTACACCAGGAACGCACAATCACTCCATCAGTGCTTAGACTGTCCGCAATAGGCTGAGAGAGGCTGGACTGAGGGCTTGTAGGCCTGTTGTAAGGCAGGTCCTCACCAGACATCACCGGCATCAACGTTCACATTTCCTATGGGCACAAACCCACCGTCGTTGGACAAGACAGGACTGGCAAAAAGTGCTCTTCACTGACGAGTCAAGGTTTTGTCTCACCAGAGGTGATGGTCGGATTCGCATTTATCGTCGAAGGAATGAGCGTGACACCGAGGCCTGTATTCTGGAGCAGGATCGATTGAGGTGGAGGGTCCGTCATGGTCTGGGAAGGTGTCACAGCATTATCGGACTGAGCTTGTCATTGCAGGCAATCTCAACACTGTGCGTTACAGGGAAGACATCTTCCTCCCTCATGTGGTACCCTTCCTACAGGCTCATCCTGACATGACCCTCCATCAGCCATACTGCTCATTCTGTGTGTGATTTCCTGCAAGACAGGAATGTCAGTGCTCTGCCATGGCCAGCGAGGAGCCCAGATCTCAATCCCATTGAACACGTCTGGGACCTGTTGGTTTGGAGGGTGAGGGCTAGGGTCATTCCCTCCAGAAATGTCTGGGAACTTGCAGGTGCCTTGGTGGAAGAGTGGGTTGGGTAAAATCTCACAGCAAGAACTGGCAAGTCTGGTGCAGTCCACGAGGAGGAGATGCACTGTAGTACTTAATGCAGCTGGTGGCCACACCAGATACTGACATACTTTTGACTTTGACCCCACCTTTGTTCAGGGACACATTCAATTTGTTAGTCACATGTCTGTGGAACTTGTTCAGTTTATGTATCAGGTTGTTGAATCTTAATGTCATACAAGTATTTACACATGTTATGTTTGCTGAAAATAAATGAAGTTGACAGTGAGAGGACATTTCTTTTTTGCTGGGCACATACTTGTGTATATATTGTATGTGGACACCCTTTCAAATTAGTGAATTTGGCTATTTCAGCCACACCCATTTCCGTCAAGTGTATAAAAATCGAGCACACAGCTATGCTATCACCATATACCAACATTGGCGGTAGAATGTCCTTACTGAAGAACTCAGTGACTTGCATGGCACAGTCATAGGATGCCACCTTTCCAAAGTCAGTTAATCAAATTTCTGCCCTGCTAGAACTGCCCCTATTAACTGCAAGAGCTGTTGTGAAGTGGAAACATAGGAGCAACAACGGCTCAGCCACGAAGTGGTAGGCCACACAAGCTCAGAGAACGGGATCGCCGAGTGCTGAAGCGTATAAAAATCATCTGTCCTCTGTTGCAACACTCACTACAGTTCCAAACTTCCTCTGGAAGCAACGTCTGCACAATAAGTTTGTCGGGAGCTTAATGAAAATGGGTTTCCATGGCCGAGCAGCCACACCATGCACAATATCAAGCGTCGGCTGGAGTGGTGCAAAGCTCGCTGCAATTGGAGCAGTGGAAACGTGTTCTCTGGAGTGCTGAATCACGTGTCACCATCTGTCAGTCCGATGGATGAATCTGGGTTAGACAAATGCCAGGAGAACGCCACCTGCCCCAATGCATAGTGCCAACTGTAAAGTTTGGTGGAGGAGGAAAAATGGTATGGGGCTGTTTTCATGTTTCAGGCTAGGCCCCTCAGTTCCAGTGAAGGGAAATGTTAAAGCTACAGCATACAATATAGATGATTCTGTGCTTCTAAATGTGTGGCAACAGTTTGGAGAAGGCCATTTTCTGTTTCAGCCAGCTAATCTTTATAGTTTAAATTTAGCCAACTAGAAATCTATTTGCTAGCTAGCAAGGTAGAATTGTTGAATTATTATAAACACACCCTTCTGCAGTGGTGTAAAGTACTTATGTAAAAAAGTCATTTTGACAACTTAAATCACTACATTCTTAAAGAAAAAGGTACTTTTTACTTCATATATTTATCCAGACACCCAAAAGTACTCGCTACATTTAGAATGCTTAGTATGACAGAACATTTTTCCATTCACACACACACTTAAGATCCCTGGTCATCCCTACTGCCTCTGATCTGGCGGCAGAGTCACTAAAACACAAATGCTTAGATTGTAAATTGTCTGAGTGTTGGAGTGTACCCCTGGCTATTCGTAAAGAGAATTTAAAAAAACATTAACATTGTGCCATTTGGTTTGCTTAATATAAGCATTTAGAAATGTATACTTTTGATACTTAAGTTTATTTCACAGATACTGTTACGCAAGTAGTATTTTACTGGGTGACTCAGTAATTTTCTATTAAGGTATTTTTACTTTTACTCAAGTACTTTTTCCACCACTGCCCTTCTGTCTCCAACTGTTTGCACATAATGCTAGCCTGTCCACTTATGTCGAAATCAAGTGGCCTAACTTATTTCTCAGAATGATAACAAGTAGTCAATTAACTATATACAGTGCTTTCGGGAAAGTATTCAAAGCCCTTGACTGTTTCCACATTTTGTTAGGTTAAAGCCGTATTCCATTCTAAAAATGTATAACATTTTCCCCCCTTATCCACACACACACACACAATACCCCCATAATGACAAAGCAAAAACAGGTTAGAAATGTTAGTAAAAATAGAAAACAGAAATCACATTTACATAAGTATTCACAACTTTTACTCAGTACTAAGTAAACCTTAGGCAGCAATTAGCCTTGAGTCTTCTTGGGTATGACGCTATATGCTTGGCACACCTGTATTTGGAGAGTTTCTTCCATTCTTCTCCGCAGATCCTCTCAAGCTGTTAGGTTGGATGTGGAGCGTCGCTGCGTAGCTATTTTCAGGTCTCTCCAGAGATGTTCGATCGGGTTCAAGCCCGGGCTCTGGCTGGGCCACTCAAGGACATCGAGACTTGTCCCGAAGCCACTGCTGCATTGTCTTGAATGTGTGCTTAGGGTCATTGTCCTGTTGGAAGGTGAACCTTCGCCCTAGTATGAAGTTCTGAGCGCTCTAGAGCAGGTTTTTAATCAAGGATCTGTGTACTTTACGCCGTTCAACTTTACCTCGATCCTGACTAGCCTACCAGTCCCTACCGTTGAAATACATCCCCACAGCATGATGCTGCCACACCCATAGGGATAGTGCCAGGGTCTCCAGATGTGACGCTTGGCATTCAGGCCAAAGAGTTCTATCTTGGTTTCATCAGACCACAGAATCTTGTTTATCATGGTCAGTCCTTTAGGTGCCTTTAAGCAAACTCCAAGCAGGCTGTCATCTGCCTTTTACTGAGGAGTGGCTTCAGTCTAGCCACTACCATAAAGGCCTGATTGGTAGACTGCCGCAGAGATGTTTGTCCTTCTGGAAAGTTCTCCCATCTCCACAGAGGAACTCTGGAGCTCTGTCAGTGACCTTCAGGTTCTTGGTCGCCTCCCTGACCAAGGCCCTTCTCCCCGATTGCTCAGTTCTAGGAAGAGTCTTGGGGGTTCCAAACTTATTCCATTTAAGAATGATGGAGGCTACTGTGTTCTTGGGGACCTTCAATGCTGCAGACATTTTTTGGTACCCTTCCCCACATCTGTGCCTCGAGACAGTCCTGTCTCGGAGCTCTACAGATAATTCATTCGACCTCATGGCTTGGTTTTTGCTCTGACATGCACTGTCAACTGTAGGACCTTATATAGACAGGTGTGTGCCTTTCCAAATCAATTGAATTTACCACAGGTAGACTGCAATCAAGTTGTAGAAACATCAAGGATGATCAATGGAAAGAGATGCACCAGAGCTCAATTTCGAGTCTCATAGCAAAGGTTCTGAATACTTATGTAAACAAGGTATTTCTGCTTTTTATACATTTGCATTCTAAAAAAAACTGTTTTCACTGTCATTGTGGGTTATTGTGTATATTGTTGATGATTTTTTATTTCATCCATTTTAGACGTAACAAAATGTGGAAAAAGGGAAGGGGTCCGAATACTTTCCGAAATCAAGGTAATTGTATTTTATGCTTAATGGCACATTTATAAAAACAGACTAGACAGCTAGTATAACAGTCTGTTTAAAATGCTGCTAGCATTACATGTTACGATATTCTGGAAAATGAATGCTCAGTTTCAATGTTCATCGAAAGTCCGTTTTAGTAGTCAGCGCACAATTTGAGGAGTTGAGACATAGAAAGGGTATCATTAGAAAGGCTAACCTTTATTACAGTGAAATAATGTCTCACCGTGTTCCAGTGTCCATATGACCTATTCTGTTGGACCAAATAGCAAGTTGAAACCATTTGTCAGAGTACAAAGTGATCTCTCGTCTTCACGGTGAATTGCAGGGGTAGGGGCTTGGTGTGTGTGTGTGTGTGTGTGTGTGTGTGTGTGTGTGTGTGTGTAAATGAGAAGGTGCACACAGCCTACAGTCACTGCACACAGCACAGAAGGAGCGAAGGAGACAAGACTAAAAAGACAACGAGAACAATTGGACAAACCCTCAAAAAAAAAAAAAAAAAAAAAAAAAAAAGGGTACACCCCCCAAAAACAACACACTTGATGCACAAAAACGTAGATATATCACCCAGCCCTAAAACCACTGCCATAGAGTGTAGATGGAGGTGTGTGAGAGAGAGTAGGAGGAGACTGACCTGGAAGAATCCGGGGGGCATGGGTCCACTGTGCATCCCCTCTCCAGGGGGCATCCCCCCCATCACTGGACTGGGGGCTGCAGCCGCACTCTGTAAAGAGAAGACAACACAGAGTTAGGGGGGTTAGAACTGAGATAAGGATATTTGATAGTCACTATTGGTGTTTAATACCAGAGTTTCAGCATGAAATATCCTTTATTTTTTTTCAGATAGGAAAATAAACTGTCAAGGTCTTTGTTGCAAATGTTTTTGCGCCAAACTGGTGGCAGTTTTGAAAAAGTCAATAGTTGGAAGTGTTGCAGAGTTAATTGAAATTGTCATTGTTTCTCAGATGCTTTTTTCATTAATTAAGCAAATTTTCTCGACCCATATGGTTTATCCACTAGAAACTCAGACAATATGGACACAAATAAAATATTTTATTTCTTAAAAGCTATTCAAGTATAAATCACCTAAATTACCATAGATTGATGGTTACTTTGGTAAATTACCACTAGCGTTGCAACCATAGTCTGATATATTGATCGTTCAAGTTGATCATTGACTGGTTGGCTCTATGAGCTTTTTAAAGTTTAGAAAACCGGTCAACGTGTGTTATTATGCAAAATGCCAGGAGTCAAACCTTTAAAACAATTTGCATAGACAGAATGGTAAACATGATTTCTTAGTCCAAGACTAGGCTTAATCTGTGTCCATGAAACGGGCCCTTATAAGTATCACACACACACCACAGACAGAACAAGCCTCTCAAGTTTGACCGGGGTGGAATCTAACTGCACAGCCAAACGTGCTGATCCAGCAAGTACCCAGTAGATTTGATAAGAATCTGTGGGATTCATTCCAAAGTGCTCATATACAGCAAGGTCTCACTGCTAGGCCATTTCCTGTCCCAACCACAGCCATAATTCACTAATGTGCCATTTGCCTTGGTCGCACACTTGTAATTGACTTTTTTTTGTAGGAGGATTTCAGCAGAGGCTAATGCCTACATTGCACACTTGTATTAGCATCTGGTATCAAAGGCTAGTTGTGACAGGTGGTTTGTGAGAGCATGGAGTAGTCACAAGTAGGGTAACAGGATATAAAGTACCGCCACCAAAAACGCACATCTTGAGAAAATGAAGTCACATCCAGGCACACACACACACCTTCCCATCGCCCTCTCACCTCTCTGCACTCTTAAGTGCTCAACCTCCACAGATAACATTAGTGGATATAACCGAACACACTCACAGTCCCTGGTATATCGACTGACTGCACCCCTTCCTAATTATATCTGAGCCGGGTCCTGCAGGTCCACTGTGAAATACCACAGTAGGGGGAGAAGTGAGGCCAGAAGGACCCATCCAGCCCAGCTGCACCTGGAACACTGACAGAGTTAACTACATTCAGGAGGCATCCTTCAACCCTATGACACCTGGGGGTGGGGGATGTCACAAAGTAAGATCAATGACAACCAGTCGACTTGCTTGAATGTTCAGAAATAACTTCACATTTCTAAGAAGATATTGTTAAAAATGGGACTATATTGAAATGTAGATTTGTTAAATGACCCAGAAACAATGTATTTGTTTATCTAAGTTAACTGGCTAACATGATCCTGCTTTGTAGGATCACTGGGTCGTAAGCTATTCACTGGGAACCAAACGGAAGAAAATTGACTAAAAACAGAATGGAGAGACTAACCTAAAAGGTAATGGGTAATGCTGGGTTTGGTTGCAAAAGGTTTTGCAACAGAGTACCCTAATGAGTACAACCCTGCCTTGAGCCTACAGGAGGCAGACCTGCCAACCCTGTCCAACTTTTGAGTACCAGACACGCGCGGAAAATTGGCACTTCAACTCACGCGCATGGTATGCGCCGAATTGGGGTCCCCCCCCTCTCCCATGCTCACGCACATGGGCTGTCTGTTAGTCTGATCGCAACTACAGAATTGTACCAAATGAAGTCTATAAAAAGGTTCGAATACTTTCTTGAAAGTATTCCATTTACACATATGGTCAAAGTCACTAACAAGATCTATTTAGAACACACAAAAGGGCCTTTATTCTTGGAGTGGTTTTATTTTATTAAACAAGTTATTTGTTTAGGTACAAAATGTACAAAGGTCTTAGCCACGATAAAAATAAAAAAAATACTCTGATATGGAAAGAAATGTTTGAAGCAGATCATCAAATGAATATGTTACCCATAATCAAAACGAAAAAGCTATGATAGGAAACAGTGGGTTAGATCCAATCTTCTGGAGACCTTCAAAATGTTCAGGAAATCATTTCCTAGACAGATTTGCCTGGTAGCTAGCAGATTTAGCACTTTAGAGCCCACTGAATGTCCAGCTTATGTTCGCTAACGTTAGCTTGAAACAATTAGTGTTTACCTTCCCACAACACACGGAGTCAAAAAGGGATTGGTCCTTGTGTTTACGTACAGCTGGCAGTCTGCAAACTCAGCATCACAACAAACAGGAGGGGCAGACGCGGCGATTAATTATGTATTAATGTCCGTTGACAAACTCCGTACATGTCTGTGTGTTGCAGCTCGAGAATCAGGATGTTGAATTTACTCCATTGATTCATTTTTTTAAATTAAAATGTTTAAAAAAAATAAAACAGGCCCTATTCATTTCTGCATATGTTTAACTTGGATCTCGTACCTTCGAACGTGGACAGAGAATAGGTCTATAGATAAATGTCTCTGGGAGACTAGTATGGTTGTCATAGAACAGTGTGATCATCAAATCAAATGTATTTATATAGCCCTTCTTAGATCAGCTAATATCTCAAAGTGCTGTACAGAAACCCAGCCTAAAACCCCAAACAGCAAGCAATGGTGGCTAGGAAAAACTCCCTAGAAAGGCCAAAACCCTAGGAAGAAACCGAGAGGAACCAGGCTATGAGGGGTGCCAAGTCCTCTTCTGGCTGTGCCGGGTGGAGATTATAAACAGAACATGGCCAAGATGTTCAAATGTTCATAAATGACCAGCATGGTCAAATAATAAGCACTGCTATACATGAAATGGAGGTCAGGTAGCTGTGGAGGGATATTAGAGCGTTGACACTTCATGGACTATGGGGATGTTAGTGTTACACCTAAGAATGATCTGTTACTTCAAAATGGTAACAATCATATTTATGTTCTAAAACAAGTCTACATTGCTCTTGTACTTTAACACATGAACTGCAAGCTCTCAAATGCACTAGTGTGCATGGAAAGTCTCGAGGAATGTTCCTTCTGATCCTTATCTTCTGGTACTAGAGCCCACTGCGGTGCATATTCAACTGTAGCTCTGCGTCCCCCACCAAATGGCAACATATACCCTCTGGGCCCTTGTGAAAAGTAGTGCACTCTAAAAGGGAATAGGGTGCCATTTGGGATGAACCCACTGTTCTGCTGCGGGAGAGGAGGGCCAAGACTCCCAGATGCTTTGGTACAGGAGGGGGCAGATGTCAAGACTCCGCAGCCTGGGGGGCAGCTGAGTGGGGTGGTGCGGGGGCCCATCTCTAAACCTCCCCTGGGGGGGGGGGGGCTTCTTTTTGACAGACTAGACCCACCCCCCTGGTTTTGTGTGTGTTGTAGGTCACAGCAGCTGTTGTCTCTGTACAAAGACGGACAGAGAAAGTGGGGGAGCGAGGACAAATAAAATAGGAAAGTGGTTGACTAAGGTAGCTCTGAGAAGGTAGACAGAAAGGGACAAGGGGGATGCAGCACAGCTCGGAGAAAAGGGGACGGGCCAGAGAGACCACACTAAACTAACTGTCCATGACCTAACCTGGGCCTTATGCGCAAGCGTCTTGGAGTGCCAGTTGTCTTTTACGTCACAATGAATAAAACTTCACGGACAGTAATATCTCTAAGACACTTGATACATACGGCCCCTGGACTGCTTTACCATCTCACTTCATCCACCTGAACCAAGCTATAAGGAAGCCTGGGCCTAAGCTAGTCGATCTTCAACCATCCACCAACTCCATAAAAATTGCTTTGTTGTTTTCATAGCAGTCTCCTCCTTGTCCCTGATGGTGAAAGGTCTGGCAGTAGGACCCAGAGAAGAGAACTCAAGCTCTCTACCACTCCCCATCCCCCCCTTTCACATATTCTCTCTGCTCCTCCCTTGGTTGCCAGGCATATGCCACAGTGGCCACTCCCCTTTTCTAGTCTGTCCCTCAGCTCCCTGACAGCCATCAATCAGCTGCTGACACCATGGCGACGGAGCCCCGGGGGAGCATCCATCCGACCAGGCGTGAATACGCCAGGGAGGAAGGGCCCTGCGCTTTACGAGCCACGATGCATCACTGCTTTCCTGCTAGCAGCCCAGCCAGCCACCTCCCCCCACCCAAAGCCCACAGAGACAAAGACAGCGCTGGGACTACGAGCCATGGAGGGAGAAAGATAGAGAACGAAAGACAAACCCTAGGCCTACTGTATGCAAACAGAGAAAGAGAAAGCCTGGGCCCACGCAAACACAGAGAGCACTGGCCTCACATACATGTATTGGCCAAAGAGGAACACAGAAAGAACCAACATCGATTCACAGAGATCCCATCTCCAAATGGGATCCCCGTTTGATGAACAGGACATTTATTTGAATCTAGGTTTCTCTGTAGACAATTACAAATAATCTATAAAAACAGAGGGTGGATAGGGCCCTGTATCAGTTTGACCAGATATAACCATTTAACAGGTGATCTAACGAGGTTTGACCGTGTAGACAAAATCAAAATGACCTTCGGAGATATGCTAAGTTGCAGTCAAAACAGCTCATAAGTCAGTCAGTGGTATGAATACTTAGTAAAACTGTAATACAGATACCAGTTACCCTCAAATGTACACAGTGCTGTATTGGTAGGTTTTATTTTACTGAAGATGTGATATACAGTGAGCTGCAGAAGTATTGGGACAGTGACACATTTGGTTTGGCTCTGTACTCCAGCACTTTGGAATTGAAATGATACAATGACTAGGAGGTTGTCATCTTTAATTTGAGGGTATTTTCATCCATATCGGGTGAACTGTTTAGAAATTACAGCACTTTTGGTATTAATATATTAGGTTAGCATGTCTGGGGGGTATGATATTTGTGTGTCTCACTCATTATCCATAATCATGCTAGCATCCACATTAATGTAGAAATGTTTAGAAAAACATTTACCATTAGTTTCTATTGGGCACAAAAAGAATCTGAAACCAAACAGTCATGGCGTGCTATAAATATGAGACCAAATACTTATGTTTATTAGAAAGTCAAGAGAATGTCCTAATACTTTTGGTCCACTAAAATGGAATTACAGCACTTTCTAAATACAAGTCATTACATCCCTGTTCGTGAGCATTTCTCCTTTGCCAAGATAATCCATCCAACTGACAGGTGTGGCATATCAAGAAACTGATTAAATAGCATGATCATTACGCAGGTGCACCTTATACTGGGGACAATAAAAGGACACTTAAATGTGCAGTTGTCACACTTCAATATCACAGATGTCTCAAACTGAGGGAGCGTGGAATTGGCATGCTGACTGCTGGAATGTCCACCAGAGATGTTGACAGATAATTGAATATGAATCTCTAGCATAAGACGCCTTCAATGTCATTTTAGAGAATTCGGCAGCATGTCCAACCGGCCTCACAACCGCAGACCACGTGTAACAATGTCAGCCCTGGACCTCCACATCCGGCTACTTCACCTGCAGAATCGTCTGACGGGGTGCTGAGGAGTATTTCTGTCTACAATAAAGCCCTTCTGTGGGGAAAACTCATTCTGATTGGCTGGGCCTGGCTCCCTAGTGGGTGGGCCTATGCCCTCCCAGGCTGAACCATGGCTATGCTCTTGCTCAGTAATGTTAAATCCATAGATTAGTGCCTAATTAATGTCAATTGACTTATTCCTTATATGAACTGTAACTCCGTAAAATATTTGTAAATTGTTGCCTGTTGTGTTTATATGTTTCTTCAGTATACATTTAGTTTAAACGTTCACACGAAAGTAGCGCACTGGGCCTTCACTAGTCCTATATTAGCGGACTGATGTAGATGTCTCCAGCCCCGGCTTGGTAAAAGCACGGGCTAGTAATAGTTCACTTCCTGCCAAATTTCTTATACCAGTAATTTCTTTTCAAATCAGTAAAGGGAAGTGAACAAGTGCACACTTTGGGAGGAATGGGAGATAGTTGGGATGTAGCCATGGTTATTTGGATGCTTCCAATGGGGTTTCTGACTGCCTGTCCTGGGGCAGACTGACCTGACCAGCAGTAGTACGAGATAGGAATGAAGGAAGACTGAAGCCATTTCCCCAAATGCTGTGTTCTGAACATGTAAAGACCGTATGCAAATTGTCAATATGGAAGAGCAGAGTTCAGTGATAGGCCACAAGCACTGTGCATCCATTTTTGGAAAAATAATCTATTTGAACAGAAGAATCTTTAAAAAGTAACAGGCTCTGTAAATGACAGTTCCAATGGAGTACTACTATCCTGTTAGCTCAGGAAAAAAAGCCCAATGTAGCTCAAGATGGAGATGGGTTCATCTAAAGTTTAAAATAACAACTCTTGGCCCCTGCCATCCTCAAGATAGTTGAGAATCTGAACCCAGCTCTGCTCTTGAATATTGTGCAACAGTGACTGGCCACAACAAAGGGAAAGCTGGATCGTGTTCATTAGTACACACTTCGCAATGTTAAAGAAAAGTAAGCATTTATTATTGGAAACGTCTATAAGCAGAAGTGTAAGGTAACATGAGGTAACTAGCCCCCCTAAAAACAATGTCTAGTTGCTGACACAAAAAAAAGCAAAGGGAAATAGGTGGCTACAGTTTACACTTTAGTTATTCAATTAAATGTTTTTAGAAAAGGGGAATTTTTCCCCAATCACCGGAGTAACTGCCCCCCCCACCCACAAAAATGTGTTATGGTTCTATTATGATTTTTTTGTGTAATACTCTTAAAAGCTCAAGGTACTTAATTTTTTATTAAATAAATAAAATATTGAAACAAAATGTCATGGCACATGTCCCAATTAATATCCACATTATGAGGTTGATCCAAGATCCCTACTTACATTTTCACACCAAAACATATATATTTTTAGATACTTTAAGATGAGCAATAGTGGCAGCAAAGGAATGTGTGGGGGGGATGTGACAAAGTTTGTGAAAATTACAGGGGGGGTCCATTTAAATTAAGAGTAGAAACAAACAGTAAGAAGAACATCTCTCCATTGCCACTACACATGGCATCAAAACTGTATGAGGTGGAACAAGGAAGATAGGTCTACATCAACAACAACAACAAAAAATTGCGTAAGCTGGGCTGAGGCCCATCTGGGTGCAATCTCATTCTACATTTGAAAATGTAGTAGGTGCAAATGAAACCAGGGTCCGTATTTATAGAGGGTCTCGGAGTAGGAGTGCTGATCTAAGATCAGTTTCCACTTTTAGATCATCTTCAAAACAATTATATGTACAGGAGGGGACCTGATCCTAGATCAACACTCCTACTCTGAGACCCTTTATAAATACTGCCCCAGGCTCTTCAGCAGAACCCCAGCAACATGTGCAGCAGCAAGTCTCATGAGGAGCAGAACTCACATAATCATGGAAGGCTTTCGCTTCACTGGAGTGGTCACATGTCTCTCTTCTCTCTGGTGCGGCACAATACAGGTCCCAAAATACACTGTGGACAAGACACACAAGTCATAAAGCAATAGAATACTGTACACGGTAGAACTTGGTGCATTGTTAACAGTGACATAAGTAACACTTACCACCACCAAGAGTGTAGGAACCCAGGGGGTTCCCCAAGTGTGATGTTCTTTTCCCATCTTATCTGGAAAGTAGAGAATTATTTATTTATTTTTAAGTACATGAACAATAAGGCCTACTTATTTTTTTATATAATGGCTTCATATGGAAATGTGTTTATTAGTATGCTACCGTGTTTGGTAGTACGATACTCACCTCTGATAAAAAGGTCTGTGCGGACTTCTGTGCTCCTATGTGTAACAAATATTCATAGACGTATAAAGCTAACCTGTGAACACATTTTTTAAAAACAGTTTGAACAATACAACAACAAAAAGTGTTACAACCACACAGTTTAGCCAACTCTAAACTAACCTACTTTGACTCTATTAGGACTAATGAGTGTCTCTAATCAACTAATATTTCTTGCACTTTGGGGTACATGATCGACAGACATTCATTTCAGTAGTTTGCATGGACCGCCGAATCCAAAAGGCCTTTCTGACAATGGCTTTTCAAACACTTCAAATCGGAAACACTAATCAAGAAAACGCGTTATTATAAATAAAAGAGATTGAGTGTTGGAGACTGCCCTCGTAGCCGCGAACTGAAACAAAGTAACGTTAGCAACCGAAGCACTGGTGGAAGCAAAAGTGTATCAATTAATGCAACAGAAACGACGTAAAACCAAATTGGACAGTACAATTTTTTTACGCTCATTTAACGTTTTCCGTAAAAAATACAAAGATAGTTAGACGCTGAATTGCAAAAACAAACACCAATTTACGTTCAGTAATGAGGCCCAGGAATAATATAAAGCCGAAGGCAGGGTAAGGAAGGAATGGCGAGCAGACAAGGCGGTTCATTCAATTCCATCCTCGAATGAGGAAATTCGCTCCTTTAATTCAGCTGTCCAACAAACCACACACCCGAGGGGGGAAACAATTTGCATTAGGTAAGACATAGGTTTTAAAACTTACTTTTCCCGTGCTTGGCCATCCGACGGTACAGCGGACACTTTGCCTTTAGGGAACATGGTTTTCTGAGGGAGGAGGACGCCCGTCTTCTCTTTCTGTATTTTCGCTATTTCATCTGTCAGACCATCAGTCAGCCTCGGCCGCGACCCTCTCACACTCCAACCGCACTTCTCAACCGAGCCTGGTCAATGGGAAGGGATGGGGCTAAATTGACTGGCGATTATTTTTCACCAATGAGCGTACAGTACTTCCATCTAGTCCTGCCCTAAAGTTATGTCATGCCTTTTGTTGCCAATTGGAGGTGGTTGTTACAGTAGGCAATCTACTTTACATATCCCAACGTTTATTGCCATGCAATGTTAGAATAAAAGGCAAGCTATCTTCAACATTGAGAGGTATCATCTCTAGACGATTATTTCAGCATTTCAACAAATCATTACATACCAGCACACTCCAGTTTCAGCCCTCTCTATGATGACTTATTAAATTGTCAGTTATTATTAGAGCCTTATCCATAGTATACCTTATCCATAGGATATAAGCAAATAAAACACATTTTATGTATTTTTACCCATATCCTATTCCATTTCCATGGTTAAAATAGCTTTTGTGAAATACAAAGGTTTTAGTCCCTTAATTTAATAGATAGGTTATTAAATTGTGTGTTTTTATCATAGGCCTAGGCTACCACCTGTTTCCATCTAGTCTAATATGTATAATTGACCATTCAAGAGACTAGGCTAGATCTGAACTGAAGTAACAGCATCTTCCCCTTTAAGGACACTCAAAGTAAAAAGAGACATCTTATTGGTTGTTGATATGGAATCAGTTCACGGGTTCCTTAAAACCGCTGACTGTTCTACACGCTCTTTCACGCGTCTGTCTATCACAATTGTTGCAATTAGAATGTCCTGTTATCACATTTCTACCGTTTGTATTGTCATTAGCCTTCTGCTATTGGGAATTTTGAAAATTATAGCCTACTGTAGGCTCACATGTAGTTGATCATTTTCCCAAAATGATTTAAGAATGTATTAATGTCTTCTCATTTTGTTTAAATCCGATTTGACTCAAACTAGGTCGCTGAAATACATTTTTCAGTTGTACATACATATATCATCATACCTGGTGTTATGTAAATCAAATAGGCCTACAGTAGCCTTCAGATATGATAATGAATTTCAACTAAGCAGTCGATGTTCCACTATGAGAACCCACAGGATTCTGTCTAACTGGTCACAGATGGTTTATAGGGGAAACTTGAAACCGACAGTAGACTATTACTCATAGGGGTAAAATGTGACAGGACAAACCTGCCATAGAGCGGCGCTCGTTTCACTCTGCAATGAAGAACATGGCTTTAGGCCTACAGTAAATATGACCTATAAAACAATGTAACCTGTAACCTATAACCTTATAACAACTATAGACTATTTAAGCAATAAGGCACGAGGGGGTGTGGTATATGGCCAATATAGCACAGCTAAGGGCTGTTCTGATATCTATTAAAGGCAAATAACTCAAATAACAAAAATGTATTTACTATCTGTGTAAATAAAGTGATATATCCACGTTTCCATTTTTATTTTTTTGATGTATAGGGCCTACTTTCCTCCCAAACAGACTAAACAAATAAAAAAGCATGATTCGTGTGTGCCTATGCTACCACAGCCTCGGTCAAGAGGTCTGAACCCCTATGGCACAGTTAATAGTTCAGTACAGGGTCATTGGATCTGGATTAACTGGTGTGCCTGACTAACCGGTGTCTGTATGTAGCCTTGCTACTTTTATAGCCTCGTTACTGTATATAGCCTGTCTTTTCACTGTTCATTTATTTCTTTACTTTCCTATTGTTCACCTAACACCTTTTTTGCACTATTGGTTAGAGCCTGTAAGTAAGCATTTCACTGTAAGGTCTACTACACCTGTTGTATTCGGCGCACGTGACAAATACACTTTGATTTGAAGCCCCATTTTTGGTTGTTTTCTCTCAATCGCTACATTGTTGTTAGTAGGCCAGCAACCGACAGGTCGCTGGTTTGAATCACCAAGACGACTTTGTGAAAAAACAGTCGATGTTCCCTTGAGCAAGGCACTTAACCCTAATTGCTCCTGTAAAATCGCTCTGGATGAGAGCATCTGCTAAATAGCTGAAATGTACATTTAAATAGGGCCTAGGCCTAAGGCTTTTGATGGAAGTGTCCCCTGTTCACATTGGGGTTTGTATATGGAACACTTCAGGAGAGTGAATTGTTGTTACCTCCCTTGTACACTGCCAATAGGTCTGGACCTATGGCACGTGTATGTATGTGTGTCTTTCGGAGGGGTTGGGTTAAAAGCGGAAGTAAAATTTCGGTTGGACCTTGTGTGCAATCAGTGGCTGATTTAGGTATAGGCGATATGGGCAGCCGCCCAGGGTGGCATCTTGCCGGGGGAAGCACAGGGCGCCCGCACAAAAAAAATCGGAATGTTGACATTTGGCGATCGGTTTTCTATCGCTCATTTGCACGTCACGTCAATGATATCATGTCACTGTGTGGGACTGTGGGTCAATTAACCTTGTCGGAGTGGGCGCCCTGATTCTAGTGTGAGCTAGGCAAGCTACTGCCTGGGAAGGTCTCCCACTCATAAGTACTAGATGCCCACTGGAAGCCCGAGGTAGGGGGGGCAGGGGAATCTATCAAATAGCGCATCTCTAACTTTGTACAGTACTAATGCAACTAGGAAAATCAGTCACACTACGAAATGCTACCAAATAAACCACAATTCATTCATAATACTGTGAATATATAGTTTCACAGACATATTGTTGCAATTTTTCTGGTTTGTGCGAAATAGTTAAGAATAATATAAAACCAGTCTGCACACCACCAAGGTGAATTGGTTTAGTCTTGACTCTTGGTTGACAGTGTTGGTGTAACAGTATAACTTTAAACCGTCCCCTCGCCCCAACACGGGCGCGAACCAGGGACCTTCTGCACACGTCAACAACGGTCGCCCACGAAGCATCGTTACCCATCGCTCCACAAAGGCCACGGCCCTTGCAGAGCAAGGGGAAACCCTACTTAAGTCTCAGAGCAAGTGACGTAACTGATTGAAATGCTACTAGCGCGTACCCGCTAACTAGCTAGCCATTTCACATCCGTTACACTCACCCCCCTTTCAACCTCCTCCTTTTCCGCAGCAACCAGTGATCCGGGTCACGGCACCAATGTAACAGTATAACTTTAAACCGTCCCCTCGCCCCAACACGGGCGCGAACCAGGGACCTTCTGCACACATCAACAACGGTCGCCCACGAAGCATCGTTACCCATCGCTCCACAAAGGCCACGGCCCTTGCAGAGCAAGGGGAACCCTACTTAAGTCTCAGAGCAAGTGACGTAACTGATTGAAATGCTACTAGCGCGTACCCGCTAACTAGCTTGCCATTTCACATCCGTTACACTGGGGAATGGGTAATGTAGTCTTGACTCTTGGTTGACAGTGTTGGGGGATGGGTAATGTATTGATGCTCAAGTGCCAAATCAACACAAATTTGCCAAATCAACACAAATTTGTTTATATTTGTCTTTATTACTTATTTTTAGATAATTATTAGTATAATTTTTGTATATATATTTTTTTATATATGTGTTTTAAACGTTGATTATGATTATTTGTGTTGTTCCAAATGTCTGAATAAAAATTACAGTTAGTGCAGAATGGTGCTTTTTGGGGGGGCAGGGGGCGCTGAAGAGGGGAGGGGAGCCATGCAAGCTAGAACTGCCGCTATGTGCCGCCAATAAAGTGATATTGATCTTAAAATTCCACCTTAAAAAGTTTAAATTAAATTGGTCACGCAACTCTAACAACAGGAGGTGTGTGATCTGTTTAGTGGCGACACCACACTGTTAGGTCCGGGGAATGGGCAGAGAGGGGGTGGTGTTTGTTGCGCAGACTTTTCTCCGTGAGACTGCCTCTACGTACGTTTTGTTGTGCACATTCATTCAAGCAAATGTGACCGGGTCGTCTGCATATCATTTCAGTCTGGGTAAGTACTTTTTTGTGTCTTGGGAAAGTATGTAAAACGTTTAATAAGCGATTGCCTAATCTTTGTTTTTAGTCTGCTCTGTCAAATTACTCTGCAGACAGACTTGAGACTTTGTGTTGTGTGGATATATACCTATAGTTTTCTACTCCCTCGGTAGTTTCACCACGCTAATAGCATATAGCCTATCTCATAAGTGTGGGATGATAACCGGATAATCGAATTACGGGATTGATAACGGGACCAATCCAGTTATTGGAGGTCACTGCTACTGCTTCGCTATGTCGCCATGTCCGGTGAGCACGAGACAGGTAACCATTCCATGAGAGCTGGAACAGACAGTTGATAACTTTATGCCAAATGGCCCTATGACGATTCTATCCTTCTCAGCCGTGATGGATGTATAGTCTTTAAATTGACTGTGTTTTAACCAGATAATGTGTCGAACATGAATACTGCTTTTCTTTGGAACTAATGTGTGGAATAGATTCCAATCCAAAACGATATTATACAGTATTTCTCACCGTTCTTCGAGGAAGAAATAATGGTTTTAAACATATGTCAGAGGACAAACTGAGCTGCAGATTACTCCCCAGTAAAGCATCTTGTTTTGTGAAGCACAATAACTTTTGTTGGCGCAGTGGTCCAAAATTACTGCGCTGCTTGAGCGAATTGAACTGTAAAAAAACAGCAATAAATTATTTATTTAGTTATTTGTTTCATTGAGAAATGTGACTCCTTCAGAAGTTATTTTTTAAATTTCGACGAGACCCATTGTATAAACACAGCAGTTTAGGGTGGGAATTGCCTCTTGTTCACCTCGAGCATTGTTTTAGACAGATCAAAGCCAAATCCTGCTGAGAGCCAAATTGTTTTCAGACAGGAAAAAAACTGTTTTGTTCTGTTTTCCTCATACCTAGTCATGATAGATTAGGATTTCCACGAATGGGGTGCTATTAAGACCTTTGCATAATTAAATAATATATTCAAAGAGCTTGATACAACTACAATATTCCTTGTTTGTGTTTTAAAACTATTCTAGGAGCACCTGTATGATGACGAAACGTTATAATATATAATTTCGTCCACCAAACAGCTACATCTCGGGTAACAATTGAGCCTGGGGTCAATGCTATGTTGTATTATGATCCGTGACCGAATTGCAGTGGGATCGCGAAAGTACATACAACTGTATGGGACGATATACTGTCCAGCAGGGGCACAACTTTGGTTTTAGAAGTGGGGGGGACATAATTATTATTATTTAAAAAATTATCCAGTCTGAAAAACACTCCAAAGGCCTACTTGATGCTCGGAGGCGTCCGCATGGTCCTAAAGCAAACCGGTGCCTCGTTTTGTATCACATTCCAATGATAAATCTGGGGGGGACAAAAATACAATTTCAAAAGAATGTGGAGGGGACATGTCTCCTCCGTCCCCAGTGACAGTTTGCGCCCCTGCTGTCCAGTATGTAATAGTTATGCTCTTCTATGTTGTCACAGCTGAAAGACACGCAGGGTCTCCCTGTATTACCAACTCTGTTGATGACATCCACTTTGACCGCAGTATAGGGTAAGTCTTTCACTCCCTAAAACAAACCTTTTCAGTATGTTTATACTGCCTTTTAGGCTTTTGCTCAGCCACAGAAAGGAGGGCCTGCCATTCTTCCGTTTACACAGTAACCACTGTCCAATGTTGATTCTATAAATATAAATGCTTCTGTCTGTTTGCACGCAGAGTCGGACAGGTTGTCAACATCAAAGCGAAAGTCAACAGAGCCTTCACATCCAGTATGGAGGTTTGTGGGGACATCTTTTAAAAAAAATCTTTGTGTAGTACAAAGGAGAGAGATTATAGGGTACTACTTTATTAATCCCAACTTGGGAAATTGTTTTATCACAGCATGCATCATGACCAACACATGATAAAAAAAAGTATATAAAGTTAACAGATTAAGACAAAGGCACATGCACCAACCATAGTGTCCCTAAAATAATAGTCTGATTCAAGTGCTGTTTTCTATCCTACTCTGGGGAAAACAGACAACATTTTCCAATAGAAAGACCTCGTAAAAACGTTAACCCATTACAGTCATTAAAAAGCCTCATGGCTGTGGGTAAAAATGATCATTTAAACCTCTCTGTGGAACATCTGAGCAGGATGAACCTGCTACTGAAGCTGCTTCAATGTGAATCCATGGAATAGCTGGTTTGATATAATGAATAATGTATGCAAAATAATATTTGCATACATAATGCTGCTTCACAATAGATGATACAGGTCTAGATCATGTGTTCTTTACAGTAGCATCTTCTCCTGTTTATATCACTAATTACTTAAACTGCATCCCAAATGGCAGCCATTTCCCTATATAGTGCACTGCTTTTAACCAAGGCTCATAGGGCAGTGCTTCCCAAACTCTGGGGCGTGAGCCGTCGGCGGGGAAGGCGCAGGAACTCAAGTCGGGCTTTTAACTTACTCTTGAAAGTTGTAATTGTAGAAGGCACAAGGTGCAATCTTGAAATTGGGTAGTGCCTCAGCAGTTTTCCCTTTTGTCATTGCAGACCTTAGAGAGCTATTTCTAACGTGTCAATAATGTCCAGATCAACTAGCCCTTATCAGCTAACTTTTTTTCAACTAGGTTTTTAGCCCCTGGATTCTGTTTGAGTCACTCAGATATCACATGAATACACATAAGACATGGCAAAATGTGTAGAATTGCAGGAAATAAGCTTTAAACCTGCAACATTTTCTCCACCAACAAACATGGTGTGTACAGTTTGTTTCATGTACAGTGCTTATGCCCATAGAAATAGATGTGGTGTGGGGCAGGGGGTTACCAATTGATGGAATGGGGGGGCCAGAGGGAAGAAGTTTGGAAACCACTGCCATAGGGCATATAGGGTGCCATTTTGGATGCAGACTTAGTAATAGATGTGTTGTAAAAATATATCTGACATGATGTGATGCCATGTGGGCACTACCCTCAGGTGGGCATCGTGGTGAGCTGTGAGGACCCGTTCAGTAACTGCCAGTGGAACGCGCGCAATGCCTTTGCCACCTTTTGTGGTGCGACTCACTGAGGCGGGGAAGGTGAGGGCTGAAGAGCGAGAAGGAGGGAGAAAAAGCACCCATCTTGGTTTGACAGTGTTGGACATATCAACCACATCAATATGTCATGCTCCAATAGGAGGACACACACCGCCCACCAACACTCTGTGTTTGCGTGTGCAGATGCAGGTGACTCAGGGGACACAGACAGAGCAGATGGAGTACAGCATCGCGGCAGAGAGGAGGAGGAGGATGATCCCCGCTGAGATCATCACAGACCTACTGAGCAGCAGCACCGCTCAACTAGGTACAGGCCAAACAGGAAGCATTGGAACTAAGGCATGGAGTTTTTCCTTACATGACCCGACCAGGAAGGTCACAAAATGCTTTAGACGTCCAATTTCCCTCTTATCTCGAATGTAAAATAGCTGCCCTTATCAGTGGTAGTCACACCCATGCCACAGCCTGTTGTCCAGTGCAGTTGCATTGCACTCTCACATGTGTGTGTGCGTACTTGTGTGCCAGGAGTACAAGGACGCAGTGCCAGCCGAGCGGACGCAGGTAGAGAGCGTGGCGCTGGTGCTGCCGCCCCATGCCAACCACCAGGTCAGCACCGTCGGCGGCCAGATCATGGCCTGGATGGAGAACGTGGCCACCATCGCAGCCCATTGAGTCCTATTATATCTGTGACCTACCCGTCTTTCTGAACTCATAGAGATACTGAGGTTTCTTATTGTGTCAAAATGTGGATGTAGTTGTAGTAGACTGAGTAGATTGGCCACAACAGGGTTGAGCCTCCGTAGAAGAAGTGAGATGGATTAATAGTCTCCCTCCCGCCTTGTTCCTCTCTCTCCCCTCTTTCTCTCTTGCTCTCTCTCTCCCACTTTCGCACACACATCCATTCTCCAGTCGTCTGTGTAGCGCCCACCCCACTCTGAGGACCATAGACATGTTCCACTTTCAGGCTCCGTCTCACATTGGTGACCGGCTGGTGCTTCAAGAACAGGTGAGGAGGAATTAGTCTGAAAAGTACACTGAACAAAAATATAAACAAAACATGTAAAGTGTTGGTCCCCTGTTTCATGAGATGAAATAAAAGATCCCAGAAATGTTCCATACACACAAAAAGCTTATTTCTCAAAAAATGTGTGAACAAATGTATTTTTTTACATCCCTGTTAGTGAGCATTCTCCTTTGTCAAGATACTCCATCTACCTGACAGGTGTGGCATATCAAGTAGCTGATTAAAGAGCAGGATCATTGCATAGGTGCACCTTGTGCTGGGGACAATAATAGGCCACTAAAATGTGCAGTTTTGTCACCTAACACAATGCCACAGATGTCTAAAGTTTTGAGGGAGCGTGCAATTGGCATGCTGACTGCAGGAATGTCCACCAGAGCTGTTGACAGAGAATTGAATGTTCATATCTCTACCATGAGCCACCTCCAACATCATTTTAGAGAATTTGAGAGTACATCCAACCGGCCTCACAACCGCAGACCATGTGTATGGCGTTGTGTGGGCGAGCGGTTTTCTGATGTCAACATTGTGAACAGAGTGCCCCATGGTGGCGGTGGGGTTATGATATGGGCAGGCGATTATCGATTGGCAATTTGAATGCACAAACTTTAAAAAAAATCTGTAACCAACAAATGCATATCTGTATTCCCAGTCATGTGAAATCCATAGATTAGGGCCTAATGACTTTGTTTCAATTGACTGGTTTCCTCATATGAACTGTAACTCAGTAAAATCGTTAATTGTTGCATGTTACATTTGTATTTTTGTTCAGTATAGCTACTGGACTAACAACAAACAAGAAATGGGAAACTGGTCTCATTCTATTTAACCTGTCAATGCGTGTTTGCTTGTCGGTGTGTGTGTGTGTGTGTCTCTGTGTGTTATGTTTCAGTATGGAGGTAGGTAGGCGTGTGCAGAGGCCTACCAGGGTGCGGGTGCTTTGCGGCACATCAACAATGCCTTTATGATCTTTTGAGGTGCTGGACAAAGGCAGAAAGCCACGCACGCTGCCCCGGATACAACCTGAACTGGTGGTGAGTTCTACAGAATCCCTCTGATGCACAGGCTACTGTACCTGTGGAGCGAGACAGTTTGTGTGTGTGTGTGTGTGGGGGGGAGGGGGGGAGGGGGTGCGAGTATGCATGTCTGTGTTTGAGAGAGACAGTGTATGTATACGTGCAAGAAAGTGTGCATGTACGTGTGTATGGAGGTCAATTAAGCAATAAGGCATGAGAACCAGTGGACTATGAAGCAATAAGGTCTGAGGAGGTGTGGTAATATACCATGGCTAAAGGCTGTTCTTAGGCACAACGCAACACAGAATGGCTGGACACAGCCCCTAGCCGTGGTATATTGGCCATATATCACAAACCCCCAAGGTGCCTTATTGCTATAATAAACTGGTTACCAACGTAATTAGAGCAGTAAAAATACATTTGTCATACCCATGGTATACGGGCTGATATACCATGACTGTCAGCCAATCAGCATTCAGGGCTTGAACCACCCAGTTTAGAATAGTGAATAACACAAGTCTGTAATTAGGGGAAATAACCCTTAGGAGTGTCTTATTCACCATAATTCATGGGTCAAGTACCTTATTGCTTTTATCAAATGGTTAGTCAAATACAGTTGAAGTCAGAAGTTTACATACACTTAGGTTGGAGTCATTAAACAGTAGACAGTATAAATAGATCTAGGACCAGGCTAACTGTGCTTCTTTTCTTCACACTGTGTATTCAGCCTTATTCTATAAGCTGAGAATGTGGAAATCTATATGGGCCACTGATCTCATTGTCTCTGTGTATTTTGCCTCAGATCTCCTACTACAACCAGGCCACACCGGGAGTCCTCCATTATATCTCCAACGACATCGCAGGCCCTTCTTCCAGCGTCTACGGCACCTTTCACTCCTGCAGCAAGTACCGAGAGGAGAACAGAGACAGCCTAGCTACCCTGCCCCCTTCTGACCTGTGACGGAATGGTATCATCCTGATCCCCTCTGTCCTGTCACAAATGGTACAGTCCTGGAAGCTCTGCCCCTTTGACCTATGATAGAATGGTACCATTCTCCTGGCCGCCTTGCACCACTCTGGCCTGTGAAAGATGGTATCACCCAGCACCCTTCTGCCTTGTTACTGAATGACACCGTCCTGCTGCCCTGCACCCCTACCAATATGTGCACTTGGAAAGGACCAGGTAGCTTCTCCTTGGGAGACCTGATAACGCCAGTTCAGGAATATCCCCCGACCCCAACTGCCAAGGAAATCTGTACTTTTGCATTTCTAAAATGTGGGATTTTCAAATGTGGGACTAGTTTTGGGATTACTAATGTTTGTTACTCTTCCAGACCAGTGTACATTTCCACACTACAGGTTACTCTTATCTCTTAAGACTGTCAGCTGGTGAACATTCATTAGAATAATATTATATAGAATTCACCTCATCTTTTGATATTATGTGCAATACTTAACAATACTTGTGTTTAGTTAGGACTTATCTGGACATTAAACAGTTAGTAGCCCTATGAACAGGAGAAGTATGCAAACTGGTTTGCTATGCAGTTGAGTCTGACATGTTTGTACATGTTTTTGTCATGTCTCTTGCTACCGAACTGTGGATAAAAAAAGCAGACTAGTTCAAGTAGGAGTATTTACATGCAATTTTTTTTTATAATAGGCTATTTTCTACCTCCTTAAATCACATTCTTAATCCACCATTTGCCTTTCGAATGTGTAGTCGGGATATACATATACTGTATTTGTGATAGCATTTTGATTTGGGAGACTAGTGTACTGTATAATCTCAGAATGAGCCAAATACACTTTGCTTCACAACAGGAATTTCAACAAGAGTAGACGCCACGAGGTGAATAAATAGACATGATTTCACTCAACAATAAACACAATAGACCAGTGACCCCTTTGTTCGACCTCTCCCTTGTGCCTTACTCCTTGTGGTTTCATAAACAGAATAAAAGAGAAACAAATACCCCCAAAAAACTGTACATAGCATTTAACCCTTGACAAGCGCTGCAATGGCGGATGGATACCGGGGGGACCAGAGGTGGCGATTATAAGACCTTCATAGATGCCTCTCAAATGATCAATAAGCTTGCGATGTTATGTAGGTGGTGGGGGAAAAGGGTCTGTTTTAACATCTTTTATACATTATGATTATAAATGTCATGTGAAGCATCTATGTTGGCTTTATAAAGGGTTTTCGAAATCGTTCTGAATGACAATGATGAGGTTAAGGTACATTTAGAGGTAGAGAACAGTTACAATCCACCTGTTGACCGTACAGTACCTGTCTTCTATGCATCCCTTGATGAGTTTCCAGTTTTCAATGATCTCCTCGTCAGAGATCACAAAGTTATCCAGAGTCTCCAGTGACCAGATGCTGTTGACGATGCAGTGTCTGTATTTACCCTTTAAGCACAGGGGGCTTGTCGTAGAGGGTCAACGCTGTGAGGTTAGGACAGCCTGACAGCCTCCTCAATGTTCTTCCTAGTCCCCATGTTGTTATCATGGAGATGGAGAAGCTGGAGTCATCTCAGGCTGTCCTAGAACACTACGCCAGACAGGGAAAAGACAGATGGAAAACATCTAGCTCTGGTCCAGGGCGTTAGTGCTCGTTACTCCATTAGTGTACCTCATGAACACTAGTGGAGGAACGTGTACTAATGCCCTGGACCAGAGCTAGAATGCATCATGCTCACATTTCATGTTCTGCAAAATGTGGAACAAGTGTTCCACATGTCACACACATGTTGTTCCACATAATTTAAAACTCCTTAAAAAAGGGGTAGAACATCCAAAGCATCCGTAAAACTCAAAGGCTGTATCACATGACCAGAGCCCAATGAGGCATATATGGGACAATAGTGAATAAGGTGTCATTTGGTACAAAACATTTAAGAGAGTGAGATATTAGTCATGAATCATGATGTTATAGTACGATACAGAATATAAATGGCTTACTACATTAAACAAATCACATACACAAAGATAGAGACAGTAGCATCCAGGTATAGCAAAGCAATAAGATATACGACATAAATATCAAGTGAATTGAGTCGTATCCAGGTCTCCCTTCCGAAAGAGGTCTTCTGACCTCAATGGGACTTCCTGGTTAAATAAAGGTTATGTCACGTTCCTGACCTATTTCTGTTAGTTTGTTATATGTGTTAGTTGGTCAGGACGTGAGGTTGGGTGGGCATTCTATGTTTTCTGTTTCTATGTTGGTTTATGGGTTGCCTGGTATGGCTCTTAATTAGAGGCAGGTGTTTGGCGTTCCTCTAGTTAAGAGTCATATTTAGGTAGGTGTTTTCACAGTGTTCGTTGTGGGTGATTGTCTCCTGTGTTTGTGTATGTCGTTACGCCACACGGGACTGGTTTCGGTTTGTTTGTTCAGTGGTTTTTATGTGTAGGCTTTTTTCCCTGTTCGTGCGTTCTCGTGTGTTATGTGAGTCCGTCGTTCAGATCTGTCTACACCGTTTATTTGTTTTGTTAGTGTATTAGTCGAGTTCGTGTTTTTTTCTTTAATAAATCATGTCGTCACAATCCGCTGCATTTTGGTTCGATCCCTGCTCATCCTCTTCCGATGAAGAGGAGGAGGAAAGCCGTTACAGAATCACCCACCAATCCAGAACCAAGCGGCGTGAGTTCGAGCAGGATTCTACACAGGTATCAAGTCTACACAGGTATCATGGACTTGGGAGGAGATATTGGATGGGAGAGGTCCATGGGCACGGCCGGGAGAATATCGCTGTCCCAAAGCTGAGCTGGAGGCAGCGAAAGCAGAGAGGCGGTGGTATGAGGAGGCAGCTAGGAGACTTGGCTGGAAGTCCGAGAGGAGACCCCAAAAATTTCTTGGGGGGGGGCTAAGAGGTAGTGGGCCAAGGGCAGGTAGGAGACCTGCGCCCATTTCCCAGGCTTACCGTGGAGAGCGGGAGTACGGGCAGGCGCCGTGTTATGCAGTAGAGCACACGGTGTCTCCTGTACGAGTGCATAGCCCAGTGCGGGTTATTCCACCTCCCCGCACTGGTAGGGCTAGATTGGGCATTGAGCCAGGTGTCATGAGGCCGGCTCAACGCATCTGGTCTCCAGTGCGTCTCCTCGGGCCGGCTTACATGGCACCAGCCTTACGCATGGTGTCCCCGGTTCGCCTACATAGCCCGGTGCGGGTTATTCCACCTCCCCGCACTGGTCGGGTGACGGGGAGCATTCAACCAGGTAAGGTTGGGCAGGCTTGGTGCTCAAGGGAGCCAGTACGCTTTCACGGTCCGGTATTTCCGGCACTACCTCCCCGCCCCAGCCCAGTACCACCAGTGCCTACACCACGCACCAGGCTTCCAGTGCGTTTTCAGAGCCCTGTGCCTCCTCCACGCACTCTCCCTATGGTGCGTGTCTCCAGCCTAGTGCCTCCAGTTCCGGCACCGCGCACTAAGCCACATGTGCGTCTCCTAAGTCCTGTGCACACGGTTTCTCCCCGCACTCGTCCTGAGGTGCGTGCCCTCAGTCCTGTACCACGCACCAGGAATATAGTGCGCTTCGAGAGGTCAGTGTGTCCTGTCCCTGCTCCCCGCACTAGGCTTGAAGTGCGTGTCCTCAGTCAGGTGCCTCCAGTTCCGGCACCACGCACCAAGCCTACAGTGCGTCCCAGCCGGCCAGAGTCTGCCGTCTGCCCAACGGCGCATGAACTGCCTGTCTGCCATGAGCCTGCAAAGCTGCCCGTCTGCCATGAGCCTACAGAGCCTTCCACCAGACAGGAGCAGCCAGAGCCTTCCGCCATCCGTCTCCGCAGCGACATCTGAGCCATCCGTCTCCGCAGCGCCATCTGAGCCATCCGTCTCCCCAGCGCCGTCTGAGCCATCCGTCTCCCCAGCGCCGTCTGAGCCATCCGTCTCCCCAGCGCCGTCTGAGCCATCCGTCTCCCCAGCGCCGTCTGAGCCATCCGTCTCCCCAGCGCCGTCTGAGCCATCCGTCTCCCCAGCGCCGTCTGAGCCATCCGTCTCCCCAGCGCCGTCTGAGCCATCCGTCTGTCCTGAGCCATTAGAGCCGCCCGTCTGTCCCGAGCCGTCAGAGCCGATAGTCAGTCAGGAGCCGCTAGAGCCAGTTATCAGTCAGGATCTGCCAGAGCCGCCAACCAGACAGGATCTGCCAGAGCCGCCAACCAGACAGGATCTGCCAGAGCCGCCAACCAGACAGGATCTGCCAGAGCCGCCAACCAGACAGGATCTGCCAGAGCCGCCAACCAGACAGGATCTGCCAGAGCCGCCAACCAGCCATGAGCGTCCAGAGCCGCCAACCAGCCATGAGCGTCCAGAGCCGTCAGCCAGCCATGAGCGTCGAGAGCCGTCAGCCAGCCATGAGCGTCGAGAGCCGTCAACCAGCCATGAGCGTCGAGAGCCGTCAGCCAGCCATGAGCGTCGAGAGCCGTCAGCCAGCCATGAGCGTCGAGAGCCGTCAGCCAGCCATGAGCGTCCAGAGCCGTTAGCCAGTCATGAGCTGTCCCTTAGCCCGGAGCGGCTATTTACCCAGAACTGCCCCTCAGTCCAGAGCTGTCTCTCTGTCCGGAGCTGCCTTTCAGTCCGGAGTTGCCCCTCTATCCTGATTTACCTCTCTATCCTGATCTATCCCTCTATCCTGATCTATCCCTCTATCCTGATCTATCCCTCTGTCTTGAGCTATCCCTCTGTCTTGATCTATCCCTCAGTCCCGGTGCTGCCCCGGTTGTTGATGTTACCAAAAGGATTTTGTGGGGGTAAGATGAGGGTGGACATTCATAGGGGGAGATGGAAGCTGGGATTGACTATGGTGGGGTGGGGACCTCGCCCGGAGCCTGAGCCACCACCGTGGTCAGATGCCCACCCAGACCCTCCCCTAGACTTTGTGCTGGTGCGCCCGGAGTTCGCACCTTATGGGGGGGGGGGTTATGTCACGTTCCTGACCTATTTCTGTTAGTTTGTTATATGTGTTAGTTGGTCAGGACGTGAGGTTGGGTGGGCATTCTATGTTTTCTGTTTCTATGTTGGTTTATAGGTTGCCTGGTATGGCTCTTAATTAGAGGCAGGTGTTTGGCGTTCCTCTAGTTAAGAGTCATATTTAGGTAGGTGTTTTCACAGTGTTCGTTGTGGGTGATTGTCTCCTGTGTTTGTGTATGTCGTTACGCCACACGGGACTGGTTTCGGTTTGTTTGTTCAGTGGTTTTTATGTGTAGGCTTTTTTCCCTGTTCGTGCGTTCTCGTGTGTTATGTGAGTCCGTCGTTCAGATCTGTCTACACCGTTTATTTGTTTTGTTAGTGTATTAGTCGAGTTCGTGTTTTTTTCTTTAATAAATCATGTCGTCACAATCCGCTGCATTTTGGTTCGATCCCTGCTCCTCCTCTTCTGATGAAGAGGAGGAGGAAAGCCGTTACAGGTTATGCTTAAATTAAAAAAAAATCATTTTCTTCTAAATGACCTGCAGCATGCCCGATTGTCCAGGTTTTTCAGCAGTAAGCTGCCATAACAACCTGTTTAGGGTCAGTTTATTTCTCCTCCTGTTCCAAACCTGCCCATGGCTCAGTATAAAGTCCTCTGGGCATTGAGTGAATCATTTTCTCCAGGGGTATTCATATTTTCCCTCTGATTTGTTGAGGCATATTATAGGCTAGTCGTGAATATTACAATAGTAGCCTAGCCACATTTGTTGGAATTTACATCTAACAAAAAGTTAAGAAAACCAAAAGTTGGGAATAAAGAAAAGACCCTACAATGATATTAAATAAAATATTAAGTTAAATATTCAGCTTTTTTTTGTTGAGAATTAGATTTCTGATAACAATTAAGGTATCCACTGTGCAGTGTTGCCATCCCAGTGTCAGTGAACATCAATATGTTTCGTGTTGTCATGGCTACAATTAATATGCACACCTTCAAAGGTTTGGCTTTGCAGAGGTGTGTTTCTCGCTTTGTTGTCACCTTTTATCAAATAAAATACAAAGGTATTCTCATAACATTTCGTCCAGTTCCAATAAAAGACAACCAACAGCTGTAGGTAATGGGGCTAGGGCTATTTACATGGCTGAAAGAAACGAACGGATGACTAAATGTTGAAAATAAATGTTTCTCTGAATGTAGGCTATGAATTGGACTGCATTCATCATTTAACCTTTAGCATACACATTTCTACAAGCATCACAACTAGTCCTACTGTCACGATCGTGTGGCGGATTGACGGACCAAAATGCAGCAGTTGGAAAATAAGCCATCTTCTTTTATTTTAAAAGATGACAAACAATAAACACGAAACACTTAAACAAAATAACAAAACAACAAAACGACCGTGAAGCTACAAACGTTGTGCACATACATACAGGCTACAAACGTTCTACATAGACAATTACCCACAACCAATGAGAGCCTATGGCTACCCTAAATAAGGCTCCCAATCAGAGACAACCGAAATCAGCTGTCTCTAATTGGGAACTCATTCAGGTAACCATAGACTCTCCTAGACAACTAAACATACATAGACAACGCTAGACATCTACACTCAACACAAACCCATATACTACACCCCATAACCCCTTTACCATATAAACACCCAAAACTAACAAAACATAAACATTCCCCATGTCACACCCTGACCTAACTAAAATAATCAAGAAAACAAAGAATACTAAGGCCAGGGCGTGACATAACCCCCCCCTTGAGGCGCGAACTCCGGGCGCACCATACACAGTCTAGGGGAGGGTCTGGGTGGGCTTCCCTCCACGGTGGCGGCTCCGGCTCTGGTCGTGGTCCCCACTTCACCACAGTCCCTAACCACCTCCTTAGCTTCTTCAAAATGACCCCTCTCCACATTAACCCCATTGCATTAAGGGGCAGTTCTGGACTAAGGGGCAGCTCCGGACTAAGGGGCAGTACCAGGGTAAGGGGCAGTACCAGGGTAAGGGGCAGTACCAGGGTCAGGGGCAGTACCAGGGTAAGGGGCAGCACCAGGGTAAGGGGCAGCACCAGGGTAAGGGGCAGCACCAGGATAAGGGGCAGCACCAGGATAAGGGGCAGCTCCGGACTGAAGAATGGCAGCTCCGGACTGAGGGACTGCAGCTCCGGACTGAGGGACTGCAGCTCCGGACTGAGGGATGGCCCATGGCTGGCTGACGGATCTGGCTGCTCATGGCTAGCTGACGGATCTGGCTGCTCATGGCTAGCTGACGGATCTGGCTGCTCATGGCTAGCTGACGGATCTGGCTGCTCATGGCTAGCTGACGGATCTGGCTGCTCATGGCTGGCTGACGGATCTGGCTGCTCATGGCTAGCTGACGGATCTGGCTGCTCATGGCTAGCTGACGGATCTGGCTGCTCATGGCTAGCTGACGGATCTGGCTGCTCATGGCTGGCTGACGGATCTGGCTGCTCATGGCTAGCTGACGGATCTGGCTGCTCATGGCTAGCTGACGGATCTGGCTGCTCATGGCTAGCTGACGGATCTGGCTGCTCATGGCTAGCTGACGGATCTGGCTGCTCATGGCTAGCTGACGGATCTGGCTGCTCATGGCTAGCTGACGGATCTGGCTGCTCATGGCTGGCTGACGGATCTGGCTGCTCATGGCTGGCTGACTGATCTGGCTGCTCCTGTCTGGTTGGCGGCTCTGGCAGATCCTGTCTGGTTGGCGGCTCTGGCAGATCCTGTCTGGTTGGCGGCTCTGGCAGATCCTGTCTGACGGACGGCTCTAGCGGCTCCTGTCTGGCTGGCGGCTCTAGCGGCTCCTGTCTGGCGGACGGCTCAGTAGGCTCATGGCAGACGGGCGGCTTTGCAGGCTCATGGCAGACGGGCGGCTTTGCAGGCTCATGGCAGACAGATGGCTCAGATGGCGCTGGGGAGACGGATGGCTCAGATGGCGCTGGGGAGTCGGATGGCTCAGATGGCGCTGGGGAGACGGATGGCTCAGATGGCGCTGGGGAGACGGATGGCTCAGATGGCGCTGGGGAGACGGGCAGTTCAGTCATCGCTGTGCAGACGGCAGACTCCTGCCGGCTGAGGCGCACTGTAGGCCTGGTGCGTGGTGCCGGGACTGGTGGCACCGGGCTGGGGACACGCATCTCAGGGCTAGTGCGGGGAGAAGGAACAGGGCATACTGGACCCTGGGAGCGCACATTAGGCCTAGTGCGTGGTGCCGGAACTGGTGGTACCGGGCTGGGGACACGCATCTCAGGGCTAGTGCGGGGAGCAGGAACAGGGCATACTGGACCCTGGGGACGCACATTAGGCCTAGTGCGTGGGGCCGGAACTGGTGGTACCGGACTGGGGACACGCATCTCAGGGCTAATGCGGGGAGCAGGAACAGGACGCACAGGACTCTGGGTATACACAGGAGGCTTGGTGCGTAATTTAGGCACTGGTGGTAAAGGGCTGGAGACACGCACCATAAGGCTAGTGCGTGGAGGAGGCACTGGTTGTACTGGGCTGGGGACCGTCACAGGAGAGTTAGTACATAGGGCTAATATAGGAGGTGCAGGACTAGGGAGGCGTACAGGAGGCCTGGTTCGTGGGACTGTCCTTTCCAGAACGTTAGCACGCACATCAGGACGAGCATGTAGAGCTGACTCAGGTAACCTCACATCCCGCACACGCTCTGTCGGGTGGATCTTGTGCCTCACGCACCAACACAGCAGCTCCCTCATTTCACTCTCTTCCAACCTCCCCAATAAATCCTTAACCGTCTCTGCATCATTCCCATTGCTCCCCTCCAATCTCAGCCCGACTGGCTCAGGTTCCCTTTTAGAGGAAGCACGGGAAGCACGGGAAGTTGACGCAGTTCTCCCATCAGGACTCGCCACATTCCTCATGAGCCCCTCCCCAAGAAATTTTTGGGTATTACTCACGGGTCTCCAGCCTTGCTTCCTTGCTGCCTCCTCATATCGCCTCCTCTCGGCTTTCGCTGCCTCCAGCTCTTCACGAGGGAGGCGATATTCTCCAGGTTGAGCCCAAGGTCCCTTTCCTTCCAATTCGTCCTCCCATCTCCAGAAATCCTGTGTAGGTAGGTCCTGTTGCCGCCTTCCATGCCGCTTGGTCCTATGGTGGGTAATTCTGTCACGATCGTGTGGCGGATTGACGGACCAAAATGCAGCAGTTGGAAAATAAGCCATCTTCTTTTATTTTAAAAGATGACAAACAATAAACACGAAACACTTAAACAAAATAACAAAACAACAAAACGACCGTGAAGCTACAAACGTTGTGCACATACATACAGGCTACAAACGTTCTACATAGACAATTACCCACAACCAATGAGAGCCTATGGCTACCCTAAATAAGGCTCCCAATCAGAGACAACCGAAATCAGCTGTCTCTAATTGGGAACTCATTCAGGTAACCATAGACTCTCCTAGACAACTAAACATACATAGACAACGCTAGACATCTACACTCAACACAAACCCATATACTACACCCCATAACCCCTTTACCATATAAACACCCAAAACTAACAAAACATAAACATTCCCCATGTCACACCCTGACCTAACTAAAATAATCAAGAAAACAAAGAATACTAAGGCCAGGGCGTGACACCTACACTAACTAGCCCAATTGTTTTGGTCTGTTGCCTGTTACAGCCTATGTTGCGCATTTTACACATGGCAGCCCTGACCTGTGTGACCAAAAATTTAAATGGAAAATCCAGTTTTGGGGAGTATAGTTACATGTAGCTAAACTAGTAATTTAACTACATCTTGCAATGCCTTGGTGGTAGTTTAACTACATTCAAATCCTGGTTGTGTTTTTAGTAATAAATAACTTTTTTTGTGATGTAGCGGTGTAGCTCCTGGAACTACACATGACTTATTTTGCAAAAATAAAAAACATATGGGTGAGGTAGGCAATAATTTGCTTTCTTTGTCAGCATCAGACCTGACATTTTTCTGTTAATAACACATGACTCCAAAGTGATCTGTTATTGCAATTTTGTAGTCTACATATAACTCCAAAGTGATTTGTTATTGCAATGTTGTAGTCTACATATGACTCCAAAGTGATTTGTTATTGCAACTTTGTAGTCTACATATGACTCCAAAGTGATTTGTTATTGCAATTTTGTAGTCTACATTTGACTCCAGTGATTTGTTATTGCAATGTTGTAGTCTACATATGACTCCAAAGTGATTTGTTATTGCAATTTTGTAGTCTACATATGACTCCAAAGTGATTTGTTATTGCAATTTTGTAGTCTACATTTGACTCCAAAGTGATTTGTTATTGCAATGCTGTAGTCTACACATGACTCCAAAGTGATTTGTTATTGCAATGTTGTAGTCTACATATGACTCCAAAGTGATTTGTTATTGCAATGTTGTAGTCTACATATGACTCCAAAGTGATGTGTTATTGCAATGTTATAGTCTATGACATTCAAGATTTAGATTTGATGATTCATCACAAAGTAGTTTGGATGTAGCCAACTACACCCCCCCCCCTGATTCGACAGTGTGCTTTAGGACCATGCGGACACCTCTGAGCGGTCGGGTAGGCTGTTTATTACAATTATGTCCCCCCCACTTCTAAAACCAAAGTTGCGCTCCTGCTGACACCACATATGGGTCAGCCAGAAGGCAAGGATTCCTTCTCTCCAAAAATCTCACTCAAACTGGGCTCCCACAGGCGTGAACTCGGTGGTGTTTACCAGACCTCAGGCCCTTCTCGGAGGTCTCTGAAGATGCTCTGGGTTCAGTGCAGGGGGCAGTGGACTCCGAACTCAAATCCACATGTTGTGCACTTTTTTTTCTCTTCTTCTTCTCCAGGACGGTCCGCACGAGCCCAAATACTGTCTCATTGATGTTATCAGCAGGGCTGTCTTGGGGCCGGGCAGCCTTCTTATCAATGGTCTTCCATATCACAACCTATGTGTTGTGACAATTGCTTTGTTTGCTCTATAACCTGTTAATGGATATGCCTTGCGACTATGATATAGAAGCCTAAAGGCCGAGACAATAAGACAGTGGCGGAATAAATTCACACCTTTGATTTATTGCAAAATCATATAGCAACCTCGTCTGGTTAAGTCCACAACGCATATTGCACGTAACAAACAGTTATATGACCTACAACATGGTCAAGCAAGTTAATGTTTCCGGCATTTTCGGACCACTAAACAACTATTGATTTAGAACCACAGAGATTTACCACATGTCGCAAAGAAAAGCTGCCTCCAATATTCCAGCACAATTTCAACTTCAACATCATCAAATCACCTCTGCTTAGTCTAATACAGTGTCAACTAAAAGCGATTTAGCCCAATCTACATAAGCTAAATATGATGTGTCTGGCCATGGTTCTGTTTGGCATGTCTGTATGCGCGTTCGTGCAGTAGAAAAACATGTTGACTCACCCTACTTGTAGAGAAACGCCGATGTCATCCTCCTCTCTTTCTTGTTGATGAAACGTCTATCAACCACTCTGTCATACAGTACACGCTTTTATTTTTTTGTTGTCCTAGTCTAACTTCCATTCATGGACAATGGGAGCTAGTTAACATTAGCCTTCTACATCTAGCTACATATTGCACTTTCACCCTCACAGGCCAGGGGCACAACAATGTATGAATTAATGGTTGGAGCAGAATCGCCGTTATAATCATTGGCCAGTACGGAGAACTAAGTAAAACCACATGTCCAAATCACTATCTCCATCCATGGGTAATTTAGGAAAGGGACAATTTTAGCTAGCTAGCTAGCCACCAGAGGACAACAACACAATGAGACGCAACAATTCAAGTTGTTTATGTTATCTAAGTGATTCGATTAGAGAAACGCCAAATCCAAGCTGGCTTCATTTCACACTTTTTTTCAGGCAGGACCATTCACAGTTGAGATAAACGCTGCTTGGCAAATGTTTTATACTTTTTTTGTCAAGTGATGCCAACTGCTCTCTGAGTTCGCTTACATTCAGTGCAACGAACGGCAACAATGTCATACTCGTTTGGACCAGACAGCATCAGATAGATGGCCTTCAAGTAGAGACAGAGGGGCGCTGTTTCGCTCGCTCGGATGCTTTCTCCTGTGAGATACATTCAGCCTCTTGCGAATTGAAGGAAAAATATGAAACACAAAAAAAATATGAGACAAAAGATACACTATTATTCCTTTTTATATATATTTTTTGGAGGGTACATTTTTGGGGGAAGCCTGGCTTCACTTGGCTTCCATGAATACACGCCACTGCTCATCAATGTCATTTTCGGCCTTCTGTAGCACTATATCAAACATGTTCTTGCAGGTGTCCATGTCTGATGGATTTATTTATAAAGACGAGTATGCTCGCATACTCCCTTAATAAAAGACATTCGCTTGAAAAACGTCCGAGTGGTGGTCTAAGGCACTGCATCTCAGTGCAAGAGGTGTCACTACTGTCCCTGGTTATAATCCAGGCTGTATCACATCTGGCTGTGATTGGGAGTCCCATAGGGCGGTGCACAATTGGCCCAGCATCGACAGGGTAGGCCGTCATTGTAATTAACTGACTTGCCAAGTTAAATACATTTTAAAAAGCGGCAATAGTACTGTTTGTCTATTGTGAGACGCCGTAGACTAGTATACACTTCCTAAAAATAACCAGAATTCATCTAAAATAACTCAAGAAATCGGTCATTAATTGCAGTATTTCTGGTGCAGTATTTCCAAGAAAAAAAATGCATTCAAATGATTCGTCTCTTGTTGAATGACAACAATGGCTTTATTGAATAATCCCTATATATATATATTTTTTTAAATGTGTGTGTCGGACACCGCCAATCCACTAAAAACCTCTCGACCCACCATTTGAGAATCGCTGGGCTATGTTGTAGCCAAAGCCTTCTGTGTCATTGAATCGATTAAATAATTAGTTACTTTGTAACTAGTCTCTCGCTGCTAGACAGAATGGCAACTTTTTTGCAGTCTTGTACAACATTGTGGATAAATAAAGATGTCCTTTACCATTGAATAAAATTTATAATTTCCGGTCTACATAAAGGTCCCATAGATACCAATGCGATAGCAGCTGGGCCTGGTCTACTTAGTTCTTTGAATGTATATGAACGAGAAGAAAATGAGGGAGTGTGGTGTCTCGCATCCTCTTCTGTCTCTGATTGTAGCCCTCGGGCATAATAATAACCATGTGACTAAACCCGGAAATTAGGCAGGTGACATCACTGCAGCAGTTTCGAGTCAGAGCATTTAAATTTCAATCCATTCCATATCCACAAGAACTGAATAGGCTACATTTAAAAATTGAATGACGCAAATGTGATGTTAGTTGTTCTGCGGACGCCCGTTTCGTATGCATTAGACCACTTGACTTTGAGCCAGGAGAATGAACGAACAAGGAAGTAAAAAGTTGCAAATTGCAACAATGGAGAAACTTGAGAGATTCGATACATTACGTGGTAAGTGTAGCCTATTGTAACTATTCAAACTTGAAGGGTTCAATGTAAAAGCTTTAGGATAGTGACTTCTACACAATTTGATTGACTGATTGATTGATAGGCAGTAGTAGCCTAGTCACCAGTCATAGGCTATCAGTGTCATTTAAGTCATGTTTGCTTGTCGTTTAGGTAAGCAGGTGCAACCTGGAGAGTTTTGGGATCTAGTTGTTTTAACCGCTGTAGATGACAACCAGAGAGAAGCATACGAGCTTCAGATCTCAGAGAAACTTGAGAGGAAAGAGATCCCACTTGGCATTTCATATCACGTGTTCTCAGATCCACCTGGAGCCAAAATAGGTGAGGATAACCCATCCTGATTTGTGCTGATTATGGACCAGTTTTGCCGGGTGGGTATATTTTGTGGAACATTCCAACAGGAATCTGTTCTAAAAACGCAAAGTACAAGGTTGCCAACAAACAACGCATACAAAGTAGCACGATCAACTCACCACGTAGCTTATTCTTAATGTTTGTCCATAGGCTACCAAAGTGAGAACAGACATTTTCGGAATAAACATGGTGAGTGAAAAATGGAATGAAATACCCCTCTCCCTACCCGGTGTCTCATTCGGCCGCTATACAACTTTGAATGCGTTATTTGTTGACAACCTTGTTATTTACGAAGTTTTTGGTACAGATTCGCGTTGGAACGTTCCATAAATTATACCAACCCAGTTTTACCTTTTGAATCACACTGAATAAGATTACATGGACAAGGCGGACCTGATCCTAGATTCCTACTCGGAGAACCTTGATACATACTGCCCCTAATTTCACTGAAGCATTTCACTTTGACTGAATTGAACTTCTCTCGCAGGAAACGGAGGCGCAACACTGTACTCTCTGCAACGTCTGGAAGACATCTATGGGAAGGCGCTGGGTGGATACAGGGTCCTTCTGATTCATGCAGGTATAATCGCTCATTACATTGTAAAACTGTATATTAGTTGGAAATTATTTGAAAGTGATATAAATGTAAGATAGGCCTATATTATTGTTTACTGTTTTCAAATAACTTTGATTTTCCTAGGTGGATTCAGTCAGCGTTTGCCCAATGCCAGTGCCCTGGGGAAAATCTTCACCCCCATACCCCTGGGTGACCCTCTTTACCAGATGCTAGAGCTCAAACTGGCCGTGTTTGTGGATTTCCCCAAGCACATGAAACCGGGTGTGCTGGTGACCAGTGCGGATTGCATAGAGCTCTACAGCATAGCGGAGGATGAGAACATCAGGTTTGACAGGTCTGGGTTCACCGCTCTAGCCCATCCCTCCCCCATCTCCATTGGAACAACCCATGGAGTATTTGTGCTGGACCAGAAGGAGAAGTCTGTATTGGCTGACATGGAATACAGGACCTGCCTCCATTTTCTGCACAAACCTAGCGTCAAGAAGATGCATGAAAATGGTGCTGTGTGTAAGAACCAGGATAGCTGTATGTCACTTCTGAGTGATGCAGAGTTTGTGTACACAGACAGTACATATTATGTAGATTACAACACTGCAATGTCATTGCTTAGTCTATTCCGAGAAGTGGGTCCTTTGGGCTGTGAGATAGATGCCTATGGGGACTTCCTTCAGGCCCTGGGTCCCCAAGCCACGGTGGCTTACACCAACAACACTGTCAACGTCACCAAGCAGGAGAGCAACCTGGTGGAGATGCGTCAGAAGATCTTCCACTGCCTTAAGGGAACCCCGCTCAACCTGGTGGCTCTCAACCACTCCAAGTTTTACCACATCGGCACCACCACCGAGTACCTCTTCTACCTCACAGAGAACCCGTGCCTGAGGGGTGAGCTGGGACTATACAAGGTGCTAGGCTACAGCCAAAACTTTAGCTGTAAGGTCTGCTGCGCGATGCACAGTGACGTGAAGCCCGGCTGCTCTTTAACACCAGGCTCGGTGGTAGAGTACTGTAGGCTGGAGGCCGGCGCTCATGTTGGTGGGCGGACCATTCTCAGCGGCTGCTGGGTAGGTGCGGGCCTGAAGGTGCCTGATGGAACCTTCATGCACTCCCTCTGCGTGAACCGGGAGGGCCAAACCTGTTTTGTTACCGTCGCCTTCGGCATCGAGGACGACCTCAAGAAGAGCGTGGGGGCCCCTGCGAATATGGAGAGCTTGAACCTGTTCGGGGACAGTTTGGTCGAGTGCCTGGCCAAGTGGGGTCTGAGTCCCGAGAGCCTGAGGTTTTCTGGTGACACATCGAGTTGTAGTCTTTGGAACGCCTGTCTCTTCCCTGTGTGCCCGGACATGCGCGACTCGTTCTCCCTGACTCTGGAGATGCTGCAGCCGGGCGGGTCCACTGTCACGTTGCCCCCAGGCACCAAGCTGATGTCTCTACAGGAGGCCCTGCAATGTAAAAACTTGGAGGAGATGCTCAAGTACAGGAAGAAACTAATGGAGGATGTAAAGATGAAGAAATGGAGCTGACTGTGAGCTATAGTGATAACTAGGCTACTGTTGATTGTAATACCATTGTGCTTTTTGTAATCATGATGGGAAGGATTGTGTGTTAAATTGAACAGAAGTAGGGATACAATGTGGTGGGCATTTGGTAGCATTCAGGTACAATGGTTGGATCAGCTGTTTGATACATAAACGGGACTTTTGGATGTAGCTTTTTTTTGTTACAAAGATGTTATTTCTGTAGTATTAAAAGAATTGTCTATGGGGAAATTATTGGGTAATGACAATCCATTTTGTAATAATGACAAAAAATATTCGAAATTTGTGTTTGTCTCTTCATTGTCCTATGCTGGTGTGGGACACTTTCCTCAGAATTAAAATAGATTCTGGTACTGTGCTCAATTTCAGAGCGCAAGTGTAAGGGACAGCTTTTGACATCCTGTACAGCAGTGCAGTGCCAGCTCTAGACTTTTGGGGGCCCTATGAAGCAAGATTTGGTTGGGGGGCCCCTACCAAGTGAGCAATTATTTTTGGTGGCCCCCCTCTTGAAAATGGAGAGAACATTTGATGTTTTAAAGCAAGTTTTCTGCAGTTCTACTAATTTTGCAATGGGGCAGAGAGAATTATCTGCAGTTTTAAAGCTAATTTCCTGAAATTCTACACATTACTTATTCCATGTTAATGATATCTGAGTGAGAGTGGTGAACAAAATCAGTATGGGCCCCCTGGAGGTCAGGGCCCCTGGGCACGTGCCCTGCTTGCCCGGTCGGTAATTCGGCTATGATTACTACAAGATTAGCAAACTGACTAGATTAATATATGAATAAAAAAATTGTCAGATGACATGGCTAATTGAGTGACTGAAAAAACAAGAGGAAAACTGCTGATGCACAACCACATTTCGAACTTGCATCTTGTGTATGCTACTATTCTAACTCAACAGTAAGTTGAGCCCCGACTGTCGCTTATGCCTGGAGCCGGCCCTGGAGTACCCCCAAAGGCACACAATTTTGTTGTAGCCCTGGACAAACTCACTTGATTCAACTTGTCAACTAATCATCAAGCCCTGGATGAGTTGAATCAGGTGAGTTTGTCTGTGCGGGGCCCACAACAAAAGTGTGTGCTGTTGGGGGTACTCGAGGACAGGAGTTGGGAAACAATGCTACACAGTAATATATAGGTAGTGGCCTATCGGCATTCATTCGGAGGCAAGTTTCTAGTCTATGATGTCATGCTGGTATGATTGTTTGGTTTCCCCAGAGAGAATATCAGATATCCACCAGTCTGAGGTCCTAAGGGCTCTGGAGCAGGTTTTCATCAAGGAACCCTCAGTACTTTGCACCGTTCATCTTTGCCTCAATCCTGACTAGTCTCCCAGTCCCTGCTACTGAAAAACATCCCCACAGCATGATGCTGCCACCACTGTGCTTCACCGTAGGGATGGTGCTAGGTTTCCTCCAGACATGATGCTTGGCATTCAGGCCAAAGAATTCAATCTTGGTTTCATCAGACCAGAGAATCTTGTTTTTCATGGTCTGAGAGTCTTTAGGTGCCTTTTGGCAAACTCCGAGGGCTGTCATGTGCCTTTTACTGAAGAGTGACTTCCGTCTGGCCACTACCATAAAGGCCTGATTGGTGGCGTGCTGCAGAGAAGGTTCTCCCATCTCCACAGAGGAACTCTGGAGCTCTGTCAGTGACCATTGGGTTCTTGGTCACCAGAGGTGTAAAGTACTTAAATAAAAATACTTTAAAGTACTACTTAAGTCGTTTTTGGGGGTATCTGTACTTCACTGAACTATTTATATTTTTGACAACTTTTACTTTTACTCCACTACATTCCTAAAGAAAATTATATAATTTTTACTCCATACACTTTCCCTGACACCCAAAAGTACTCGTTACATTTTGACAGGAAAATGGTCAATTTCACACACTTATCAAGAGAATATCCCTGCCTATTCCTACTGCCTCTGATCTGGTGGACTCACTAAACACAAATGCTTAGTTTGTAAATTATGTGTGAGTGTTGGAGTGTGCCCCTGGCTAAAGGTACATTTAAAAAAAACAAGAAGATCGTGCTGTCTGGTGTGTTTTAATATAAGGAATTTGAAATGATTTATACTTTTGTTCCTTAAGTATATTTATAACCAAATACTTTTAGACGTTTACTCAAGTACTATTTTACAGGGTGACTTTCACTTTCACCTTTACTTTTACTCAAGTATGACAATTGGGTACTTTTTCCACCACTGTTGGTCGCCTCCCTGACCAAGGCCCTTCTCCACCGATTGCTCAGTTTGGCCGGGCGGCCAGCTCTAGGAAGAGTCTTGGTGGTTCCAAACTTCTTCCATTTAAGAATGATGGAGGCTACTGTGTTCTTGGTGACCTTCAATGCTGCAGATATATTTTGCTACCCTTCCACAGATCTTTTCGTCGACTCAATCCTGTCTTGGAGCGCTACGGACAATTCCTTCAACCTCATGGCTTGGTTTTGGCTCTCACATGCACAGTCAAATGTGTGACCTTATATAGACAGGTGTGTGCCTTTCCAAATCATGTCCAATCAATTGAATTTACCACAGGTGGACTCCAATCAAGTTGTAGAAACATCTCAAGGATTATCAATGGAAACAGGATGCACCTGTGATCAATTTCAAGTCTCATAGCAAAGAATCTGAATACTTATGTAAATAAGGTATTTCTGTTTTCATTTGTAATACATTTGCAAAACATTCTAAACCTGCTTTCGCTTTGTCATTATGGGGTATTGTGTATAGATTGCTGAGGAAAATGTTTTTTAAAATCTATTTTAGAATAAGTCTGTAATGTAACAAAATGTGGCAAAAGTCAAGGGGTCTGAATACTTTCCGAATGCACTGTAACTCAGTAAAGCAGGCTAACAATGTATAATGCTAACTCATATTAAGATGAGTGGAAGAAGCTGAGTGAGTCGTACTGCGTGATCATCGAGAGGCTTGAGGATTACCTACGCATCAAAGACAGAGAGCTGATAGACCTCAAACTGGTTTTCAGGAAACAGTAGCTCTCTGTGACTAAAGTGATGCATTCATCCCTATTCCCTATAGTCTTTCACATGTCATGATATCGCATCATCATAACATCACAGAAATAATATGAGACTCATGCCCTGTCTCCATGTACATTTCATATTTCTAGACAATGTCCAAAGTTTTTGCAACAGTTGTGTAAAAAAACATATTCTGGGATGATTATTACTATTGGTATATGTTTTATTAAATATATTATATTTTAATGGCATCGATTATGTTTTACGTGAGTGTTCTTATTACAGTGTATAGTACAATGTAATAACTATTGGAATTATACGTTTTTACACTCGATTTACAGTATGTTGTATTTGTACTGCTCAGCTCTGATTAAGCTTCCCAAAAGGTGAACTTCAATTACCGGACAGGGAGGGGGCTGTCCCTGTTGCGTCTCTACTGCATATTTGGAGGTATGAATGACCAATTACTGTTAATATCCTATTGCCAAAACATGACACTGTTTTGACCTTTCATACAGTGATTGTGATGCATGGAGATATTTTATGGTGTTGCCACATGGTGGAGCACAAGTCACATCAAATATCACACATTATTGTCCTATTTTTCTTTCCTGATAAAATGCCTAGAGTGTGTCCAGTCCTGAGTGTCACGTTCCTGACCTGTTTTCCGTTATTTTTGTATTTGTTTAGTATGGTCAGGGCGTGAGCTGGGTGGGTAGTGTATGTTATGTGTTTCTATGTTGGGTTCAATGTGTTGCCTGAAATGGTTCTCAATTAGGGGCAGGTGTTTGACGTTTCCTCTGATTGAGAACCGTATTAAGGTAGGCTGTTCTCACTGTTTGTTGGTGGGTGATTGTCTTCCGTGTCAGTGTTTGTACCACATGGGACTGTATCGTTTGTTCTAGTCTGTACCTGTTCGTGCGTTCTTCGTGTTTATGTAAGTTCATATGTTCAGGTCGGTCTACGTCGTTTTTTTGTTTTGTAATTTCTCAAGTGTGTTACGTGTTCGTCTTGTCTAAATAAATTCATCATGTCTTCACAACACACTGCGTTTTGGTCCGATCCCTACACCTCCTCTTCAGACGAAGAGGAGGAAATCAGCCGTTACACTGAGGTTTCGGGGGATCAGCAATACAGATTTAGCCAGGTCCCTGATCTGTTTGTGCTATCATGTCAACTCCTTGTCACTCATCGTTATGCCAAACACTCTGCTCAAACACTACAAGCGTCCCCTGGATGACTCCCCTTGCAATGAGTACTCCCAGCCCGGAGGAGATGAGTAGAGGAGAAGGGGGTCACTGGGATACTCTGTCATACTCACTGACTGACTAATGTTGTCTATCTGATATTATACACTATATATACAAAAGGATGTGGACACCGCTTCAAAGTAGTAGATTTGGCTGTTTTAGCCACACCTGTTGCTGACAGGTGTATAAAATTGAGCGCACAGTCATGTAATCTCAATAGACAAACATTGTCAGTAGAATGGCCTTACTGAAGAGTTCAGTGACTTTCAATGTGGCACCATCATAGGATGCCACCTTTTCATCAAGTCAGTTCGTCAAAATTCTACCCTGCTAGAGCTGCCCCATCAAATGTAAGTACTGTTATTGTGAAGTAGAAATGTCTAGGAGCAACAACGGCTCAACTGTAAAGTGGTAGGCCACACAAACTTACAGAGCGGGACTGCCGAGAGCTGAAGCACGTAAAAATTGACTGTCCTCTGTTGCAACACTCAATACCAAGTTCCAAACTGCCTCTGGAAGCAACGTAAGCTCAAGAACTGTTCGTCGGGAGATTCATGAAATGGGTTTCCATGGCCGAGCAGCACACAAGCCTAAGATCACAATGCGCAATGCCAAAGGTTAGCTGGAGTGGTGTAAAGCTCACCGCCATTGGACTCTGGAGCAGTGGAAACTCGTTCTCTGGAGTTATGAATCACACTTCACCATCTGGCAGTCTGATGGACGAATCTGGGTTTGGCGGATTCCAGGAAATCGCTCACTGCCTGAATGCATGCCAACTGTAAAGTTTGGTGGAGGAGGAATAATGGTCTGGAGCTGTTTTTCATGTTAAGGGCTAGGCCCCTTCATTCCAGTAAAGGGAAATCTTCACGCTATAGCGACATTCTAAACTATTCTGTGCTTCCATCTTTTGTTTCAACAGTTTGGGGAAGGCCCTTTCCTGTTTCAGCATGACAATGCCCTCGTGCACAAAGTGAGGTCCATACAGAAATGGTTTGTTGAGATTAGTGTGGAAGAACTTGACTGGCCTGCACAGAACCCTGACCTTAACCCCACCAAACACCTTTGGGATTTGGACCAAGTCCAAATTAATGCCCATGATTTTGTAAGGAGACATTTGATGAGCATTTATTTTTTAGCAGACACTCTTATCCAGAGGAACTTACAGTAAGTAGTGAGTGCCTACATTTTAAAACTTTTTTTTCATTCTGGTCCCCTGTGGGAATCGAACCCACAACCCTGGCGTTGCAAGCATCATGCTCTACCAACTGAGCTACACGGGAACAGGTGAGCACATATTTTTGGTCATGGAGTGTATATAATGTATATCTAATGCTAAACTCAACAAAAAAAGAAACGTCCCTTTTTCAGTACCCTGTCTTCAAAGATAATTCGTTAATATCCAAATAACTTCACAGATCTTCATTGTAAAGGGTTTTAACACTGTTTCCCATGCTTGTTCAATGAACCATAAACAATTAATGAACATGCACCTGTGGAACGGTCGTTAAGACACTAACAGCTGACAGACGGTAGGCAATTAAGGTCACAGTTATGAAAACTTAGGACACTAAAGAGGCCTTTAACCTGACTCTGAAAAACACCAAAAGAAAGATGCCCAGGGTCCCTGCTCATCTGCGTGAACGTGCCTTAGGCATGCTGCAAGAAGGCATGAGGACTGCAGATGTGGCTAGGGCAATAAATGGCAATGTCCATACTGTGAGAAGCCTAAGACAGCACTACAGGGAGACAGGACGGACAGCTGATCATCCTCGCAGTGGCAGACCACGTGTAGCAACACCTGCACAGGATCGGTACATCCGAACATCACACCTGCGGGACAGGTACAGAATGGCAACAACTGTCCGAGTTACACCAGGAACGCACAGTGCTCAGACTGTCTGCAATAGGCTGAGAGAGGCTGGACTGAGGGCTTGTAGGCCTGTTGTAAGGCAGGTCCTCACCAGACATCACCGGCAACAACGTCGCCTATGGACACAAACCCACCGTCGCTGGACCAGACAGGACTGTCAAAAAGTGCTCTTCACTGACGAGTCGCGATTTTGTCTCACCAGGGGTGATGGTCAGATTCGTGTTTATCGCCGAAGGAATGAGCGTTACACCGAGGCCTGTACTCGTGGTGGAGGGTCCGTCATGGTCTGGGGTGGTGTGTCACAGCATGATCGGACTGAGTTTGTTGTTATTGCAGGCAATCTCAATGCTGTGCGTTACAGGGAAGACATCCTCCTCCCTCATGTGGTAACCTTCCTGCAGGCTCATCCTGACATGACCCTCCAGCATGACAATGCCACCAGCCATACTGCTCGTTCTGTGCGTGATTTCCTGCAAGACAGGAATGTCAGTGTTCTGCCATGGCCAACAAAGAGCCCGGATCTCAATCCCATTGAGCACGTCTGGGACCTGTTGGATCGGAGGGTGAGGGCTAGGGACATTCTCCCCAGAAATGTCTGGGAACTTGCAGGTGCCTTGGTGGAAGATTGGGGTAACATCTCACAGCAAGAACTGGCAAATCTGGTGCAGTCCATGAGGAGGAGATGCACTGAAGTACTTAATGCAGCTGGTGGCCACACCAGATACTCACTTTTGATTTTGACCCCCCTTTGTTCAGGGACACATTATTCCACTTATGTTAGTCACATGTCTGTGGAACTTGTTCAATTTATGTCTCAGTTGTTGAATCTTGTTATGTTCATACAAATACTTACACATGTTAAGTTTGCTGAAAATAAACGCAGTTGACAGTGAGAGGACGTTTCTTTTTTGCTGAGTTTACATTACACGTTTGGAACAATTCAATATTTACTCATATTGCTTCACATTCTCCCAATACAGTTTCAGATTTGTGTGTTTTGTATTCATGCAGGGAATACCAGGTTTCAGGTGGGAAAAGGGAATCTCTCCAGTGAGCAGCTCCCACAGACACAGGGCATAGCTGAACATGTCTGCGTTGACAGTGTAGCGGGTACACTGAGTGAATGTCTCTGGGGCCATCCATGCCAGGTTCAATTACCAATTACCAACACTCTGGCTACCGAAGACAAATTGTTCTTCAGCGAAGGCTTCCCCCAGGGAGCATAACACACACACACACACACACACACGCACAGCATCTGAGCTGAAAAGCACAGACCTAGCACTATCCCCATTGGTGACACAGCAAATCTAGACCCATTCTGCCTGAGTGCAGTTTCTTCCAGGTCCTAATTCACATTACGTAGTAATTTATAGTATGGTGAATAAGGAAGTTGGACAAGGCTGCTTGGTCATATTGTCCACAACCTCAAGTGACAGGAACCTGGATTCTGAAGAGGGAACAAAAGGGTTCATGATCTTGATAATGATGTTAGTGATGTCAATGACTAATTAACTACAGGAAATAGCTATTTTACTGTAATCTGTCTTCATTATACTGTAAAGGTTTGTTGTAACTGCTTACCTCCAAAGTTGGTCACCACGTCATGTCCATCCTCATTGAGTAGAATGTTGTGACTAGAAATTGCAAATATCATCATAAGTAGAATAACTCACAACAGTTCATTTCACAGTCACAATTCAACCTTACTACCAATGCTACCAAATCTGACACGCACCCCTCCCCCCTACACGCACACAGTGACCCCCACCCTCCACATTTACTTGTTGTGGTCCCTGTGGATGATGGGCTGGCTAAGGTTGTGCAGGGACTCCATGCCCTTGGCCAAGTCAATGGCGATGATCAGCTTGTTTGATGATCCTGTCCATTGACACATCATTAGAGGAGCAACAGCGACACTTAGCAACGCAGATTGATGCTCCCTGGCCCTGCCAATCAACTGATACCACTTTACACAGCAGTAGATCAATGAGCCAGCTCATAGACTGTTAGACTTCATCTAGACGCAGAGTAACACTTAGTATAGATCAATGATGGGAAAGACTGATGTAGAGACAGTACCAAGAACTGAGACTTGAAACAGTTACTATGGAGACAGACAGTATTCATTGTAGATTTCTAATGCATAGCCTGCCTTTATCATGATACACACGTTTCCAGCTGGGCACTGTGAATTACTTTGTTCTTCATTGCTAGCACCATTTGTGGTACAGGTATCCCTTATTTTAAGGTATACATATTAGCAACTAATGTGTAATTTATAAGTGTGTATATAAGTAGCTAATGAGGCCTTTCTTATGTCTTATTAGGCTTTAATTAAGTATTTCCTTATTCAAACATTATAAGTAATGTATTACTGGCCAATCCTTAATAAAATAATAACATACTAATATTTAACGAAGAGCCAGTTACACAAACATACTCTTTAAATTGTTATATAGTTCTGTTGTGATACAGTTTGGTATTGTATGTAAGAGGAAGGAAAAATGGCAGGGTCGGATTAACAAATTGTCTGGGTCCTTGTTTTTTTTTTTATAGGTACACTACCCCCCCCCCCCCTTTTCTGTAAAAAATCGTGCACTAAGATGCAATTGGATGCGTGGTAAATTTACTGTTGAAGAAAAAGCCTCTTTATAATAAAGCCATAATAATGATTGCCATGTGGCATAGGCTACAGTTGAGCAGAGACGTTTTAGGATTTCCACAAGTCTTTTTTTGTTGCTGCCGGGTCCGAAAAAAAATCTGCTTTTTAAAAACGCATTTCATGCAATTGTTCGTTATTTTACATGACAGAAGACATTAGCTGAATCTTGTTTAATACCACACAAATGAACGAAATGAGTGGCTACTTTGATACTGACAAACCGAGATCAAGCTGGTCTTGAATTCAAACAAACAATAGCACAGGCCAATGAAGCGACACACAGATTGTACAATATTAAGAGGCAATAGATGTACTGTATATATACAGTACCAGTCAAAAGTTTAGACACACCTACTCATTCAAGGGTTTTTTCATTATTTGTACTATTTTCTACATTGTAGAATAGTAGTGGATAGTAGTGGATGTCATAAGGTGAATGCACCAATTTGTAAGTCGCTCTGGATAAGAGCGTCTGCTAAATGACTTAAATGTAATGTAAATGTAGTGAAGATATCAAAACTATGAAATAACACATATGGAATCATGCAGTAACTAATAAAGTAGCCACCCTTTGCCTTAATGACAGCTTTGCACTCTCTTGGCATTTGTAACGGTCGTTCTCCTCATCTTCGTCCGAAGAGGAGGAGTAGGGATTGGACCAAAGTGCAGCGTTGTGATATGACATAATGATATTTATTAAAGTAAAGACGAAACACGAAAATACTTCAACAAACTACAAAACAAATAAACGAACGTAGACAGACCTGAACTAGAGAACTTACATATACACGAAGAACGCATGAACAGGTACAGACTACACAAACGAACGAACAAACGAAACAGTCCCGTGTGGTGCACAGACACAAACACGGAAGACAACCACCCACAAACAAACAGTGTGAACAACCTACCTTAATATGGTTCTCAGAGGAAACGTAAAACACCTGTCCCTGATTGAGAACCATATCAGGCTAAATGACAATGAACCTAAACATAGAAACACATAACATAGAATGCCCACCCCAACTCACGCCCTGACCAACTAAACACATACAAAAACAAGAGAAAACAGGTCAGGAACGTGACAGCATTCTCTCAACCAGCTTCTCCTAGAATGCTTTATCAACAGTCTTGAAGGAGTTCCCACAATCGGGTGATTGTGGAGGCCAGTACTCCATCACTCTCCTTCTTGGTCAAATAGCCCTAACACAGCCTGGAGTTGTGTTGGGTCATTGTCCTGTAGAAAAACAAATGATTGTCCCACTAAGCGCAAACCAGATGGGATGGCGTATCGCTACAGAATTCTGTGGTAGCCATGCTGGTTAAGTGTGCCTTGAATTATAAATAAATCACAGACAGTGTCACCAGCAAAGCACCCCCACACCATCCCACCTCCTCCTCCATGCCTCATCATCCGTTCACCTACTCTGCGTCTCACAAAGACACGGCGGTTGGAACCAAAAATCTTAAATTTGGACTCATCAGACCAAAGGACAGATTTCCACCGGTCTAATGTCCATTGCTTGTGTTTCTTGGCCCAATCAAGTCTCTTCTTATTGGTGTCCTTTAGTAGTGGTTTCTTTGCAGCATTTCGACCATGAAGGCCTGATTCACACAGTCTCCTCTGAACAGTTGATGTTGATATGTGTCTGTTACTTGAACTCTGTGAAGTATTTATTTGGGCTGCAATTTCTGAGGCTGGTAACTCTAATGAACGTATCCTCTGCAGCAGAGGTAACTCTGAGTTTTCCTATCCAGTGGCAGTCTTCACGAGAGCCAGTTTCATCATAGCGCCTGATGGTTTTTGCAACTGCACTTAAAGAAACTTTCAAAGTTCTTGAAATGTTCCGTTTTAAGTGACCTTCATGTCTTAAAGTAATGATGGACTGTCGTTTTTCTTTGCTTATTTGAGCTGTTCTTGCCATAATATGGACTTGGTCTTTTACTATCTTCTGTATACTGCCCCTACTTTGTCACAACTCAACTGATTGGCTCAAACACATTAAAGAAGGAAAGAAATTCCACAGATTAACTTTTAACAAGGCACACTTGTTAATTGAAATGCATTCCAGGTGACTACCTCATGAAGCTGTTTGAGAGAATGCCAAGAGTGTGCAAAGCTGTCATCCAGGAAAAGGGTGGCTACTTTGAAGAATCTCAAATATAAAATATATTTTGATTTGTTTAACACTTTTTGGTTACTACATGATTCCATATGTGTTATTTCAAAGTTTTGATGTCATCACTATTATTCTACAATGTAGAAAATAGTAAAACAAAAAACAACCCTTGAATGAGTAGATGTGTCCAAACTTTTGACTGGCACTGTATACAGTACATATTTCCTTTATTATTATTATTATATATTTTTTTTACTGTATTTTTTTCTGCCTCTTCAGCCCCGTACAAGCCTAGACACAAGTGCTTCAGCCCTGGTAAGACCCTGCATTAATCCAGCCCTGAATAATGCTGTTGATAATTGTGCATCTGTGGGTTGTGTTACTATCTGGGGCCTGGTTCAGGAGGAGTCTGTTTGGTCCACTGGCGGTCCTTGAAGGCAGGCTACAGGTCCGGGTCCTGGGGCCAGTCCAGGTAGGTTCTAGTCTTGACCAGCCTAGCCAGGCAGTCTTGGGTAGACAGCTGCCTAGGGGGGGGATGTCCTACAGGAAGACCAGGATGAGAATGTCCCTGTGCTCCAACAGCAGACACAGGGTGCCAGTCACAGCTCCAGGGAGCACCAGTTACTGTGCAGGTAGTGATGACTCACCACACATGGGGTGTGGTGGCTGCTGTAGTGGCTGTCTGTGATGTTGTTCACAATGTCCTCCCCTAGCTGGAAGTCCCTGCTATGCAGATAGAGACGCAGGAAGGGAGGCCCCCCCTGCTCCAGGCAGCAGCTGTTCCACCACCCAGCGTTCGTCTCTCCCACTTTGTAAAACACAAAGGCATTGTAGGGGTGGTGCCCTCTGGTGTTGGGCCTCTGCCTGTGGCTGGCTGGAGGAGGCAGTACAATGTGGCCCAGGACCAACATAGTCCCCAAGCCAGCTGATGGAGCAGGACGACCAGCTAAAAGAGAAGCAACCCCCCCAGTAAGCCAAAAGATGACCTGGAGATTTTTCTGTTCTCTGGCCCAGTTGTCCAGCCAGGCGTTATGACAGTAGCGGTATAGGCGAGGACCGAAGAAGTCCATGCACACTACCGCAGGCTGGTCAGAGGCTCTGGGAAGCCCTCAAACATGCTAAACTCCTCTCGGGCTTGAACTTGAATCACACTGAGGAGTGCAGGTCTCTGCTCAGCTCCTCCTCCAAAGTGAGGATCCTACATTCAATCAGACAGAGGCTCTCCAGCCTGGTCAAGTTATGGAACATGATGCCCAGCACTAGCTGCACACTGAGATCCACTTCTATTATCTTGAGATACCTCAGCTGCACAAGCCTGTTCAGGTTATTCATGTCCACAGTTTGTTCTCTCAGAAACTCTGGTGTGAGAACCAACTCAAACTCTAATTCCTGCATGGAGAGGAAGTACTTTGCGACGAAGTTAGGCCCACATGTGACAGCATTAAAGTGGACAACAGACTGAAATAATGGTCTCCAGCAGTCCTGGAAGATCACACTCAATTGAGTGAAGAGCTGTAGGGGGAAGCCTGGTTTCGGGGTGCTGTCACTGCCGACGGTGATGTTTAGCAGAACATGTGCATCAGATTCATACTCACACTTGCAGGTTTCTCACATTGGCTGGATGGATGGTGAATGTTTCCTAAATCTACGTTCGTCAGCGACGTGTGAACGCAAATTCTGAAGTTTGCATGAGTGGATTATTTACCAGTAATAGGGTCTCTAAGCTTTGCATGCCAAATAAACTGTTGGGAGATCTTGTTATCCCCTAGGTCTAGGAATCCCAATTCACCAAGTCCCGTAAAGTTCCGTAAAGTCCACAGTAGTGGTGATTTGATAGCGTCTTAAATCCAGCCATTTTGAATTTATCAAGCCACAGAAGTTATCTGAGGTGATGTTTGCTAAAGGATAGTCTTGAAACAAAAGTATCTTCAACCGTGTGACAGGAATCGTCTGAGTGTCACAAAGCTAATTTCACTCGGGGGCTCAGAAGGGATATCATTGAAATCGTGTTGGTGAGATTCGTTAAATGATGGATCAAGATCAGATTAACACGGGCCTTAACACCATCAGGAAAATTCAAGCTGAGTACCTGTACCCCTTGACAGTTTTTCCACTGATCGAGTAGTTCCCAATTTCATGGTTCCATAAATCAAGTTTTGTGATTGAAAGTGTCAACACTGTTTCAAAAACAGACTCAAAGGAAATTATTTTCTCATTGAAAGAGAAAAAACCCAGTCTGTTTATACCGGACTGCAAAACTGCATCTGTAGCTCATTGGGCAAATTGTTTTCAAAACATCTGAATGCTAATTTTTCTAACCGGCGTGCATTACTGAAAGAAAAAATCACTTCTTGAAGACGATAGAAATCTATCGAGGAAGCTCAATAACAGTTCCATTGGTGTCAGAGCAGTTTTGGTGCCTATCACAAATAAAGTCCAGGGGCCTCGTTTATTTAAAAGAAATCTTAGATTTATACCTGAACTTAGTCGTAAGATCATTTCCGACGGTGTGCTTGCATTCGATTCATTAAAGATACTGAGCATAAAAAACCTAGCTGACTGTAACGGTCCTGACCTGTTTTATGTTGGTTTTTGTATGTGTTTAGGTCAGGGCATGTGTTTTGGGTGGGCAGTCTATGTTATCTGTTTCTATGTTGGTTTTGGTTGCCTGGTATGGCTCTTAATTAGAGGCAGGTGTTTTGCGTTCTCCTCTAATTAAGAGTCATATTTAGGTAGGGTGTTCTCACTGTTTGTTTGTGGGTGATTGTCTCCTGTGTCGTGTAATGTATGTACCATACGGGACTGTTTGGCTGTTCGTTTATTTTGATGTCGTCTGTTTCCTGTCCGTGAGTTTACGTTTAGTTATGTAAGTTTATGTTCAGGTTTCGTCAACGTCGTTTTCTTGTTTTGTATATTTGAAAGTGTTTTGTTTTTCGTGTTGCCATCATAGTTTTTTTCAAATAAAGAGATGGCCTATTTCCCTACTGCTGCATTTTGGTCTGATGATCCTTCTCTCCTCTCCTCGTCCGAGGATAAGGAGAGAGACAGCCCTTACAGAATCACCCACCACGCTAAGACCAAGCGGCAAGGGAATGCTCAACAGAGCAACAAGGACTCCTGGACTTCGGAGGAGATCCTGGATGGTAGAGGACCTTGGGCTCAGCCAGGGGAATATCGCCGTCCCAAGGAGGAGTTGGAAGCAGCGAAGGCTGAGAGGCGCTGGTATGAGGAGGCAGCGCGGCGACGCGGTTGGGAGCCCGTGAGTCAGACCCAAAAATTTCTTGGGGGGGTGCACATGAGGAGTGTGGCAAAGCCGGGTAGGATACCCGAGCCAACTCCCCGTGCTTACCGTGGAGGTAGAAGGCGTCGTACTGGTAAGACACCGTGTTATGCGGTAAAGCGCACGGTGTCCCCAGTACGCGTGCTTAGCCCAGTGCGGGCTATTCCACCTTGCCGCACTGGGAGGGCTAAGTTGGGCATCGAGCCGGATGTCATGAAGCCGGCCCAACGTATCTGGCCTCCAGTACGTCTCCTCGGGCCGGCGTACATGGCACCAGCCTTACAGGTGGTGTCCCCGGTTCGCCTGCATAGCCCAGTGCGGGCTATTCCACCTCGCCGCACTGGCAGGGCTACGGGGACCATTCAACCTGGTAGGGTTGGGGAGGCTCGGTGCTCAAGAGCACGTGTCCTCCTTCACGGTCCGGTAGACCCGGTGCCACCTCCATGTACCAGTCCTCCGGTGGCAGCCCCCCGTACCAGGCTGTCTCTCCGGGTTCTCTCTCCTGCTGTTTCCTCCTCTCCAGCGCAGCCAGTGCCTAGACCACGCACCAGGCTGTCTCTCCTTCTCCTCCCTACAGAGCCGTCCTGCCATGACCAGCCAGAGCCGTCCTGCCATGACCAGCCAGAGCCGTCCTGCCATGACCAGCCAGAGCCGTCCTGCCATGACCAGCCAGAGCCGTCCTGCCATGACCAGCCAGAGCCGTCCTGCCATGACCAGCCAGAGCCGTCCTGCTATGACCAGCCAGAGCCGTCCTGCTATGACCAGCCAGAGCCGTCCTGCTATGACCTGCCAGAGCCGTCCAGCCGGGACCTGCCAGAGCCGTCCAGCCGGGACCTGCCAGAGCCGTCCAGCCGGGACCTGCCAGAGCCCCTCAGCCGGGACCTGCCAGAGCCCCTCAGCCGGGACCTGCCAGAGCCCCTCAGCCGGGACCTGCCAGAGCCCCTCAGCCGGGACCTGCCAGAGCCCCTCAGCCGGGATCTGCCAGAGCCCCTCAGCCGGGATCTGCCAGAGCCCCTCAGCCGGGATCTGCCAGAGCCCCTCAGCCGGGATCTGCCAGAGCCCCTCAGCCGGGATCTGCCATAGCCCCTCAGCCGGGATCTGCCATAGCCCCTCAGCCGGGATCTGCCAGAGTCCCTCAGCCGGGATCTGCCAGAGTATATCAGCCGGGACCTGCCCCTTGTCCCGGTGTTGCCCCTTGTCCCGGTGTTGCCCCTTATCCCGGTGCTGCCCCTTATACCGGTGCTGCCCCTTGTACCGGTGCTGCCCCTTGTCCCGGTGCTGCCCCTTGTCCCGGTGCTGCCCCTTGTCCCGGTGCTGCCCCTTGTCCCGGTGCTGCCCTTTGTCCCGGTGCTGCCCCTTGTCCCGGTGCTGCCCCTTGTCCCGGTGCTGCCCCTTGTCCCGGTGCTGCCCCTTGTTCCGGTGCTGCCCCTTGTTCCGGTGCTGCCCCTTGTTCCGGTGTTGGTCTTTATCCCGGTGCTGCCCCTTGTCCCGGTGCTGCCCCTTGTCCCGGTGCTGCCCCTTGTCCCGGTGCTGCCCCTTGTCCCGGTGCTGCCCCTTGTCCCGGTGCTGCCCCTTGTCCCGGTGCTGCCCCTTGTCCCGGTGCTGCCCCTTGTCCCGGTGCTGCCCCTTCTCCCGGTGCTGGCCATTCATTTAGGGGATGTTAGTTTTAGGGTGGTCATTGGGAGGGGAAGACAGAAGCGGGGAGTGACTATGGTGGTGTGGGGACAGCGTCCAGAGCCGGAGCCACCACCGTGGTCAACTGCCCACCCAGACCCTCCCCTGGACTTTGTGCTGGTGCGCCCGGCGTTCGCACCTTGAGGGGGGGGTTCTGTAACGGTCCTGACCTGTTTTATATTGGTTTTTGTATGTGTTTAGGTCAGGGCATGTGTTTTGGGTGGGCAGTCTATGTTATCTGTTTCTATGTTGGTTTTGGTTGCCTGGTATGGCTCTTAATTAGAGGCAGGTGTTTTGCGTTCTCCTCTAATTAAGAGTAGGGACCTGTTCTCACTGTTTGTTTGTGGGTGATTGTCTCCTGTGTCGTGTAATGTATGTACCATACGGGACTGTTTGGCTGTTCGTTTATTTTGATGTCGTCTGTTTCCTGTCCGTGAGTTTACGTTTAGTTATGTAAGTTTATGTTCAGGTTTCGTCAACGTCGTTTTCTTGTTTTGTATATTTGAAAGTGTTTTGTTTTTCGTGTTGCCATCATAGTTTTTTTCAAATAAAGAGATGGCCTATTTCCCTACTGCTGCATTTTGGTCTGATGATCCTTCTCTCCTCTCCTCGTCCGAGGATGAGGAGAGAGACAGCCCTTACACTGACGCAGGTTCTAAGAAGCCCGTTTGTAATTTACGCACCTGTGATCTTTAAATCTGAAATTATCTTAAAATTGGCGGCACCTGAACGTGCCTTACAATCAGAGATTTTCCCTTATAGAATGCTAGCACAAATGGTTGAGTCAGGAATAGCCATGGACCAAAAGAGAAAAGCAAACTTTTTGGAAGATGAGATCAAGGCGATGGTAGAGGAGATTGAAGACAGGCAACACATATTATTCAGTGGACTAAATAGTGGATCAAAGCTAAACAGGTAGCTTGGGAGTCTGTCGCCGCAGCTGTGAACGAGGTGGGGCAGCAAGACAGAACTGTGGCTGATGTGAAAAAGTAATGGTCTGACCTTAAACTGCTTGATTCATGATGATGACTGCTAGCTAAGATTTTGAAAGTATGATGTTGACATGATCAGTCCAATCAAAGCTACTGTAGATATAACGTGATTTGACATCATTTTATCTGTGGCCAATGACCTTCAGCCTTCTTGGATGGGCACTTCTAATGTAACTCTAGGGCAGCACCCATAGATTGTGTGTTGCCTTCGTGTCCCCATGAGTGACAGAACACTGATTCAATCACGGCGCAACTAGATAACATTACCAACCCCTACACTCCTTATTTTCCACTGGCTGCCCCACCACCACAGAAAGCACTGAGCTAGGCTGAAACACCTGCATTTTGATGCTGCCTTACTCAAGAAAACAAAAAAGAGACCATGTTTGTATACGGCTTTATTAACTAAATGATTATTTATTTTTTATATTGTTCGCAAACTGATATGTGACACGTATTAACGCCAAAATAACATGCAAAACAGGCAAGATTTTTAATTGTTGTTAATAAAAATAAATAAAAATTGCTAAGCAGGTGGCGCTCAAAAAAGGGTGCAGTGGTCTAAGGCACTGCATCTCAGTGCAAGAGGTGTCACTACAGTCCCTGGTTTGAATCCAGGCTGTATCACATCTAGCTGTGATTGGGAGTCCCATAGGGTGGTGTGCAATTGACCCAGCATTGTCTGAGTTTGGCAGGGGTAGGCTGTCATTGTAAATAAGAATTTGTTCTTAACTGACATGCCTAGGGAGTTTCAGAGAACATTTTCTTTCTTTTTTTACATTGGCTTGTTGTACCATATTATTTTATTTGGTAGACACTCTGTAATAAGTCCCATAGCAACAGTAACCAGTGAACCGGTGAGTGAGTCACTGCCAGCTGACAGGGATGTGACGTGCTGCTGGGACGATGGATTACGCAGAGTGTGTGTATGTGCATGTGTATATGTGTGTGTGTGTGTGTGTGTGTGTGTGTGTATCAGCTGAAGTGCTGGGGTACTTTTAGTCATGCTTTTGATCTTGCCCAGGGGGGGACAGCACAGACACGTAGGACCAATCTGAAAGAGTAGTGACAAGATAAACAGGATGTTCACTGAAACACCCATGTTTCCTGCTCAAACCATGCTCAACAATAGCCTGATCCCAGATCTGTATGTGCTATCACAAGGAGTTGTCAAGAGAGCAGAAACAGACTGGCGACCAAGCTAGCTCAACATCTATTCCTTTGAAGAAAATTACATATTTACTTCTGTTCTATGAGTACTCTTGGTAATGTGTTATCTTAGACTTAAACATGAATAATGTTAATAGGCAACATCTTCTCCTTTACAACAGATATGTAAACTGCGTTTATTTTCAGCAAACTTAACATGTGTAAATATTTGTATGAACATAACAAGATTCAACAACTGAGACATTAACTGAACAAGTTCCACAGACAAGTGACTAACAGAAATGGAATAATGTGTCCCTGAACAAAGGGTGGGTCAAAATCAAAAGTAACAGTCAGTATCTGGTGTGGCCACCAGCTGCATTAAGTACTGCAGTGCATCTCCTCCTCATGGACTACACCAGATTTGCCAGTTCTTGCTGTGAGATGTTACCCCACTTTTCCACCAAGGCACCTGCAAGTTCCTGGACATTTCTGGGGGGAATGGCCCTAGTCCTCACCCTCCGATCCAACAGGTCCCAGACGCGCTCAATGGGATTGAGATCCGGGCTCTTCGCTGGCCATGGCAGAACACTGACATTCCTGTCTTGCAGGAAATCACGCACAGAACGAGCAGTATGGCTGGTGGCATTGTCATGCTGGAGGGTCATGTCAGGATGAGCCTGCAGGAGGGGTACCACATGAGGGAGGAGGATGTCTTCCCTGTAACCCACAGCATTGAGATTGCCTCCAATGACATCAAGCTCCGTCCGATGATGCTGTGACACACCACCCCAGACCATGACAGACCCTCCACTTCCAAATCAATCCCGCTCCAGACTACAGTCCTCGGTGTAACGCTCATTCCTACGGCGATAAACGCGAATCCGACCATCACCCCTGGTGAGACAAAACCGCGACTCATCAGTGAACAGCACTTTTTGCCAGTCCTGTCATGCCTCCTTGCAGCATGCCTAAGGCACGTTCACACAGATGAGCAGGGACCCTGTGCATCTTTCTTTTAAAAAGGCCTCTTTAGTGTCTTAAGTTTTCATAACTGTGACCTTAATTGCCTACCGTCTGTCAGCTGTTAGTGTCTTAACGACCGTTCCACAGGTGCATGTTCATTAATTGTTTATGGTTCATTGAACAAGCATGGGAAACAGTGTTTTAAACCCTTTACAATGGAGATCTGTGAAGTTATTTGGATTTTTAGGAATTAACTTTGAAAGACAGTTAATTAACTTTGAAAGAAATGTGATTTTTCCTATCCTCATCACAGCTGCAGACATGGCCTACCACCACATCCGGCCTCCTATTGTCTACTCGATCCCCAAACCCATCTCTGAGATGCTAATGAGGGACTGAAACGACTGTCCAGAGGTCAGTGTCCTCGTACAATATATAGCCCCTTTCAGAGAGTGTGAGTGTTCATATGAGCTGAATGCTAATTATGCTAAGTTCAAATTAACTGAAAAAACATTTGTATAGTCACATACACCAGATAGGTGCAGTGAACTGTGTTGTTTTAAAGGGTCAGCCATAGTCGTACAGAACACCTGGAGCAAATTAGGGTTAAGAGCCTTGCTCAAGGGCAGATTTTTCCCCTTGTCGGCTTTGGTATTTGAACCAGCAATCTTTCGGTTACTGGCCCAATGCTCTAACCACTAGGATACCTGCAACTATATGTGACAACTGATTTAATGTTCTAAGTATGCTAAATTCACGTTGTAAAGTATGCTAAGTTCATATGAGCTAAGTTTACTGTACTTGTATAGACCTGTAGAGGTGTTTCCACCAGAGTCAATGCTAAGGTCAGATGCTAGCAGAGGGGTTTAGAACGTATCATCAAACCTATAATTAATGGAACTCTATTCCCCAGGTGCTGTGTTGCTGCATGAATCCACACAGCCACACAATCTACAGCTACTCATGAACCGCATGGCCATCCCATAGAGTCAGGCTGTGACGAACCCACTAGATGTGGCATAGCTTATTATTCCCTCATTACCTGTTGCGGGCAGGTTGCGGCATTCATCTCTTATCTCCCATGATGCTCCAGGGTCCTAGTTCTTCTGTTTGTAGGGCTGGGTTGCCAGACAACCGTCTCTCTGGACTGAAATGTTGTGCTGTGGTGTTATCAGCAGCTCTGCTCTCACGATCTCAACCGTAGTTACCTTCTCTTGTTAGGGCCTGAGTGTCCCAGCCTACCCATTCCGAAACTGTGCCAAAGGTCATGTGCTTGAATTTAAGGTCCAGTTGGGGGCAGAATCAACATGCTTCCATTTTTTTGAGGGTCGCCATGTACACATAGTCCAACCATTTCTAGGTGTCCACGGTTGTTCATTTTTGACTTTCATGTTTAAAAGTGTAGAAACATGTGAATGAACGTTGATTAAGATGATTATTAGCAATATACATCGATTGAAGCCTTTTAATTGTTGATAAGGCTGATGAATATTGTGCATTTTAATAATAGACACTCTCAAGAAGCACAATTTGGATACTCTCTTGGGTTGGTTCAATAAAAACAGCACACAGACCATGGCCACTGTGAATGCAATGTATTATTGAGTACCTCTTCTCTTGTCTCTGTTAGTTCTCTTACAGTGAAGTAGGAGATCTAAAGCCTGCTTTTGAAGCAGGGTTCACCTTGGATGTATGCGTGGGTAGATCCAAATGACCACACAGACAGACTGAGAGAGCGCAGGTGTGTGTGTGTGTGTCTTTGTTCTGTTGAGAGTTGCTTAATATTATGAGGTGATTTAATTCTGCTTTGTCTCCTCTGAATCAGGATAGGCCTGAGTTCTCTGAGGTGCTGGCCACACTAGAGGTATACCTATGCAATGTTGAAGTATGGAGTTACTGCTTGGCTATCCACAAACATACAACAAGCTTTCTAAAGTAAAAATCTAAATCAGGTGGGAATAAACATAGATGCGTGCTGCTTACATTTCAGACGTTTCCAGATTCCTTTCCTGACTGTCCTTATGATATGATACTTGTTGGATATAATGTCATATTTGTGTGTGTGTGTGTGATCCACAGTTGATGTCACTGGCCTCCCGTAACAGCAGCAGGTCCCTGTCGCCCTCGTGCTCCTCTGACTGCCTGGCGAGGGGCAGTCCTGGTCGGAGTCACGTGGCCGCCCTCTGCTCCTGCTTCGGGCTGGAGTACGCACTCAACGCCCACGCATACGCAGTCTGGACTCTGAGGTAGGGCATCACTATTTTGATCCTAGATCTGTCGTTGCCTGGCATTGATAATGATCGTAGGTGTTGACTACACAGCACAAAGTTATCTGGGACCAGACAAGGATATCATCATCTCCTACCCACTCTCACTCTAGAGTAAGAGTGGGTTAAATTAAAGTTTCACTTAGGGAGATAAGACATTTATCTCTTCTCTATCTGGGCATGTTGGCTTGCGTTTCCTTTCTCTAAGTGCACAATAAACTGGATTGCTAGGCATAACCAAGTTGAGTGTAAAGTCCAGTACTAGTAGGAATTCCATGAATGTCATGTCTGGGCCTGTAATGATAGAATTGAGCTTTGTTGCAGATATAGCACTCGCCTTGACCCATTGTTTGAGCAGGGCACAACACTAGAGATACTTTACTGCAACGGTTAGAGGTGGAGTTGCCCGGATACGGGTCAGGGAAAACAAATGCAAGCAAATGCAATAAAACATGAATGATATTCTGACTAAGGACTAAAGACGCCACTGGTGGCCAGCCCTGTGTGTGTGTGTGTGTGTGTGTGTGTGTGTGTGTGTGTGTGTGTGTGTGTGTGTGCGTGCGTGCGTGCGTGCGTGCGTGCGTGCGTGCGTGCGTGCGTGCGTGCGTGCGTGCGTGTGTGTGCAAGTGCAAGTGCAAGTGTGTGTGGAGAGAGAAGGGAATAGAGAGCAGTGAGCCTGGCAACGGTCTCCAGGGACACAGTAACTGGAGTTGGATTTGTGTATGTGTGCTCTACCGCTGACGTGTCTGTCTGTCCGTTAGAAATGTCCTGGCAGTAGATCAAAAGTTTCATAAATTGTGTTTTTACTCAACGTGAAAGTGAGAGAGCGTGGTTATTAGGTCCTGGGGTGTCGTGTTTGTCACGGATCCCCCCGGTACTGCTGCTCATTCTGTTCACCAGTTCTGGAGGTCTACGTCACCGTCTTTCTAGGCTTCACTGAACGCCTTTCATTATCACCAACCCCAGACTGTCTTGTCTGATTACACACACCTGGTTCCCATTTCCCCTGATTAGTATACTATATATGTGCCCTCTGTTCCCTCGGTCTTTGTGTATTCCTGCGCCTGTCTCCAAATCCTTTATACCAGTGTGACAATGTTACCATCACACAGGGGGGGGGGTCATGCTAGATTCATCAGAAGACATCAGAGATGTGTTTATACCTGCTTCACCTAACTCAACCTAATTTATCTTTCATTGGGGAGCACATGCGAAATATACCCCAACCCTATGGCGCAGAATTGTCGTTTTAAGTTCCTTTAAAGTTGGAATCCGTTGCGGTGACACGGCCACGTCCGTTTGCGATATTACAACAACAAAGACGCTACTTCACACAACCACCACGGTTTTCTTTTCCTCTGACATCATTGCACACAGGATAGAACAGCAGAGTACCACGGCACTGGATGCACATCGCCTCTGTTCGATAAACAAAACAAACAACAATAACAAATGCGCCAAGGCAAACACCTTTAGTGCAGCTCAGCTTTAAAGTAAGTGGTGTAGTAGGGGTTATTAACTCTTTAAGCCATGGCATTGTTCAATACTCGTTTCTGATTGGCTAGAAGGGCATTCTAGAGTGGGAAGTACATTACAACCTGATAACGACTTGTGTATTTTTTGTTTTTAGCGAGGATGACGTGATTCCCAAGGTCCATCTCTGGATGAACTGAGGAGGAATATGCCGTTTCCACCAATTGACGGAAATGGTAAGAAGCATAGTAATGAACATACACAAAGCCATAGCCTTATTTATACGTTTATCACATAGACATATTGGTATATCTAGTCTTGAGTGTTCAATTTGGGTAAAAGAAGAATAAGCTATATCGCTATCTGTATTCCTAAAGCTATCTACTCCGTTCTCTCTGTTCATGGTGTTGAACTATCTGAATAGGTTTTAGTTGTTTTTTATATCTTGTAAATATTTAGGCATTTTGGGGGTTTTGAAAATAGTATAGTATTTCGTTAAAACCATATTTCAGCCTCAGAATGCTCAGTCAATTTGTACTTTTATTTTCAATAAAATAGAGAAATCACATGGAGTTTCAGTCTAGATGATTTGACATTGATATAATATATATGTAAACAATTCATACGTAAACAAGAAGAATCCTAACCAAACTATGCCAAACTAGGCGACAGGTAGCCTAGTGGTTATAGCGTTGGGCTAGTAACTGCAAGGTCGCTGGTTAGAATACCCGAGCCGACAAGGTGAAAAATCAGTCGATGTGCCCTTGAGCAATGTCACTTAACCCTCATTTGCTCCAGGGGCGCCGTACTACTATGGCTGACCCTGTAAAACACCACATTACACTGCACATATTCGCTGTTTGTGACAATAAACACCTTACTTATTAAATACAGGATTCATAATGAATGGCAACTGAAGAAATAAATGAACCAAGAATGATACAGGTATTAAATGTCTTAGCCTCAACATATTTTGACACAAACTGTTTCCTACATAGGGCATTTCACAATTTCTCCAATTATTATTACTTGTATGTTTAACCTTTAACCTTTTATTTAACTAGGCAAGTCTTTATTATTACTGTTTGTGTAGTTGTGTACAGTAGGCATTAATTGTATGTTTTATGTATGACATACAATGTTTTCAAATGAACGGGGTGAATTTTATTTCAACGCATGTCCATTAAATTGGATAAGAAAATTCTCTAAAGGAATACATTGTAATTACTTTGAAAGTGGAATGGAAATGCAGGGATACAATTTGTGACAACAGATCATGTACACATTGCAGATAAAGTTAAACAAATCTCTGGAGAGTTATCACAATGTAAAATATGGAAATCTATCTCCTAAATCTTCTTTCTGTGTATAAATAATGAACGTTATCTGTGTAATTAAGGTTATACATCCAGTATAAAGAGCCAACTGTATTTCCTCGCCAGTGCCAAACTATAATCCAATCAGGTCTTTGTCATCAACACAAAAGTGTTGTGGTGCTTTAAGTCAGTGGTGGCCGGGAGTATTTCATTTTCTCTCCAAACCAATCATCACACAACCATGCCTTGCGAAGTGTGTTAAGGTGCTTTGGGGCAAGCTGACCTCCACAAGGCTTAACGACTATGAATGATTTATGTATTTGTGCAGTGTGAATTGAGGGGTATCTGTTTACAGGGGGCTGGTGACAGCACCTGTGCTTGATACCTCCAGCAGACAAGGCCTCACTGTTTGTCCCCAAGAAGGGATGGTTGTAAACATCTATGCTACTATCAAAACCTTTATAAACACACACATTTTCATGACCCAGACTTTTTTGTTGGTAAAAAGGGGGAAATCATTAAAGCTCTTAGTAAACTCAAACGTGCATTCACAATTGTGGAGCGACTGTTCCTGCAGTGTCGTCTCATGAGAACCATTACAGCAAGTTCATCTCAAGAATAACCCAACTTCGGAAAGAATGTGATGTCGAAGAATACCCTTCCAGGCCATCCTGTAGTCATCTGATTGTCTCACGTGCTTTATAATATAGATAGAGCAAACTTTATTCAAAATAATAGGCCTATGTGTTATCTTACTTTCTTGTTCAGATGTCAACAAATCTCCGATATATAGAAATGTAATAATTGTGCAGCTTACCTTTGTGCCAGCCTGCCTGCTTTCTTCTAATAATTACTGTCAGTCGGTGCAGTTGTCAACAGAGGGTATGAGGTGTGGCCAAACAGCGAAGAGTCTTCCACTGAGCAGGTGCTCAGCTGGTCAATCAGCTGTAGGTCTTCTTTGTCTCCCCTCCTGCTTCCATCCAGTTGTTTGGAATGGAGCTGTACACTTTGGGAGTATTCCTGGCTCTCATTCTCAGATTTCGAAATGACTCTTAGTTCTGTTATTTCTGTAACCTCTGCAGCCTCTTGCTCTTTCGGTTCCTTTGTATCTTTGGTGTCTTCTGGTTCTCTTGATGTTGTGCCAGATTCAGAGTGATTCTCTGGACTCTCAGACGTTGTCAGGACATTTATCTCTTCCAATGTTTGTTGCTCGTCCAACCCAGAATTGTCTTTGGTTTCTTCAGTCTCTGCTGGATTCTCAATGATATTTTCAGGCCTGCCACTGGCAGCTGAATGGTTAGAGCCCTGTATTCTTTCAACGTCCGTTTTGGACATTTCTGTCAGATCAGTTTCTCCCTGCATTGTCATATCTTTGTCCTTGTCATCCTCAGACATCCCTGTTGTTCCTTTGAGCTCCTCTGAAGAACTCTGACCCTCCTCCTGTGGCCCAGCTGTGTCTTCTCTGCTGCTGTGTTCAAGTTCAGTAGAGAGTGTGAAGAGAGTGACTTCTGTTTCTTCTTTCACCTCGAGAGAGTATTTCGTTATCCCAGTTTCACTGGCTTCATCATCTCTTGAGTGAGTACTCCTGAGATCTGATTGGATCACTTCCACCTTGTTATTACTGTTTGACTCATTTTCATCTTTTGTTGATGGGGCTGCCTCTTTAAGTTCTGTTACTGTACTCTCAACAATGGTGTCACCTCCGCCTCCAACGGCTGCGCTCCTCTCTGAGGCATTGGTATCATGATCGTCAGGTTTCGGGTCTGGTGTCTTTGCCGTTTTAGTAGGTCTCTCTGGTCTAGAAAGTTCGGTCACGTGTGCTGGTGCTATAGCCCTGGCATCTGAATTAGACTCACTGATGACATTGTCAGAAGTAAAGTCATCTAGGGGCTCTATGAATGTCTCGAAGAACTTTGAGGATTGATGTACATTCACCCAGTTAGTTACAAGATCCCTATTGTCTCCTTTCTCCAGGGTCTCTGGAGTTGCAGCATGGTCCTCGGCTTTAACACTTTCCTCAAGTACATTAGCTTCTTTACCTGATGCACTGCTTTCTTTTTGTGGTGTTTCTGACTGAGGTTTGAGCACAATGCTGGCTCCGTCTTCAGATGGCTTGCTTGACCCTTCTGTGGATTCGTCTTCCGTTTTATGTTCTTTTTCCTTCAGATCTGATTCAGTCTCTGTAGTATCTTCTAACTCCATAGCTCTGGGTTCTGAAGCTTGAGCTTGTGTCTCTTCAGAAACAACAATCACCTCTGTAGTAGCATCATTAACGTTCTCTTTGCCGTCATCCAAGCTATCTGTGCTTGTATTTGGGTTCTTATCTTCACTCTCAAGTGTAGCATCTACAATTCTGTCCTTTGACTTAGTTTTTTGTTCAGACTGCTCTTGAGACTCCACAGATGTCTCTATCTCCTTGACATTCTTAGTCTCCTTATCAGCATTCTCTGACATAGCCTCTTCTTTGGATTCAGCCCCAGTGTTAACTGGCTCTGGGTCTCCAACATGTGAACCAGCATGGCTATCTCTGTTAGATTTCTCAGCCTTAGATTCTTTGTCTTCTTTGTCTGCATCATGATCTACTTTGGTATTTTCACATTTGTCATTTGCTTCTTCCTGGTCTTTAGGATCTTCCTCTGTCTCCACCTTGTTTGGGTCATCTGTCTTTGTTTCTGCCTCCATGTCCTTTTCATCTACCTTGTCCTCTCCTGTATTGTTTTTGCCTTGGGTATCTTGGTTTGTGGACTCTGTATCCTCTCTTGCGGTGTCACTCTGAACTTCAGAGGCTGCAGCTGTCTCTCCATTCTCAGAATCTACCTCACTGTCCTTTTTCTCTGTTTCTTTCCTGCTGACTCGGGTCTCATCTCTGGCCGCAGTGCTATCGCCAACAATTGGAGAAGAGCCATTCTCTTTATCAGATTCATCATTCTCGTCCACATCACATGCAGATTCATGAACATTGTCTTTGATCTCAGTCTCTTCAACTTTGACCTCAGTTGTTGTCATGTTTTCTCCTTCCTCTGCTTTAAGTTCACCGGCTTCCTCTGCATCCACAACATTTTCCTCAACTACTTCCTCTCCCTCTTTCTCTCCTGTTTCATGCTCAGATACATTTGCTGCTTTATTTTCTTCAACCATTTCCCCACTTTCTAGCTTGCCCTCTTCTTTTACAATTTCTTCTCCATCACTGTCTTCCTTTTCTGCCTGTCCAGCCTTCTTCTCTTCACACTCCACCTTATCTTCTACTTCTGCTGCTTTCTTGCTGTCATCTGTTTCTTCCTCCTCTGCCTTATTCCCCTCTGTATTTTCTCCGCCCTGTGTACCCTCTTCTGCGTTATCCTCCCCATCTTTCTCACTTCTGTCTACCTTACCCTCACTAACTCTCTCTTCATCTCTCTTAGCTGCTCCAGTATTTACTTCCTCAGTCTCTTCCTTTTCTTCTTTCTTAACATTTCCAGTCTTTTCACCGTCCTTTACTTTCCCTTCTTCAATTTGGGCAAAATCATTTTCTACCTCATCCTCTGTAGTCGTTTCTCCTCCAACTTCATCCTGACCAGCTTCTTTTTCTAGGCTCTCTTCCTTCATAGCCTCCCCTGTGTCACTCTCAAGTTTGGCTTCGGTTTCTCCAATTGCATCCTCACTCTTCTCAGCTCCCCCTGCTCTCTTTTCAGCACAGACAGTAGTATCTCCACTTTTCTCTGACACGCTGTTGGAATTATCTGCTGTGACTTCTGTCTCTGTGCCTCCAACCGTGTCCTCCTCCTCATCTCCCTGCCTGTCTTTGTCAGTTATAGACATCTCTTTATGGCTATGGGACTCTGAATCCTCTATGGGCTCTGCTTTCATCTCTACTGTTTCACTCTCTGCCACCTCAGTCCCTGCCTCATCCGTCACAGCTGTTTCTATCTCAGTCTTGCTCGCTGGTTCTTCTGGTGCAGATGACTCATCATCTTTAGTGCTTTTCATCTCCTCTGACTCACTAGGTGGTATGTCAGGATCTGCTGCGGTGTTCTCTTCCTGCTGCTCTTTACTAGTTACAGAATCTCTTGCTTTAGCTGGCTCGTCTGCCTGAAGATCCACAGCCTCATCTTCTTCCTGGTTGCCCTTAGTTTCTTCACCCTCTTCTTTCCCCTTTGTTTCTACTTTGCTGTCTGTCTCTTCTTGATCATCCGTCTCTGGACTGGCTTTTGGATCCTCCTCTTTCTCCTCTGTCACACCACTGGTTTCTTCAGTTATCTGTTCAGACTCCGGTGCACCATCTTCCTCCTCTTTCTTCAGCTCAGTCCCGACTTCTTTTCCCTCGGCAGCACTCTGTGAGGTCATTTCCTGTGCACTGAGTAAACTTTCCTCACACTTCACTTCCTCTGTACTGATCTGACACTCCAGAGTAAAAGCCCCGGCTTGCTCTGGTTCCGTACCTGCGGAAAAAACAGGCGGTAGGTGAGTGACCAATGAAATTTTCTCACACACTAAATATACTGCACAGGTGTTAAGGACAAATAACTGGAGCTCTGACCAATGGTGTCCTGTTGTTGGTTTTTCTCATTGGGGTCTTCCTCCGTCTCAGTGCTGGTGTCACTCAGCTCTGGCTCTGAGTGACTCTGAGCCTCCTTCAAAATGGCCTCTGCTAGTTTCTCCTGCACAGACTTGGCTTGGGTTTGGCATGGGAAGGAGACAGAGACGTAAAGCATGCAATGAATGACTTTTACATGTCAACAAACACAAGCAGTATAATCATATACAAAAAGAACATCATGAGGAGCCATTAAAACAAAATAAACTGAAAGCAATGATTGGACATTAGACAGAACAAAGTAAAATGAAACTTCATTTCAGAGAGAGACTCATTTTAATATTTACATTAGCCAATTGAAGGAGAATAGTATAATGTATATCACATTCAGATGTTCAGCATGCATGAAATAAATGCAGGTTGACGTTTATTGTCATGAATCTGGCCCTGGAGGCAGAACTGACCAATTTCTGCTAGATAGGCCAGCTGAAAAGTAAAAATCAGCTATATTGTACAAATTCATGAAAACAAACATTTGCTTTTTGGTGTTAATTTAAGGTTGGGGTTTTAGGCATTAGGGTTAGCAATGTGGTTAAAGTTATGGTTATGTTTAAAATCAGATTTTATGAGTTTGTGGCCATGCCAGCTAGTGACCACTCTACAGAGCTGCCCCCAGACCAAGATTCATGACGAAAAACGCTAACCAGCTAAATAAACAAGCAAAAAGCAATACAGAGATAAAGTTCATGGGCCCAAACAAATAAAAAAATATATTTTGTGTTGGCCAAAATTACATCAACGTAACAAAGAACACAGGAGAGCAAACCCAAAACAGACCTCAGCTCAGTATTTTCAGACGTAATTTGTCAGGTATACAGTACAAAGTTGTTCATTAAGAATGTTAAATCTGTTCAACCAATTCTGAGGAAGAACTACGGCGAAGTAATACAAATTCCTCAGAGGCACTCTACAGATGTAGGATCTTAATTTGATCACGCTGTTGCAGGAGAACTTTCCTGCAATCCAGGAAATGTAAAACTTGTAGTGTATTTGAGGTTTAAAAAGCCTCCTGAAGTTTGTAATTTCCACTTTGAAATTTTAGACTACAAAAAGGTCCTTGAATTATAATCCACATAATAATTCACATTTCCTGTTGCTTTAGGATTATTTTCCTGCTGTAGCAAACTGGCTCAAATTAAAACCCTACATCTGTACATTACAATGTTTATCAAATTAAAGTCCAAAAACACTGGCACGCACTTGAATACAAACACAAATGAGACCAAAAAAAGCATGTTCCCACTTAGCTCCAACAGCCATCTTATTCATCATCACAATTACAAGGCGTGAAGGAGAATGAGAAAAGGACAGGCAGGTCCAAAATGCAGCAGGAAATGGTTTCTCCCAAGCAACACACAGAATCACCTTTTCCACCATCCGAACTGACCTGTTATCTCACAATACTCAGAATTAAATCGATGGATTCTTATGTAAAGGCCTGTATACATGGAAATATATAAAGCTCAACGAATGTATTATATAGAAAAACTGACAGCTCTGATTATGGAAAAGGCCCCAGAGAGGGGAGGGGTACAGCGCTCATTCAGGCGAGTCTGGATGTGACGGTACATACTTACCCCTCTCAGGCGCCTCCTCCTGTGTAGACTCACCCTCCGCCTTAGCCCTACTCTCCTTGTATTCCTCCTTAGCCTCAGCACTCCCATCATCATCCCCTTTCCCCTCCTTCTCCGACAGCCCACTTGTGTCTGACACCTCAAGCTCTGTGGGTCTCGCTGTGCTGTCCCCAGGGCTGTACCCCAAGGTCCCTGTGTCTTCCTCCCCAGTCGAGGTGGTCTGGGGTGGGGTAGGAGAGCTGCTCTCTGTGGCTGTGGTGTGATCCTCTGTGGGTGGTTGGTCCGGATCAAGTGCTATGGTGGTGGGGTTGTCTTTTGCCTGTTCAGCCTGGGGAGGAGCCTCCTCTAGGTCAGCTGCCTGGTTGACTGCTTGGTCCTCCTTGGCCTCAGCCTCACTGTCGTCCATGTCACTTCCTGAGGAGCTGGAGTCTGACCTTGACCTTGATCTTCTCTCTTCTACAAGGGAGACAGTGTTAACAGGAGACAAAGGAATAGAACATTTATCATTTGAAGAGCTAAGATCTACGATGAATGGATGAAGTGGACTATATTTGGATTGAGATCTACGATGAATGGATGAAGTGGACTATATTTGGATTGAGATCTACGATGAATGGATGAAGTGGACTATATTTGGATTGAGATCTACGATGAATGGATGAAGTGGACTATATTTGGATTGAGATCTACGATGAATGAATGAAGTGGACTATATTTGGATTGAGATCTACGATGAATGGATGAAGTGGACTATATTTGGATTGAGATCTACGATGAATGGATGAAGTGGACTATATTTGGATTGAGATCTACGATGAATGGATGAAGTGGGCTATATTTGGATTGAGATCTACGATGAATGGATGAAGTGGACTATATTTGGATTGAGATCTACGATGAATGGATGAAGTGGGCTATATTTGGATTGAGATCTACGATGAATGGATGAAGTGGACTATATTTGGATTGAGATCTACGATGAATGGATGAAGTGGACTATATTTGGATTGAGATCTACGATGAATGGATGAAGTGGACTATATTTGGATTGAGATCTACGATGAATGGATGAAGTGGGCTATATTTGGATTGAGATCTACGATGAATGGATGAAGTGGACTATATTTGGATTGAGATCTACGATGAATGGATGAAGTGGACTATATTTGGATTGAGATCTACGATGAATGGATGAAGTGGGCTATATTTGGATTGAGATCTACGATGAATGGATGAAGTGGACTATATTTGGATTGAGATCTACGATGAATGGATGAAGTGGACTATATTTGGATTGAGATCTACGATGAATGGATGAAGTGGACTATATTTGGATTGAGATCTACGATGAATGGATGAAGTGGACTATATTTGGATTGAGATCTACGATGAATGGATGAAGTGGACTATATTTGGATTGAGATCTACGATGAATGGATGAAGTGGGCTATATTTGGATTGAGATCTACGATGAATGGATGAAGTGGACTATATTTGGATTGAGATCTACGATGAATGGATGAAGTGGACTATATTTGGATTGAGATCTACGATGAATGGATGAAGTGGACTATATTTGGATTGAGATCTACGATGAATGGATGAAGTGGACTATATTTGGATTGAGATCTACGATGAATGGATGAAGTGGACTATATTTGGATTGAGATCTACGATGAATGGATGAAGTGGACTATATTTGGATTGAGATCTACGATGAATGGATGAAGTGGACTATATTTGGATTGAGATCTACGATGAATGGATGAAGTGGACTATATTTGGATTGAGATCTACGATGAATGGATGAAGTGGACTATATTTGGATTGAGATCTACGATGAATGGATGAAGTGGGCTATATTTGGATTGGGGTGTAAACTCTTCTATTAATGAATTTCCCTTTGATTATAAATAAAGATTTTTCAAGATTATTAACTAACCATCTTTGTCATCATCCTCACTGTCAGACCGGTCGTCTTTCTCTCTATCCTCTCCGTCTCTTTCTCTGGAGGGACGAAAACTTTTCTTGTCCTCAGCCTGCCCCTCGTCGTCCGCCTCAAAGTCCTCTTCATAGTCTGTTGGGAAAAACAAATAGCGCCTTATGACTCCATAGCATAAAAACTATTCTTGACATGATTAACTATCTTATTAAGATGATTTTAATCGTGTACCATAGATAGTTAGACAGAGCAACTACTATGCTTCTATTATGGGTTGGCAGGTAGCCTAGTGGTTAGAGTGTTGGGCCCATAACCAGGAGGTTGCTGGATCGAATCCCTGAGCTGACAAGGAGAATCTGTCTTTCTACCCTGAGCGAGGCAGTTAACCCACTTGTTCCCTGAGCGCTGAAGACGTGGATGTTGATTAAGGCAGCCCCCCGCACCTCTCTGATTCAGAGGGGTCGGGTTAAATGCAGAAGACACATTTCAGTTTGATACATTCAGTTGGACAACTGACTAGGTATGATTAATAATTTTCACAAAAATATTGGTAACTTATGCCTTGTTTATGACAGCCTATGATGGATGTTATGTCTTCATGTACAGTTGAAGTTGGAAGCTTACATACACCTTAGCCAAATACATTTAAACTCAGTTTTTCACAATTCCTGACATTTAATCCTCGTAAAAATTCCCTGTTTTAGGTCAGTTAGGATCCCCAGTCCCTCCTGCATCAAAGCACCCCCACAACATGATGCTGCCACCCCCGTGCTTCATGGTTGGGATGGTGTTCTTCGGCTTGCAAGCCTCCCCCTTTTTCCTCCAAACATAACGATGGTCATTATGACCTAACAGTTCTATTTTTGTTTCATCAGACCAGAGGACATTTCTCCAAAAGTACGATCTTTGTCTCCATGTGCAGTTGCAAACCGTAGTCTGGCTTTTTTATGGTGGTTTTGGAGCAGTGGCTTCTTCCTTGCTGAGCGGCCTTTCAGGTTATCTCGATATAGGACTTGTTTTACTGTGGATATAGATACTTTTGTACCTGTTTCCTCCAGCAACTTCACAAGGTCCTTTGCTGTTGTTCTGGGATTTATTTGCATTTTTCGCACCAAAGTACGTTCATCTCTAGGAGACAGAACGCATCTCCTTCCTGAGTGGTATGACGGCTGCATGGTCCCATGGTGTTTATACATGCAGACTATTGTTTGTACAGATGAACGTCGTACCTTCAGGCGTTTGGAAATTGCCCCCAAGGATGAACCGAACTTGTGGAGGTCTACAATTCTTTTCCTGAGGTCTTGGCTGATTTCTTTTGATTTTCCCATGATGTCAAGCAAAGAGGCAATGAGTTTGAAGGTAGGCCTTGAAATACATCCTCAGGTACACTTCCAATTGACTCAAATTATGTCAATTAGCCCATCAGAAGCTCCTAAAGCCATGACATCATTTTCTGGAATTTTCCAAGCTGTTTAAAGGCACAGTCAATGTAGTGTATGTAAACTTCTGACCCACTGGAATTGTGATACAGTGAAATAATCTGTCTGTAAACAATTGTTGGAAAAATGACTTGTGTCCTGCACAAAGTAGATGTCCTAACCGACTTGCCAAAACTATAATTCGTTAACAAGAAATTTGTGGAGTGGTTGAAAAACGAGTTTAAACGACTCCAACCTAAGTGTATGTAAACTTCCGACTTCAACTGTAGCTGTTATAAAGGCTTTATAAATGCATGTAAGTGGGGCTACAGTAAAGTGTGACCAAAATGTCAACATAATATTGATATAACTCTCAGGTCTCCATCTGTGTAGCTCAGTGTACCGTCTTTGGGTTTGTCCTCCTCTTGTGGAATGTCTTCTTTGATCTCTGTCTCCATGTCCTGTGGCTGAGTTGTCTCAGGCTCTGGTTGAGAGTGACTGTCTTTACCAATCATCTCCTCCTCCACCTCTGCAGTGTCCTTCCCAGTGTCTAGAGGGCGGGTGCCTATGATTTCCTCTTTGACTCTCTTTGGAGGAGGGGTGGGCTTCTTGTCTAAACCCAAGGCTATGATACACCTGGAAAATGAAAATGGACCTCACATACTGTATCCTTGTGCACCTGATAAGACTGCAGACATTGAACGTGTATCACTGAGATTTCATCATAATTGGGGATTTATTGACAAATTCAGATAATAGAGGTGCCAAAAAAAAGACTTTGGATTGAATATACATTTTCGAAACACTCAGGATAACATCTTTGCTTTCGACATGACCACTCCATTCACAGACAGTAACACGTACTTTTGAAATCCTGCTGTTACTGTATCTTACCTGTAGCAGGGCGAGGCTCCCTCCGTGCTGGAGAATCCAAAATGTCCGTGGCGGCCACCTAGCCGGGAGCCCTTCCTGTGTTTGAACTCACAGCAGGAGCTGAGGCGCTCCACCTGCAGCCCGTTGAGAAAGAACGTCAGGCTGAAGGGGAAGCCACGGTGGCGCCGCGACACAAACTGGAACGTCTCTAAAATAAATAGAGGTAAAGTAGATACTTTGTATTGTAGTATTTCATATTTTATGGGATGTTTACGCAATCTGCATGCAAATGGTTTGAGATTAGGAAAAAAATGAAGTGCTATTAAAAAGGTTGTTATGCTGGTGAATGAGGACCCAAAAGCGACTTAACAAAAACAGAGTCTTTATTCCAGTCTTAAACAAAACGGTACTCCAGGATATATCTTAGATGACACCTGCTCACACGCAGCATCTGATGAAGGCAAAAACACGACAGGGCGGAACCAGGACACAGAACAGCAAACATCAAACAAGAATCCGACAAAGACAGAAGCAGAAAACAGAGGGAGAAATAGGGACTCAAATCAGAGGGCAAAATAGGGGACAGGTGTGAAAGAGTAAATGAGGTCGTTAGGAGAAAGAGAAACAGCTGGGAGCAGGAACGGAACGATAGAGAGAGAGAGCGGGGGAGGGAGAGAGGGAGGAGGAGAGAGAGGAATAGAAAGAGGGAAAGAACCTAATAAGACCAGCAGAGGGAAGCACAGGGACAAGACATGAAGATCAAAGACAAAACATGACAGTACCCCCCCACTCACCAAGCGCCTCCTGGCGCACTCGAGGAGGAACCCTGGCGGCGACGAAGGAAATCATCAATCAACGAACGGTCCAGCACGTCCCGAGATGGAACCCAACTCCTCTCCTCAGGACCGAAACCCTCCCCATCCACTAAGTACTGTTGACCACGTCCCTGAGAACGCATGTCCATGATCCTCCGTTCCTTGTAAATAGGTGCGCCCTCGACAAGGACGGGAGGGGGGGAGGGAAGACGAACGGGGGCGCGAAGAAAAGGCTTGACACAAGAGACATGGAAGACAGGGTGGACGCGACGAAGATGTCGCGGAAGAAGCAGTCGCACAACGACAGGATTAACGACCTGAGAGACACGAAACGGACCAATGAACCGCGGAGTCAACTTGCGAGAAGCTGTCGTAAGGGAAAGGTTACGAGTGGAAAGCCACACTCTCTGACCGCGACAATACCTAGGACTCTTAATCCTACGTTTATTGGCGGCTCTCACAGTCCTCCCCGCAGACGAAGGCAGACCGGTACTAAAGTCTAAGGCGATCTGAGACCATGGTCGAGAAGGAATGGGAAGCGGTCTAAGACGACCGGCATGAGGAGAGTTACCTGACTTAGTCTGCGCGCAGTCCGAACAAGCAGCCACGAAACGGCGCGTGTCCCGCTCCTGAGTAGGCCACCAAAACCGCTGGCGAATAGAAGCAAGCGTACCCCGAACACCGGGGTGACCAGCTAACTTGGCAGAATGAGCCCACTGAAGAACAGCCAGACGAGTAGAGACAGGAACGAACAGAAGGTTACTAGGACAAGCGCGCGGCGACGCAGTGTGAGTGAGTGCTTGCTCTACCTGTCTCTCAATTCCCCAGACAGTCAACCCGACAACACGCCCTTCAGGGAGAATCCCCTCGGGTTCGGTAGAAACCACAGGAGAACTAAAGAGACGGGATAAAGCATCAGGCTTGGTGTTCTTATTTCCCGGACGATAGGAAATCTCGAACTCGAAACGAGCGAAAAACAATGCCCAACGAGCTTGACGTGCATTAAGTCGTTTGGCAGAACGGATGTACTCAAGGTTCTTATGGTCAGTCCAAACGACAAAAGGAACGGTCGCCCCCTCCAACCACTGTCGCCATTCGCCTAAGGCTAAGCGGATGGCGAGCAGTTCGCGGTTACCCACATCATAGTTGCGTTCCGATGGCGACAAGCGATGAGAAAAGTAAGCGCAAGGATGGACCTTATCGTCAGACTGGAAGCGCTGGGACAGAATGGCTCCCACGCCCACCTCTGAAGCGTCAACCTCGACAATGAATTGTTTTGTGACGTCAGGAGTAACAAGGATAGGGGCGGATGTAAAACGCTTCTTGAGGAGATCAAAAGCTCCCTGGGCGGAACCGGACCACTTAAAGCAAGACTTGACAGAAGTCAGAGCTGTGAGAGGGGCAGCCACTTGACCGTAATTACGAATGAAACGCCGATAGAAATTAGCGAAACCGAGAAAGCGCAGTAACTCGACACGTGACTTAGGAACGGGCCAATCGCTGACATCCTGGACCTTAGCGGGATCCATCTGAATGCCTTCAGCAGACAGATAATCATCGAGAGCCTTACGTTCGGGAGCCGACAGAGAGAATAATCTACCCCGAGGAGAAGTGGTCCCCGGAAGGAGATCAATACAACAATCATACGACCGGTGAGGAGGAAGAGAGTTGGCTCTGGACCGACTGAAGACCGTGCGTAGATCATGATGTTCCTCCGGTACTCCTGTCACATCACCAGGCTCCTCCTGAGTAGAGGGGACAGAAGAAACAGGAGGAATAGCAGACATTAAACACTTCACATGACAAGAAACGTTCCAGGATAGGATAGAATTACTAGACCAATTAATAGAAGGATTATGACATACTAGCCAGGGATGACCCAAAACAACAGGTGTAACAGGTGAACAAAAAATCAAAAAAGAAATGGTCTCACTGTGGTTACCAGATACTGTGAGGGTTAAAGGTAGTGTCTCATATCTGATACTGGGGAGAGGACTACCATCTAAGGCGAACATGGGTGTGATCCTCCCTAACTCTCTGAGAGGAATCTCATGTTTCCGAGCCCATGCTTCGTCCATAAAACAACCCTCAGCCCCAGAGTCTATCAAGGCACTGCAGGAAGCAGCCGACCCGGTCCAGCGTAGATGGACCGACAAGGTAGTACAGGATCTTGATGGAGAGACCTGAGTAGTAGCGCTCACCAGTAGCCCTCCGCTTACTGATGATCTCTGACCTTTAACTGGACATGACATGACAAAATGTCCAGCAGAACCGCAATAGAAGCAAAGGCGGTTGGTGATTCTCCGTTCCCTCTCCTTAGTCGAGATGTGAACACCTCCCAGCTGCATGGGCTCAGTCTCAGAGCCGATGGAAGGAGATGGTCGAGATGCGGAGAAGGGAAGCCCCGCTAACGCGAGCTCTCTTCCACGAGCTCGGTGACGAAGATCTACCCGTCGTTCTATGCGGATGGCGAGTGCAATCAACGAGTCCACGCTGGAAGGAACCTCCCGGGAGAGAATCTCATCCTTAACCTCAGCGTGGAGTCCCTCCAGAAAACGAGCGAGCAACGCCGGCTCGTTCCAGTCACTGGATGCAGCAAGAGTACGAAACTCTATAGAGTAATCCGTTATGGATCGATCACCTTGACATAGGGAAGCCAGACCCCTGGAAGCCTCCTTCCCAAAAACTGAACGATCAAAGACCCGTATCATCTCCTCCTTAAAGTTCTGATAAACGTCAGAACACTCAGCCCTTGCCTCCCAGATAGCTGTGCCCCACTCCCGAGCCCGCCCAGTAAGGAGTGATATGACGTAAGCGATCCGAGCTCTCTCTCCAGAGTATGTGTTGGGCTGGAGAGAGAACACAATATCACACTGGGTGAGAAAGGAGCGACACTCAGTGGGCTGTCCAGAGTAACATGGTGGATTATTAACCCTGGGTTCCGGAGACTCGGAAGACCAGGAAGTAACTTGTGGTACGAGACGAAGACTCTGAAACTGTCCTGAGAGATCGGAAACCTGAGCGGCCAGGGTCTCAACGGCATGACGAGCAGCAGACAATTCCTGCTCGTGTCTGCCGAGCATTGCTCCCTGGAACTTGACGGTAGTGTAGAGAGAATCCGTAGTCGCTGGGTCCATCCTTGGTCGGATTCTTCTGTTATGCTGGTGAATGAGGACCCAAAAGCGACTTAACAAAAACAGAGTCTTTATTCCAGTCTTAAACAAAACGGTACTCCAGGATATATCTTAGATGACACCTGCTCACACGCAGCATCTGATGAAGGCAAAAACACGACAGGGCGGAACCAGGACACAGAACAGCAAACATCAAACAAGAATCCGACAAAGACAGAAGCAGAAAACAGAGGGAGAAATAGGGACTCAAATCAGAGGGCAAAATAGGGGACAGGTGTGAAAGAGTAAATGAGGTCGTTAGGAGAAAGAGAAACAGCTGGGAGCAGGAACGGAACGATAGAGAGAGAGAGCGGGGGAGGGAGAGAGGGAGGAGGAGAGAGAGGAATAGAAAGAGGGAAAGAACCTAATAAGACCAGCAGAGGGAAGCACAGGGACAAGACATGAAGATCAAAGACAAAACATGACAAAGGTGTCTTTTTTCAATTTGGGCAAGACCGAATAGATCTGAATCTGTCTGTCACACACTCACTGACCTCCCTTCCTGCATGTTCCCATACTGACCTCCCTCCTGGACTCTGCCCTTGTACACACACAGGTTCTCTCCCCCACAGTGCTGCTGGAACACCTTCACCTCATCCCTCATGTCCATCAGATCATGTGACAGGTGCACTGTCTTTCCAAAGAACACCATGCTCACACATACTTTACTCTGCACAGAGGTCCGCAGGAGGGTAGAGTCCTGGAAGCAAAAAAATATTTGTTTTCAATGTGTCCTGCGGCTTTTCTAATACTGCAAAGGAAGAATTAAGTCAGTAAGTACCTGCTTGGGCCATTCGTTCAAAATGTATATACGCATGTCACGTAAGTCACTTCAGATAAAAGCATTTGCTAAATTGCACATATTATTATTATATTACACTAAGTAAGCACCATAAAACCTGAATGGTTTCTATTGGGTATGATAGAAGTGGGCAGATAACTTACAGTCAATGTGCCTATCTGGAGAGCCCTTGTAATCAAACTGTACTATAAATTACAGCTGTGCACTGGTACTGGAGCATAGTATATCTGAGAGAAGTGTGATTTGGTCTGACATAAAAATGGTTCACTGTATGTTTATTGTAGAGAATAAAAGAAATGATGTGTAGAATGTCCAATCAAAACCCATATTTTGACAAATGGGTAGAATGATGTTAATTATGTAGATAATCCTCTAAGAAAAGCAATGGTCCAAACCTAATTTCTGTATCAGATTTAAAAAAAATAAAAAAAAATCTGGAAAATTGCATCGCGTCAGCTAGGCTGGATTCTGTGCAAGAATTAAGGCTACTGGCTACCTGACAGGCTCACTTTCCCGTTGAACTCATCATCTTTCTTCCCGAATCCACAGGACATAAATTCCCAATCTGGCCCTCAAACCATCATGGTCACCTAATAATCCCCAGTTTACAATTGGCTCATTCATCCCCCTCCTCTCCCCTGTAACTATTCCCCAGGTCGTTGCTGCAAATGAGAACGTGTTCTCAGTCAACTTACCTGGTAAAATAACGGTAAAATAAAAAATAAAAAAATAAAAATAAAAAACAACATAGAGGTAAGATGGATATCGAGTTTGAGACATGACATGTAGTAGTTTCATATTGTAGTATACGCTTTTAATATTAAGCGTATCTCTGTGAAATATTAACAGAGCTTATACCAAGCTTTTTATTTTCAAAGCCTTTTACATTTAATTCAGCTCGTGTCATGCTAATTTAGCTCTTTGCAACCCGCAGATTACGATTTTGAAGACGACGACCCCGAAATGTAAAATCCTCAACAGTTGTTACGAGAACTCTGCACCACTATGCCAACAGAGCTCAGTGATTATTATCGGATGTATTAGGTTACGAAATCTGACTTCTTTGATATAATGTTAATGATACGTTAGAGAAAGACCCCAATGAACAATTCAAAACATGAATAATCATATTTGTCTTGGTAAAATGTATTTTATATCATAAGAAAGTGAAATTTGACAACCAAAGCACGTCTCCAAAAACTCTGTTTGTTTATTAATAAAGGTACGTGGTGGAGCTCACGACTGTGCTGATTCTATTTATTTTATACCGACTTTTTTCGCCCAGCACCCCATAAAATAGTGTGCGTTTGATCAGACTTGACTATAGAATGGTTGGACACTCTACCATTTGTCATCTGAAGGGTGGAGGGAACTATGGCTGAAGAGGTAGAGAGGGAGGGAGAAAAGAAGAGAGAGACCTCCATCATTCCGGGGCCACTTGGGGCCGTGGTGGGGCGCAGTCTCCGTCCCCTGAAAGTGCCATTGGGGGTACCCTTAAAACCACCCCTCTCTTTCCTCTTAGTCGGAGGTGGCACTGGGGTAACAAAGTTGTTGATGACTGGAAGGCGGTAGGGGGATATACCATGGGAAAACTCTGTCCCGGTCAAATGTCTTCTGGAGTCTTTGTCCATCTGGAAAGAAAATACAAAATTCCTGTGATAATTCCGCTTCAATTACAAGTTGCCCGGATACGGGTCCGGGAATACAAAGGCAAGCAAGTGCAATAAAACATGCATGGAATTCTGACTAACGAACGGCTAAAGACTCCACTGGTAGCCAACCCCGTAAGTCTGTGTGTGTCTACGTGCGTGTGTGAGTGCTATGGTGTTATAAATAATACAGTCGACGTTGGTGGTCTCACAATGCAGTTTAAAGGCTGGTCCGTTTCATTGGAGGAGTCATGGGGCCTGTAGGGGGAGGTGTGTCTGTGGGAGGCTGTGGTGCTGTTACTATGGATGGGCTTCAGACGCACCGGCCTCTGCATCTTCCCTGGAGCCGTGTTGGGTCGAGACGAGCCCGGCTGAGGCACACACACACATCCAACCATACATTATTTTTTTTCTTTCTTTTATTTTTTTACCCCCTTTTTCTCCCCAATTTCGTGGTATCCATTTGTTAGTAGTTACTGTCTTGTCTCATCGCTACAACTCCTGTCCGGGCTCGGGAGAGACGAAGGTCGAGAGCCATGCGTCTTCCGAAACACAACCCAACCAAGCCGCACTGCTTCTTAACACAGCGCGCATCCAACCCAGAAGCCAGCCGCACCAATGTGTCGGAGGAAACACCGTGCACCTGCCTACCTTGGTTAGCGCGCACTGCGCCCGGCCCGCCACAGGAGTCGCTAGTGCGCGATGAGACAAGGATATCCCTACTGGCCAAACCCTCCCTAACCCGGACGACGCTAGGCCAATTGTGCGTCGCCCCATGGACCTCCCGGTCGCAGCCGGCTGCGACAGAGCCTGGGCTCGAACCCAGAGTCTCTGGTGGCACTGCTAGCACTGTGATACACGGGAGGCCAACCATACATTCTAAGCAGGATACGTTTAAAAATAAAATTCTAATGGACATTTAAATGCTCATCATAGTAAATGTTTCAATATTTTAAACATGCTCTTATCTACACATTAACTATACTGAACAAAAATATAAATGCAACATACAACAATTTTAAAGATTTTACTGAGTCACAGTTCATATAAGAAAATCGGTTAATTTAAATAAATTCATTAGGGCCTAATCTATGGATTTCCAATCACTAAGCAGGGGCGCAGCCTTGGGTGGGCCTGGGAGGGCATAGGCCCACCCACTGGGGAGCCACGCTGAGCCAATCAGAAGAAGTTTTTCTCCACAAGAGGGCTTTACTACAGACATAAAAACTCCTCAGACGATCCTGCAGGTGAAGAAGCCGGATGTGGAGGTCCTGGGCTGGTGTGGTTACACAGGGTCTGCGGGGTGAGGCCGGTTCGACTTACTGCCAAATTCTCTGAAACGACGTTGGAGGCAGCTTATGGTAGAGAAATGAACATTCAATTCTCTGGCAACAGCTCTGGTGGACATTCCTGCAGTCAGCATGCCAATTTAACGTTCCCTCAAAACTTGAGATATCTGTGGCATTGTGTTATGTGACAAAACTGCACATTTTAAAGTGGCCTTTTATTGTCTCCAGCACAAGGTCCACCTGTTTAATCAGCTTCTTGATATGCTACACCTGTCAGGTGGATAGATTATTTTGACAAAGAAGAAATGCTCATTTACAGGGATGCAATCATATTTGTGCAATTTTTTGTTGTTGAGAAATAAGCTTTTTGTGCATATGGAAAATGTCTGGAATTTTTTATTTCAGCTCATGAAACATGGGCCCAACACTTTACTTGTTGCATTTATATTTTGTTCAGTGTAAGTGCTTTTAATGATATTTGAAGTATTTTCGGCAACACTATATAGTAAGATTTGAACAAGCCCCGACATGCTTGTGATACATCTGTTTGCAGATTTTGTCAAGAGACAGCATCTAACTTCTAGTAAATACAACGATCAAAGCCAGAAAAGCCCAGGCAGGGCAATGGCATATATTTTGTTCAGTGTAAGTGCTTTTAATGATATTTGAAGTATTTTCGGCAACACTATATAGTAAGATTTGAACAAGCCCCGACATGCTTGTGATACATCTGTTTGCAGATTTTGTCAAGAGACAGCATCTAACTTCTAGTAAATACAACGATCAAAGCCAGAAAAGCCCAGGCAGGCGTTCACCCCTCGACATATGTTGATTCAGCCATTGAGCTGAATCTTACATTACCACATCTTACATTTCAAAAGCGTGAGATAAACTTGTGTAATCCCACCACTTCACGTTGAATACACTCTTAAACGAGACATTGAGCAAACACAAGAAGTGTTTTTCAGACCTGCTGACTAGAATGTCAACACCAACCTGGCAACTATCTCAGCACGTACAGGCTATGTTTGCATCCTAAATGGCACCCTATTCCCTATATAGTGCACTACTTTTGACCAGGGCCCATTCCTATATATGGAATAGAGTGCCATTTGGGATGCACAGGCCATGAATCAGCTCCACACACATCCATCAACATACAGCCTATAGCTACCAATGAAATACATTTTCCATGGCTGCTGTGTGGTTGAAACAAAGCTCAATTTGCTACATGTGTATAACTCTGGTAACAATAACTCTTAAAACGTCAAACGTGATCAAGTTTAAAAACAAACATCATAATCGCCAACACTGATACTTATTTTCCGAACCGTTGTCACAACTATCCGGCTTTACCTCGTCACAATAATGCGACTCTTGAGCAATCATTATCAAAATTGTTATTAGAGATCCTAGTTGTGCATTTGCCTTAATTGCTATAGTCTCAGAGGCATCACTCACAGATTCCGAGGATTCAGAGTGCTCCCCCTCTGGCCCAGAATGCTGTGCGTGGGAGACCCTGGGGCCCGTGGGCGGCCGTGGAGACAGGATATGGATTACCTCCTCCTCGTACCTCTTGGAACGTTCCACCTTCACCAAGACAAAGACTATGGTTATAATGGCTTTACTCACGACTCCCTCCAAAATGCATGAGAGACATCGGGTTGCATACGATTATGTTTGATACAATAAATTCAAAGGAGTCACAGGTTATGCAGAATATTAATATCCAAATGAGGCACCTTGATTTTATGCACTCTCTCCCTCCGGGCAAAATCCTCCAACTTCCTCTTGATCTCGATCTGATGGAGACGCTGGATGACAAGGACAATGTTTACGTTACATGCAGAGGCAGGAAGAACCCACCAATCGGAACAATGGGATCATGGTCTCTAGGACAGGGGTCATATTCAGGAGTGTAAATGCAATTTTATTTAGGCTAAATCATATTCTTATTGTATGTTTGAATTATTTAATGTATTGATTGTTGCTGCCTTCTTGGCCAGGTCTCTCTTGAAAAAGAGACTCTGGCTCTCAATGGACTTTCCTGGTTAAATAAAGGTAAAACAATTACTAAAATAAAAAACACTAGTGGGGGAGAGGCAAAACTGACCCACGGTCAGCGTCTAGGGGCAACTTCTCCCTACTAGCCCTCTCACCTCCATGTCCAGCACCTTATGGAAGATGGCCTGGGCCAGGCATTCCCTCACATGCCTCTGGTGCGCTCGCTGCATCACATTGTGTCTGTACTCTTTGTCTGGGACAATCCGCCCACTCCTGGTGATCTGATAGAATATCACAATTCACATTAGGAAGTGTTATTATTAGCCTGTATGGTCCTCAAAAGAAGATTTTTATTATCTTACCATTCGGTCTCCCATACACTTCAGTATCATCACTACATCATGATCATCATCAATACAAAACTGGTTGTTTGGATCCTGGATGCTGATTGGACGAGCAGCGTTCCAAGCCGTGCTGTATTGGCTGTCGCAGACACACCTATGCCTACTATCTCAACTCGGTATTATTTCCCCTTACTTCAAAGCCTACAGTAGCATTTTGTTTGGTTCAGCGTTGGTTGATATAAGACTCGCTGTCTGCCTGTCCAACCTCAGAAACAATGTTTCACTTTTGAATTTCGATCTGTGTAGTACCATAAATAGAGTGAACCGTGCCCAAATGAGAGGATACAACTTTTTATGAGCCAGTCGAAATCACGCATCAACATCATTATCATGGACATACAGGCTCGTTCCAGGCATAGCGAAATCAGCGGTCACTTAGCCTGACCAAAACATTAAGAACACCTTCCTAATATTAATCACCCCACCCTCCTTTTTGCCCTGAGATCAGCCTCAATTCTTGGGGCATGGACTCTACAAGGTGTTGAAAGTGTTCCCCAGGAATGCTGGCCCATGTTGACTCCAATGCTTGACTGGGTGTCCTTTGGGTGGTAGACCATTCTTGACACACACGGGAAACTGTTGAGCGTGAAAAACCCAGCAGCGTTGCCGTTCTTGACACAAACCGGTGTGCCTGGCCCCTACTACCATACCCACTTCAAAGGCACTTGAATCTTTTGACTTGCCCATTCACCCTCTGAATAGCACACAGACACAATCGATGTCTCAATTGTCCCAAGGCTTAAAAATCCTTCTTTAACCTGTCTCCTCCCCTTCATCCTCACTGATTGAAGTGGATTTAACAAGTGACATCAATAAAGGATCATAGCTTTTTCATAGCTTTCACAATGTGCAGGTATACTCAGTGTATATATATATATATATATATATATATATATATATATATATATATATATATATATATATATATATATATATATATATACATATACATATATATATATATACATATATATTACTGTACCAGTCAAAAGTTTGGACACACCTACTCATTCAAGGGTTGTAGAATACATTGTAGAATAATAGTGAAGACATCAAAACTATGAAATAACACATGGAATAATGTAGTAACCAAAAAAGTGATAAACAAATCCAAATATATTTTATATTTGACATTCTTCAAAGTAGCCACACTTTGCCTTGATGACAGCTTTGCACACTCTTGGCATTCTCTCAACCAGCTTCATGAGGTAGTCACCTGGAATACATTTCAATTATCAGGAGTTCCTTGTTAAGTTCATTTGTGGAATTTCTTTCATTCTTAATGCATTTGAGCCAATCAGTTGTGTTGTGACAAGGTAGGGGTGGTATACAGAAGATAGCCCTATTTGGTGAAAGACCAAGTCCATATTATGGCAAGAACAGCTCAAACAAGCAAAGAGAAAAGACATGAAGGTCAGTCAATCCTGAAAATATCAAGAATATTGAAAGTTAATTTTTTACCTTTATTTAACGAGGCAAGTCAGTTAAAGAACAAATTATTATTTACAATGACAGTCTAGGAACAAATAATAAAGAAAAACCCTTGAATGAGTAGCCGCGTCCAATCTTTTGACTGGTACTATATATATCTTAGGAACTCAGTCTGGATCTCAACTTACTATTGAGAGTAAGAATAGTAGAATACACCAGGTGCAATTTCAAAATGTGTTTGTGCATCAGAAGTTTTTCTCTTGCTATGTCAGTCACTGACAGTCACTCAATTTGCCATGATCTCCATTCCATGGCAAAATGAGTAGAATTGCAGGAAGCTTGCTTTAAAGGTCCAGCTCAGCTGTTTTTTAAATCTCGATATCAAATCATTTCTGGGTAACAATTATGTACCTTACTGTGATTGTTTTTAATTAAAAGGATCAAAAAAGAAACAAAAAATAGCTTCTTAGCAAAGGCATTTTCTAAAGAAAGAATTTAGCTAGGGCTGTAGTCTTGTGCCTTATCATTAGCTCTGGTCCAAGGCATTACGTGTGGCTTGTAACGCCCGGGACCAAAGCTACATCATCATCAACTAATACAAAATTTGAGGGGAATGTTGCTGATGACAGTTAACCACTGGTGTACTTGACGTACCAGGCCAACTCTCTGGAGATGTCTCCTGATCCGGGTGTTGTTGAAGTATCCAGTAAGGTGTTTGTCTGTCAGACTGTTGTAGGCTGAGAGTAGCCTAAAGAGAGAAGGCAAGTCCTATTACATTATGACAGAAAGGCTTATTATTTTGTTATGTGAAAACATCATACGAACTGTATCCATTTCATGTGCCTAATATGTCATGTATCAGTAACGTAATTCATTTGGGCTGTTCTCCTTTATAGTGGGTTGTATTATGGATTGAGAATACCTGTCTTATGAATTATAGTGGTTCACCAGTCTGCATCACCTCTGAAAGTAACAATTATGCTTCATTTCATCATTACAACATCTAGCCTAAATGTCAATGAATCATCTGCGCCATTAGTAAAATTAGTTTAAAAAAATAAAAAACGTCCATGTTGTTGTTTTTGTCATTAACTAGGCTATCATGGTGTCAGGTCTACCCTCGGATGTGTTCAACTTCAATTCTGCCTAGCTCTTTCCAACACAGACTTGATTTCCTGAAGCGTTAGTCATTGGGATGACAGTATCCCCACAACTATCGGCTCTATTACCGGTGTCTGATGACCTTAGGAATTAAGGGATGGATAGCGCACTTAACCCAATCGCCCTTTTGTGCCCATGTCTTTCTCTCCTGCTCTAAATAACATCGGTACGGATTTCTCAACCGGATAGGGTCACCAGAGCTTGTCCAAGAGCATGGGATACATTGTCATCCTATACAAAGATATTCTGAGTGGCCAAATGATTTAGATAAAATACTTAATAATAATATTGCAGCGAACTTAAAGGGATAATTCACCAAATTATAAAATTACATATTGTTTTCCTTACCCTGTAAGCACTCTATGGACAAGGTACGAAGGCAATCCTTGCTTTGGTTTGTTAATCTGACCACATCGTGTTTTTTTTTTACGTGTTTCACAAATCCAGTACAAGTCAATGGAAACAATATAAGCATTTTCACGCTTCACGTCCAAATCATCTCTAAGTAACAAAATAATTAAAATATTTTATTTGATACTTTAGGACGACTTGGACATAAAGTGTGAAAATGCTTATATTGTTTCCATTAACTTGTATTAGATTTGTGCCACAAATGCTAAAAAGTTATAATTTGAAACAGTGGCCAGGTAAACAAAACCAAGGTATGGATTTCTGTCATACGGAAATTAATATGTATTTTGTAATTTAAGTAAACTATCCCTTTAACACAACACCTAGTGAGTTTGTTAAGATCGGATCTCTTGGTGTAATGGCTAAAGTAAGGTGATGAAATTCACTGGACCAGCGTTCAAGTCCCGGTTGGGGCGACCCCCTGAATTCACAAAAAAACTGTTTTTGTCATAAGAGGGAAGACGGACTTGAAGCCATCGGAGAGGCGTATACACACGAGGAACTGTTTACCGGCTTTACCGAAGGAAGGGGTAATGTAGCGACCTGAACGCAACAACTTGCGATCTCGTCAAGAGGTTCGGATCTCTTGGCCTAACCGCCAAGGTGTTGCAATGACAGTAGCTGGACCAAGGTTACGTTGCTATTTTCTAAACTATGATTAGCTATAAAGTCCTTAACAACTTTTATATTGTATATGAGCCACGTTACAATTCCCACCAATTCAGTTACGCCTAATGGCGAGATGCGTAGGGTGTAGGCTATGCCTTTCACGCCGGTGACCCGAGTTCGCGTCCCGTTCTTTCCATTCGCTACTAATATTTAATGTTCACTCAATTCCATAAAGCCAAGCATTTTTTAAACATAGTCCAATAGCCTATGAATAAAAAAATATTTCAAACATGAATAATAAAGTCTTAGAATTGTCAACAAGTAGGCTACCCTATCGTTCGCGTCTGTAGACAAGCCTTACTAAATCCTCTATCATCACTAGGGAACGTCAACCTGTAGAAAATTTCCAAAGAATGGCACCTACCCTGGGTATAGGTGACTCATGATTTCGGGATGCAGTTTCATATAATAAACGGAGCACTCCGGGTCGGAAGACTGTCCTCCTTGCTCAAATACATGCAAATATAGAACCAGACGATAGAATACTGTCCTATTCGAATCCCCTACTTGGTAAACCCAGACTGTACTGTGCTACACTTCTTTCCGAGCGGAACTGATGACAATTTCCCCGTTGCTATGGAAAGTCACGTGACGATGCTATCGAGGAGGCTGGTTTCCATTTACAACTACAGTAAGGATTATTTTACTTTTTCTGCGGGGTATTTTTCTATTGTATTTTATTCTAGAATAAAAAAACACGTCTGAATTATTGGACCTAAATTATATTATATTCTATCCATTATCAGATATGCATAGACCCAATCTGTCGTTTTTTTGTTTAATTTATTTTGTATTTTATTTACATTTACATTACATTACATTTAAGTCATTTAGCAGACGCTCTTATCCAGAGCGACTTACAAATTGGTGCATTCACCTTATGATATCCAGTGGAACAACCACTTTACAATAGTGCATCTAACTCTTTTAAGGGGGGGGGGGGGGGGGGGTTAGAAGGATTACTTTATCCTATCCTAGGTATTCCTTAAAGAGGTGGGGTTTCAGGTGTCTCCGGAAGGTGGTGATTGACTCCGCTGACCTGGCGTCGTGAGGGAGTTTGTTCCACCATTGGGGTGCCAGAGCAGCGAACAGTTTTGACTGGGCTGAGCGGGAACTGTACTTCCTCAGAGGTAGGGAGGCGAGCAGGCCAGAGGTGGATGAACGCAGTGCCCTTGTTTGGGTGTAGGGCCTGATCAGAGCCTGAAGGTACAGAGGTGCCGTTCCCCTCACAGCTCCGTAGGCAAGCACCATGGTCTTGTAGCGGATGCGAGCTTCAACTGGAAGCCAGTGGAGAGAGCGGAGGAGCGGGGTGACGTGAGAGAACTTGGGAAAGTTGAACACCAGACGGGCTGCGGCGTTCTGGATGAGTTGTAGGGGTTTAATGGCACAGGCAGGGAGCCCAGCCAACAGCGAGTTGCAGTAATCCAGACGGGAGATGACAAGTGCCTGGATTAGGACCTGCGCCGCTTCCTGCGTGAGGCAGGGTCGTACTCTGCGAATGTTGTAGAGCATGAACCTACAGGAACGGGTCATCGCCTTGATGTTAGTTGAGAACGACAGGGTGTTGTCCAGGATCACGCCAAGGTTCTTAGCACTCTGGGAGGAGGACACATTATATTTGTTATTATAATGATGTAGGTAGCAACCCTGGACTGTATTCAGAGCCGGACTGGCCATAGGGCAGTTCTGGCAAATGCCAGATGGGCTGGGTCATCTTTAGCCTACTGGGCCTGTTGAAATTGGGGGTTTTGCACAAAATGTATTTATTGGGCTGATAATGGGGGCATAGAGGTATAAAAAGTGGTCCGGTGTCAGAAATGCCCGAGACGATTTCTGGTCCCAGTCCGTTCCTGACTCTATTCAATTCACCTCTACACTATAGATGTGTGTGGAACCAATATTGAACTTATGCATTGCACTACTGTAGGCCTACTACCAAGAACCCCTCACGGCATCCTTCTGCTGGAGATGAGAGACCAGACACAGTGATTACTAGTTACCAACAGCCCATGATAAAGGAAATAACCCCAAATCCTCCTTATTGCAATGCATACCGTTAATCAAGTGACAAATTATAGAAAATGCACTATTATATAATAATTAGTTGGGTGCTTACATTTGCCCTGTTTCACACATGTACAAGTGTGTGAACTGTAAATTGGATTGATGTGCAAAACAACAGCAACCCTGGAGCAATTAGGGTTAAGTGCCTTGCTCAAGGGCATATAGACTGATTGTCACCTAGTTGGTTGTAGGGATTCAAACCAACAACCTTTCAATTACTGGCCCAATGCTCTTAACCAATAAGCTACCTGCCACCCAACACAACAGGTCACCGAGCTCCACATCTATGGTCCATTCCACACAATATGAAAAGATGTAGTTAGGAATATGATGTAAATAATGTTATCGGGTCTTCTGCATTCTTCACAGCGTGCTACACATCTATCTCTGCCAGACAGAGCCTGTGTCTGTCTCTTTGATCAAGGTTGCCAATCTTTGCTCAGGAACAGTTCCTGGTCCTTAAGAAATGCCTCTCGCTACTGTCAGAGAGCAGCTGTTTGCTGAAGAGGCCTCTGCAGTGCAGCAGTTGACCAGTAGATAGAGCCATAGGTCTTATACGAATGTTTGCGGCTAACAGTATGATACAATAATCCTCACTGACCCTGGAGACCAGCCAATCAAGGTCCGGCTGTTGATTAGTTGTTTTTGTGCTAGGTTGAGACAGGAGCCTGCACATTCTGCAGCCCTCCAGGCAGGGATGGACTGGCCAAAGGGCAATTCTGGCAAATGTGTAGGAAATGCTTGTGATCCCAGTTTGTCAATAGTTGAAGAGCATGAGCTACTGAGTTCAGCATCTTCTTCACCCTCACAGCCCATACTCGTACAGTGCATTCAGAAAGTATTCAGACCCCTTCCCTTTTTCCACATTTTGTTACGTTACAGCCTTATTCTAAAATTGATTGAATTATATTTTTCCTCATTCTACACACATTACCCCAAAATGACAAAGCAAAAACAGGTATTTAGAAATGTTTGCTAATTTATAAAAAATAAATAAATAGAAATACCTTATTCACATAAGTATATAAGATACACAAGAAAATATTTAAAATATTCCTATAATTGTAATATCATATTTGATCATAATTATGCTAATAAATCTATTAATTTACGTCTCAATAACATTGAAATACACTACCAGTCAAAAGTTAGGACACACCTACTCATTCAAGGGTTTTTCTTTATTTGTACTATTTTCTACATTGTAAAATAATAGTGAAGACATCAAAACTATGAAATAACACACATGGAATCATGCAGTCACCAAAAAAGTTACCACATGGAATTCCATGTGTGTTCCATGTGTGTTCCATGTGTGTTATTTTATAGTTTTGATGTCTTCACTATTATTCTACAATGCAGAAAATAGCCAAAATAAAGAAAAACCCTCGAAGAAGTATATCCAAACGTTTGACTGGTACTGTATATAAATTCAATATCAAGCTATTTTGATTGTTTTTTGTTTTCTAGTTAAATATTGAGAGCACAGAGGAGCAGTAATGAAGTCTGCTCTTATCTCTAGATTCCTTGACTTAGCTAGTGCCTAATTTGGTAATTATAACATAGTTGAAAGAGTTCGAGTATTTGCAAGTACTGTAAAATCCAAGTATTGTAAAAGGATGTGGTACCAAAATGATTCCCTTTATGGTGAGTCAGTATGTACAATGCCTGTTCCAGGTATAAGATACATACAGTTGAAGTCAGAAGTTTACATACACTTAGGTTGGAGTCATTAAAACAAATTTTTCAACCACTCCACAAATGTCTTGCAAACAAACTAGAGTTTTGGCAAGTCGGATAGGACATCTACTTTGTGCATGACACAAGTAATTTTTCCAATAATTGTTTACAGACAGATTATTTCACTTATAATTCACTATGTCACAATTCCAGTGGGTCAGAAGTTTGCATACACTAAGTTGACTGTGCCTTTAAACAGCTTGGAAAATTCCAGAAAATGATGTCATGGCCTTAGAAGCTTCTCATATGCTAATTGACATAATTTGAGTCAATTGGAGGTGTACCTGGGGATGTATTTCAAGGCCTACCTTCAAATTCAGTGCCTCTTTGCTTGTCATCATGAGAAAATCAAAAGAAATCAGCCAGGACCTCATAAAACTAATTGTAGACCTCCACAAGTCTGGTTCAACCTTGGGAGCAATTTCCAAACGCCTGAAGTTACCACGTTCATCTGTACAAACAATAGAATGCAAGTATAAACACCATGGGACCACGCAGCCATCATACTGCTCAGGAAGGAGACGCGTTCTGTCTCCTAGAGATGAATGTACTTTGGTGCAAAAGCGCAAATCAATCCCAGAACAACAGCAAAGGACCTTGTGAAGATGCTGGAGGAAACAGGTACAAAAGTATCTATTTCCACAGTAAAACGAGTCCTATATCGACATAACCTGAAAGGCTGCTCAGCAAGGAAGAAGCCACTGCTCCAAAACCGCCATAAAAAAGCCAGACTACGGTTTCAACTGCACATGGGGACAAAGATCGTACTTATTGGAGAAATGTCCTCTGGTCTGATGAAACAAAATAGAACAGTTTGTTCATAATGACCATCTTTATGTTTGGAGGAAAAAGGGGGAGGCTTGGAAGCCAAAGAACACCATCCCAACTGTGAAGCATGGGGGTGGCAGCATCATGTTGTGGGGGTGCTTTGCTGCAGGAGGGACTGGTGCACTTCACAAAATAGATGGCATCATGAGGCATGAGTCTTCCAAATGGACAATGACCCCAAGTATACTTCCAAAGTTGTGGCAAAATGGCTTAAGGACAACAAAGTCAAGGTATTGGAGTGGCCAACACAAAGCCCTGACCTCAAACCTATAGAAAATTTGTGGGCAGAACTGAAAAAGCGTGTGCGAGCAAGGAGGCCTACAAACCTGCCCTGTTAGGAGGAATGTGCCAAAATTTACCCAACCTATTGTGGGAAGCTTGTGGAAGGCTACCCGAAGCATTTGAACCAAGTTAACAATTTAAAGACAATGCTACCAAATACTAGTTGAGTGTATGTACACTTCTGACCCACTGGGAATGTGATGAAAGAAATAAAAGCTGAAATGAATCATTCTCTCTATTATTATTCTGACATTTCACATTCTTCAAATAAAGTGGTGATCCTAGCTGACCTAAAACAGGGATTTTTTACTCGGATTAAATGTCAGGAATTGTGAAAACTGAGTTTAAATGTATTTGGCTAAGGTGTATGTAAACTGCCGACTTCAACTGTATGCCTGGAGGGCCCCCGACCCCAAATAATAGGGAACTCAGTTGGCGTCAATTTCCTGAGAGTAAGAATAGTAGAATACACACGGTGCAATTTTGAAATTGAGTTGTGCATAAGCGGTTTTTCTCTTGTTACTTTCAGAAAGTATTAACACCTCTTTACTTTTCCCACATGTTGTAGCCAGAATTTAAAATGGAGATCTACACACAATACCCCATAATGTCAAAGAGTACATTTTGTTATTTTTTTATTTTTTTTAACTAATCAAAAACTAAAAGCTGAAATGTCTTGAGTCAATAAGTATTCAATGTATTCGTTATCCCAGTTAGTGGGGATTTTAGCATGTTGGGCAATGGTTGGGCAATGGGCAATGCCAGCAACAATAAAAACAAAGTGGGATGTATGCCAGCAAAGCTACAAAACAACATTAAACAATATATTAATTGCACTATAACGGTGACAACCGGTACCCACAAGCTGTTAGTGTAACCGATGTGAAATGGCTAGCTAGTTAGCGATGGTGCACGCTAATAGCGTTCAATCGGGGATGTCACTTGCTCTGAGACCTTGAAGTAGTTGTTCCCCTTGCTCTGCAAGGGCCGTGTCTTTTGTGGCGCAATGGGTAACGATGCTTCGAGGGTGGCTGTTGTTGATGTGTGCAGAGGGTCCCTGGTTCGAGCTCAGGTTGGGGCGAGGAGAGGGACGGAAACCATGCTGTTACATTAGGGCCTACATAAAGCTGTCCCAGCAGCAGAGCTTTCTTTTCAGCACCTTACCACTTACCGCTGCTACACCTGGCTATCAACGGAGCCTTGTCTGGCAGCAAAACAGTTCATTCAGCCTCATTTACTGCCTTTAAAAAAAACATAGCTGATATGGCTAACTTGCCTAAACAAATGTGGTTTCTCATGACAATTGAGGTGTACAAACTATGGCATAAGTGGACGACAAGCAGATTAGAGGCAATCCGTAATTTTGATTAAGAGGTTAATGAGCGAGCTGGGATGGACGTAGTGAATATAACTATTTGTTTATTACTTTTGAAATGTACAGTGACAGAATTCAGAACTTGGGCCGTTCTTACGGGCCAAGTTGGGCCGTTCTGCCCCTGAACAAGGCAGTTAACCCACTGTTCCTAGGCCGTCATTGTAAACAAAAATGTTTTCTTAACTGACTTGCCTAGTTAATTAAAGGTTACATTTAAATTAAATAAAAAAATACAGTGTTCTCCCTGTACACCAAGTCAGAACCATAGCATAAATAAGGGAGGCATGCTTGCAGACAATGAAAGTTCTTACAATATTTGAAGATTTAATTTCTCTAAAACAGGTTATAGGCTACATGTGCACCAAGTCAGATCATGCTTCATTGACAGCATGGCCAATGTTGAATGTTTATCAATTTAAACTTGGAAAAGAGCCCCGTTATCCCAGATCTAGGACCACACAGACACTCCACTGAATATCAGGCTAGTGATTGCTTTGCAATGCTTGCAGTTAGCCACTGATTTCTTCCAAACCACTCAGATTAATTTGCGATTTCCAACTTGTTGTGTAATGTTTATGTCCAATGGCCAATGAGCGCCGATATGTTTTATCTATAATTTCTCTTCATATGATAAGGATTAAAAAATATTTTCCAGTAGATTGTCGACTTGATTCATGATGATCACGGCTAGCTAAGATTTTGAAAGTATGATGTTGACATGTTCAGTCAAATCAAAGCTACTGTACATATAATGTGATTTCACATAATTTTATCTGTGGCCAATGATCTTGAGCCATCTTGGATTGGCACTTCTAATGTAACTCTATGGCAGCACCCAGGGGGATAGAATTTTTGCGCTCTACCCCGATCACTGAGCCAATCCCGGTGCAACGCTTCTTATTTTCTGCTGGCTTGCCCCACCACCACAGAAAGCACTGAGCTAGGCTGAAACACCGGCATTTTGGAGCTGCCTTACTCAAGAAAACAAAAAAGAGACCGTGTATGTATGCGGCTTTATTAACTCAGTGATATAGATTTTTTTTTACATTGTTTGCAAACTGATATGTGACACGTATTAATGCCAAAATAACATGCAAAACAGGCAAGCCTTTTTTGTTGCAAAAAATGTGGGGCTCAAAACAGGTGGGGTTCTGGCCCACCTGCCCTGAATGACGGGTCGCCACGGATGCCAGGCCTAAATAAGTTCAGGAGTAAGAATGTACTTAACAAATCGAATAATATGTTGCATGGATGCGTTCTGTGTTCAATAAAAGTGATTGACATGATTTTTGAATGACTAGCCCAACTCTGTACCGCACACATACAATTATCTGTAAGGTCCCTCAAACGAGTAATGCATTTCAAGGACAGATTCAACCACAAGGTGAGGTTTGTCAATGCCTTATAAAGAAGGGCACCGATTGGTAGATGTATAAAAATAAAAAAAAGCACATGCTGAATATCCCTTTGAGCTTGGTGAAATTATTAATTACACTTTGGATGATGTATCAATACACCAAATCACTACAAAGACACAGGCGTCCTTCCTAACTCGGTGTCCGGAGAGGAAGAAACTCTTTAGAGATTTCACCATGAGGACAATGGAGTTTAATGGTTGTGATTCGAGAAAACTGAAGATGGAGCAACAATATTGTAGTTACTCCACAAAACTAACCTAAATGACAGAGTGAAAACAAGGAAGCCTTTACACAATAAAAATATTCCAAAACATGCATCTGTTTGCAACAAGGCACTTAAGTAATACTGTAAAAAAATGTGGCAAAAAAGATCATTTTTGTTCTGAATACAAAGCATTATGTTTCGGGCAAATCCAACACGACAGTACCACTGTTCATATTTTCAAGCATGGTGGTGGCTGCATCATGTTATGGGTATGCTTGTCATCGGCAAGGACTAGGTTTTTTTTTTTAGGATAGACAGAAACAGGATACAGTGATAAGCACAGGCAAAATAATGGAGGAAAACTTGGTTCAGTCTGCTTTCCAAAAGACACTGGGAGACGAATTCACCTTTCAGCAGGACAATAACCTGAAACACAAGGCCAAATCTACACTGGAGTTTCTTACCAAGACAACATTGGATGTTCTTGGGTGGCCTAGTTACGGATTTGACTTAAACTGATCTAGCAGTGATCAACAACTAACTTGACAGAAGGGCACAATGGCAGTAGGTGGCACTCGATATTCTGATGCTAGCAATTCTCTGGTTGCCATCTCATACTCCTAACAGATTTCCCATTTAACCCTGGGATTCAAACCATCAAACCTGCAGTTACTGGACTGCTTCTCTAACTTGGAGGCTAGTGTAGAAGCAGGAATCATAGACAGACAGACAGACACTGGCAGATGGGCAGACAACCAGACAGACAGACAAACATGGGCAGATTGACAGACAGACAAACAAACAGACAGATAGACAGACATGGACAGATAGGCAGACATACAGACAGACGGGCAGAAAGACAGACAAATGTGTATTTAACATTCCCCTCTCGTCAAGTTGGTGGACTCGAGAGGTACAGTGTGTGTGTATGAATACCTCCAATGCCCATATTAAACATAGTAATCAAGGCCGACATTTCCCTGGAAATAAACGTCTAATATAATTCTTAAAATAACAATTAGCCTGCAAATAGATGTGGGGTGATTATAAATTCCTTTCAGGAGGGGCGGCTTGGCTTTAAGCTGGGGGAGGGGTAGCAGGGAGATCTAGAGGAGTCATGCGGTTTGGGGATGAAGGGGGGGGGCCACCAGTCTTTGCAATCAGTGTTAAATAGAGCAGTTTTGTGCCTGTGTGATTGTCAAGTGGGCCATTACTGGCTGATAAGGGCACTTTTTCCCCCACGTCGCCCTGATTGGGCCCGAGTACGTCGCACCACCTTGCATGCTGTCCTGATGCAATCAGAGCCCTTTTGCCACTGCCATTTTCACCGCCGTGATTTCTACTGAATCCCTCATCGGTCCCCAGTCAACACCAGGCCCCCTTGAGCCTCAACGAGGAACCATTCACATCAAGGAGAAAAGGTCATGCCAAAGTCATTGTTTCAATTATCAACCACCACAATTTGGCCTCATTTCAATGAAACAAATAAGTAGTTGAAGCCCCAAAGTTTGAAAGAAAGCAAGGAAGTAGCAAATTATGGGATTTTAGAAACTCCTTTTTGGCCAATGCTTGTAGTTTCTATTATCAATGATGCTCCAAATCTTGCACCGTAATCTTGATTTGATCAAGCTGAATTATTATCTGTTCAAAACCCCTTGAATAAAACTATTGATATAATGACAATGTTTTGTTTCAATCAAATTCTTAGAGGAATCTCAAATAATCTACTACACTTATATTTGGTTGTGTGTGTGACTGGGCCCGGTTCCCCAAAAGCATTAAGACTATGTTCATCGTTAGAACCTTTGTAGGAGCATTGTTAAATCTCTGAGCAGTTTCCCAAAATCATTGTTACTAAGGTTGCTCTTGAAAGTCCTTGTTATTTAAGTTCATCGTTAGAACCTTTGTAGGAGCATTGTTAAATCTCAGAGCTGTTTCCCTAAACTATTCTTGCTAAGGTTGCTCTTGAAAGCGCTTGTTATTTAACGACTGTGTTTTTTTGTATATATGTGGATTGCCGAATCATTTTGGAAGTAGGCCTACACGGGGCATGTGATGTCACCGTGTAACTATATACACTACATGACCAAAAGTATGTGGAGAGCTGCTCGTCGAACATCTCATTCCAAAATCATGGGCATTAATAAGGAGTTGGTCCACCCTTTGCTGCTATAACAGCCTCCACTCTTCTGGGAAGGGTTTTCACTACATGTTGGAACATTGTTGCTGGGACTTGCTTCCATTCAGCCACAAGAGCATTAGTGAGGTTGGGCACTGATGTTGCGCAATTAGGCCTGGCTCGCAGTCGGTGTTCCAATTCATCCCAAAGATGTTCAATGGGGTTGAGGTCAGGGCTCTGTGCAGGTCAGTCAAGTTCTTCATCTCGACAAACCATTTCTGTATGGACCTCGCTTGGTGCACGAGGGCATTGTCATGCTGAAACAGGAAAGGGCCTTCCCCAAACTGTTGCCACAAAGTTGGAAGGACAGAATCGTCTAGAATGTCATTGTATGCTGTGGTGTTAATATTTCCCTTCACTGGAACTAAGGAGCCTAGCCTGATCCATGAAAAACAGCCATGAAAAACAGTGGTAAATGACCTTTTAATGGCGTCAGACCGAGGCTCTGCATCTGTCCTCGTGCTACTAGACCTTAGTGCTGCCTTTGACACCATCGATCACCACATTCTTTTGGAGAGACTGGAAACCCAAATTGGTCTACACGGACAAGTTCTGGCCTGGTTTAGATCTTATCTGTCGGAAAGATATCAGTTTGTCTCTGTGAATGGTTTGTCCTCTGACAAATCAACTGTACATTTCGGTGTTCCTCAAGGTTCCGTTTTAGGACCACTATTGTTTTCACTATATATTTTACCTCTTGGGGATGTTATTCGAAAACATGTGTTAAGGTTAACTTTCACTGCTTTGCGGATGACACACAGCTGTACATTTCAATGAAACATGGTGAAGCCCCAAAATTGCCCTCGCTAGAAGCCTGTGTTTCAGACATAAGGAAGTGGATGGCTGAAAACGTTCTACTTTTAAACTCGGACAAAACAGAGATGCTTGTTCTAGGTCCCAAGAAACAAAGAGATCTTCTGTTAAATCTGACAATTAATCTTGATGGTTGTAAAGTCGTCTCAAATAAAACTGTGAAGGACCTCGGCGTTACTCTTGACCCTGATCTCTCTTTTGACGAACATATCAAGACTGTTTCAAGGACAGCTTTTTTCCATCTACGTAACATTGCAAAAATCAGAAATTTTCTGTCCAAAAATGATGCAGAAAAATTTATCCATGCATTTGTTACTTCTAGGCTAGACTACTGCAATGCTCTACTTTCCGGCTACCCGGATAAAGCAGTAAATAAACTTCAGTTAGTGCTAAATACGGCTGCTAGAATCCTGACTAGAACCAAGAAATTTGATCATATTACTCCAGTGCTAGCTTCCCTACACTGGCTTCCTGTTAAGGCAAGGGCTGATTTCAAGGTTTTACTGTTAAAGCGTTACATGGGCTTGCTCCTACCTATCTTTCCGAGTTGGTCCTGCCGTACATACCTACACGTACGCTACGGTCACAAGACGCAGGCCTCCTAATTGTCCCTAGAATTTCTAAGCAAACAGCTGGAGGCAGGGCTTTCTCCTATAGAGCTACATTTTAATGGAATGGTCTGCCTACCCATGTGAGAGACGCAGACTCGGTCTCAACCTTTAAGTCTTTACTGAAGACTTATCTCTTCAGTAGGTCATATGATTGAGTGTAGTCTGGCCCAGGAGTGTGAAGGTGAACGGAAAGGCTCTGGAGCAACGAACCGCCCTTGCTGTCTCTGCCTGGCCGGTTCCCCTCCACTGGGATTCTCTACCTCTAACCCTATTACAGGGGCTGAGTCACTGGCTTACTGGTGCTCTTTCATGCCGTCCCTAGGAGGGGTGCGTCACTTGAGTGGGTTGAGTTACTGACGTGATCTTCCTGTCTGGGTTGGCGCCCCCCCTTGGTTTGTGCTGTGGTGGACATCTTTGTGGGCTATACTCGACCTTGTCGCAGGATTGTAAGTTGGTGGCTGAAGATATGCCTCTAGTGGTGCGGGGGCTGTGCTTTGGCAAAGTGGGTGGGGTTATAATCCTTCCTGTTTGGCCCTGTCTGGGGGTATCATCGGATGGGGCCACAGTGTCTCCTGACCCCTCCTGTCTCAGCCTCCAGTATTTATGCTGCAGTAGTTTGTGTCGGGGGGCTATGGCCAGTTGGTTATATCTGGAGTACTTCTCCTGTCCTATCCAGTGTCCTGTGTGAATTTAAGTATGCTCTCTCTAATTCTCTCCTTCTCTCTTTCTTTCTCTCTCTCGGAGGAACTGAGCCCTAGGACCATACGTCAGGACTACCGGGCATGATGACTCCTTGCTGTCCCCAGTCCACCTGGCCTTGCTGCTGTCCCAGTTTCAACTGTTCTGCCTGCGGTTATGGAACACCTACCTGTCCCAGACCTGCTGTTTTCAACTCTTAATTATCGGCTATGAAAAGCCAACTGACATTTATTCCTGATTATTATTTGACCATGCTTGTCATTTATGAACATTTTGAACATCTTGGCCATGTTCTGTTATAATCTCCACCCGGCACAGCCAGAAGAGGACTGGCCACCCCTCATAGCCTGGTTCCTCTCTAGGTTTCTTCCTAGGTTTTGGCCTTTCTAGGGAGTTTTTCCTAGCCACCGTGCTTCTACACCTGCATTGCTTGCTGTTTGGGGTTTTAGGCTGGGTTTCTGTACAGCACTTCGAGATATTAGCTGATGTACGAAGGGCTATATAAAATAAAAATAAACCTGATTGTTGCAACCGAGGACAGATTATTTTTGCGCACTGCGCGCTTCAGCTCTCGGTGGTCCTGTTCTGTGAGCTTGTGTGGCCTACCACTTCATGGCTGAGTCATTGTTGATCCTGGATGTTTCTGCTACACAATAACAGCACTTACAGTTGAAGTCGGAGGTTTACATACACTTAGGTTGGAGTCAATAAAATTAGTTTTTCAACCACTCCACAAATTTCTTGTTAGCAAACTATAGTTTCGGCAAGTCAGTTAGAACATCTACTTTGTGCATGACACAAGTAATTTAGGCTAATTTACATAATTCGAGTCAATTGCAGGTGTACCTGTGGATGTATTTCAAGGCCTACCTTCGAACTCAGTGCCTCTTTGCTTGACATCATGGGAAAATCAAAAGAAATCAGCCAAGACCTCAGAGAAAAAATTGTAGACCTCCACAAGTCTGGTTCATCCTTGGGAGCAATTTCTAAACGCCTGAAGGTACCACGTTCATCTGTACAAACAATAGTACACAAGTATAAACCGTTCAGGAAGGAGACGCGTTCTGTCTCGTAGAGATTAACGTACAGTTCTTGGGTGCAAAAAGTACAAATCAATCCCAGAAGAACAGCAAAGGACCTTGTGAAGATGCTGGAGGAAACAGGTACAAAAATATACATTTCTTCAGTAAAACGAGGCCTATATCGACATAACCTGAAATGCCGCTCAGCAAGGAAGAAACCACTGCTCCAAAACCGCCATAAGAAAACAGACTACAGTTTGCAACTGCACATGGGGACAAAGATCATACTTTTTTGAGAAATGTCCTCTTGTCTGATGAAACACAAATAGAACTGTTTGGCCATAATGACCATCGTTATGTTTGGAGGAAAAAGGGGGAGGCTTGCAAACCGAAGAACACCATCCCAAACATGAAGCACGGGGGTGGCAGCATCATGTTCTGGGGGTGCTTTGATGCAGGAGGGACTGGTGCACTTCACAAAATAGATGGCATCATGAGGCAGGAAAATTATGTGGATATATTGAAGCAACATCTCAAGACATCAGTCAGGGAGTTAAAGCTTGGTTGTAAATGGGTCTTCCAAATGGACAATGACCCCAAGCATACTTCCAAAGTTGTGGCAAAATGGCTTAAGGACAACAAAGTCAAGGTATTGGAGTGGTCATCACGAAGCCCTGACCTCAAAACTATAGAAAATTTGTGGGCAGAACTGAAAAAGCGTGTGCGAGCAAGGAGGCCTACAAACCTGACTCAATTACACCAGCTCTGTCAGGAGGAATGGGCCAGAATTCACCCAACTTATTGTGGGAAGCTTGTGGAAGGCTACCCGAAGCGTTTGAACCAAGTTAACAATTTAAAGGCAATACTACCAAATACGAATTGAGTGTATGTAAACTTTTTACCCACTGGGAATGTGATGAAAGAAATAAACATTTCACATTCTTAAATAAAGTGGTGATCCTAACTGACCTAAGACAGGGAATTTGTACTCGAATTAAATGTCAGGAAAAGTGAAAAACTGAGTTTAAATGTATTTGGCTAAGGTGTATGTAAACTTCCGACTTCAACTGTACAGTTTACCGGGGCAGCACTAGAAGGGCAGAAATTTGATGAACTGACTTGTTGGAAAAGTGGCATCCTATGATGGTCGAACGTCGAAAGTCACTGAGCTCTTCAGTAAGGTAATTATACTGCCATTTTTTGTCTATGGAGATTGCATGGCTGTGTGCTCGATTTTATACAACTGTCAGCGACGGGTGTGGCTTGAATATCCGTATCCACTAATTTGAAGGGGTGTCCACATATGTTGTATATATAGCGTAGCTCCCCTACACTTTATTGTAAATGTCTACTGCTTGCAAAATCATCTTTTTCAACTAGGTTATGAAATAACGTTTTTTTTGCAGGACAAGAATTGTCTTAACTTTCAAGAATGCCTAAATTGGTTTTGGTTGGCTGGCAAGTTTCACCATCAACTATTTCAGATTTACAGGTGTGCAGGTTTCACCATGGCACATACCGTGGGGACAAGTTGGCACATGATAATTATTAGAATATGGCCAATATTAGTCAATTATTACATTCTAGCCATGCTGGCTTTCACGACCTTTCACGACCTACGTGAGACATGAAACAGATATGCCCTCGCATTTGTTTGCTTAAAAGGGTAATGGAAAAACTTCAACCACTACATTTGTATTGCAATAAAATACATGTTATTTATCTTCACAAGATAGTTGGGCTGAATAGAAACACACCCTAGCATGCAGGCAATTGTGGCATCTATTTTCTGTCCGAACTTAAATGTCGAAAGAGATATCACTGGACAAGTTCATGGAAACATTGCTACTGATAATAATACAAAGTTACCAATTTCTTTGCATATCTAGTGAAAGATATCGACGCTACAAATGAAAACCGATATTACTGTATTAAAATTACTGTAATTTTTGCCTTGATATATTTCGTGATGAGTAACATGTGCGCAATGATGTGCCAAATCTTGATTTAGTACATTATTATAGGGTAAGCATTAGAATAAGCCTCAATATTTGTAACCATAGGTGATAATATTTCTCTAGAACAGTGGTATTCAAATATTTTCAGCAGTGACCTCCTTTTCTGGCACCAGAATTTCCAGGGGACCCCATTATATCTCCAAGAATTTCTCCCCACCCCAACCTAAATCAAAAAATTGTCACATTTTGGTATTTGTCGATTTTTTTTTACATCAACAAATATCATTAAATTCTAATGCATTTTCATCTCAAAGAAACCAGTAAGTACATTAACTCAATATAATTTTTTCCCCTCAAATTATGTTTCTCAAAAACATTTTCCCATAGAATAATCTGTCATCTTAATTTTTATTCCAAATTTTTTTTTTTACAACTTTGAATATCACTGCTCTATGAGCTGATCTATCATCAGTAGGCCATTGGGTTTGAAGGCTCCGTTGCAAGATCGACACGGCATACTTTTATTTTTTATTTAACCTTTATTTAACTAGGCAAGTCAGTTAAGAACTAATTCTTATTTACAATGACGGACTACTGGGGAAAAGTGGGTTAACTGCCTTGTTCAGGGGCAGAACGACATATTTTTACCTTGTCATCTCGGGGATTCTATCCAGTATAACCTTTCGGTTACTGGCCCAACACTCTAACCACTAGGCTACGTGCTGCCCCACTTGCTCTGTATACTTGCTCTGTATAGCTCCGCATTGACGTGATTGGTTGACGGTAGGTGAGGGCGGGGAGGTCCTGTATAAACACAAACTCACTTCCTTGACACTTCCTTCACAACAGCTCTGCACTGATCGGCTAAGCACAATAAGTATGAATACCCTAACTTCTGCAGAGGCCATATCACCATAAATGCTGCACGGACGATGCAAACGTTGGATTGGCCATGTAGCGCTTCTACAGGGGTCAATCTGACGTCTGCATTGGCCGCACAGCATTTACGGTGATGAGCAGATGAGGTCCCAACATTTTCAGCATGTTTTTACCAAAAGATAGTGTGTTTTCCTACTGTGTTATTGACTTGTTTATTGTTTACTCCATGTGTAACTCTGTGTTGTTGTCTGTTCACACTGCTATGCTTTATCTTGGCCAGGTCGCAGTTGTAAATGAGAACTTGTTCTCAACTAGCCTACCTGGTTAAATAAAGGTGAAATAAAAATAAATAAAAAATAGATTCTGAGTTAGATAAACTTTGATTTTTTTTTGGAAGAGACATATACAGGATGCTACCCTCCACAACATAACCTTCACTTCAAATCAAAACTCCCAACCTACAACCTGATTTTGGATGGAATTACCTGGAAGGCTTCCTAATACCAATGATTATTATTCCCAAGCTATACAGCAAATGCTCTGGCAAACAAACAGAAACCTGAAAACACCATCCAACCTGGAACTGAGTGAGTAATGTTGAGTCTGAAGTAATTTTTTATTTTCAAAAGCCAAGAAGAAAAATACATTACAATGATATATTTTACTTTATAAGGACTGAATGCTAAGTTAAGGCTACCAAGCTTGCTAGGACAAAGAGATACAACTTAATTTAGCACTGACGTGGGAAGTGAGAGGCGTCAAAGCCCTTTGAGCCCAACAATGGCAGGAGAGTCGCACAGCCTGCCCCAACCAAATTCAGAGGCCTTTGAAGCCCCCTCCTGCTGTTCAGAGGTAATTCAAATACAGTACCCTCTGTATGTAAAAAAAACAATAAGGCACAAAAAGTGTACAAAATGAAACTCCTTATGGAAAATCAAGAGACGCTTTTTGCTGACTGTTATAAAAATGGGAACATAAGCAACTTAATCTTCCACACAGACCATCCCCACAGACATTGTTACCGATGGGTGGAAACTCAGGATACTAGACAACGAGGACTCTGAGTCAGCAAGTGTGAACGTGTATACATCTGGAACAGTAAAGGTACAGGGAAACCCCAAATAGTTTCAGCTGGACTTTCACATTATCAAATAGAGAGCTCAGCAGGATAATCTCTCTCTTGAGAAAGATGCCCCCACCCCGAACGTGTCATACCAGACCTCTTCATTACACAACCCCGCAGACGAGCAACCCCAAGCGGAAACCTCCCAGCACAGAGTACTACTGGTTGCCCTCTAGGTTACAGAAAGCTGGTAGTCCCATCCACCAAACTAACAGGTGTGAAACAGGGAAGGGACTCGGGGGGTATGCTAATTTGTTATGGAGCCTAACTAACTCTATTAAAGTAATCAAAACAGGAACATTCTACAATTGGCTAGAAATTCAAAAGGAAATTATTTCAACAGAGAAAAATGTCCTCCTGTGTGCTGCCTACAGTATTTCCCGCCCACTAGAATCCCCATACTTTAATGAAGATATCTTCTCCATCCTGGAGGGGAAATCAATCATTTCCAGGCCCATGGACATGTACTAGTCAGTGGCGACACAAATTCCAGAACTGGACAAGAACCTGACACCCTCAGCACACAGGGGGTAAAAACACCTACCTGGAGGTGACAACATTCCCTTCCCCATATGCCCCCCTAGGCGCAACTGCGACAACATAACCAACAAAAACGGGTCACAACTCCTGCAGCTCTGTCGCACGCTGGGTATGTACATAGTCAAAGGTAGGCTTCGAGGGGACGCCTATGATAGGTACACCTATAGCTCATCTTTTGGCAGTAGTACTGAAGAATACTTTACCACTGACCTCAACCCAGAGTCTCTCAGAGCGTTCACAGTCAGCCCACTGACACCCCTATCAGAAAACAGCAAGATCACAGTCTACTTGAACAGAGCAATACTCAATCATGAGACATTAAAGTCAAAGGAACTGAATAATATCAAGAAATGCTATAGATGGAAAGAATGTAGTGTGGGAAACTACCAAAAAACAATTAGACAACAGCAAATTCAATCCCATTAGACAACTTCCTGGACAAAACGTTCCAATGTAATAGTGAAGGTGTAAACTCGGCAGTAGAAAACCTAAACTGTATATTTGACCTCAGCCTCCCTATCAAATCTGAAAATGTCAAACAGAAAACCTAAGAAAATTAACAACAATGAAAAATGATTTGATGAAGAATGCAAAAAAAACAAGAAAGAAATTGAGAAACCTATCCAACGAAAACATAGAGACCCAGAAAACCTGAGCCTTCATTATGGTGAATAACTAAAACACTACATAAATACATTACGGAAAAAGAAGGAACAACACGTCAGAAATCAGCTCAATGTATTTGAAGAACCCATAGACACTAACCACTTCTGGGAAAATTGGAAAACACTAAACAAAAAACAACACGAAGAGTTATCTATCCAAAACGGAGATGTATGGGTAAACCACTTCTCCAATCTTTTTGGCCCTATAACAAAGAACAAACAGCAAAAACATATACATGATCAAATACAAATCTTAGAATCAACTATTAAAGACTACAAGAACCCACTGGATTCTCCAATTACATTGAGTGGACTACAGGACAAAATACAAACCCTCCAACCCAAAAAGGCCTGTGGTGTTGATGGTATCCTCAATGAAATGATCAAATATACAGACCACAAATTCCAATTGGCTATACTTAAACTCTTTAACATCATCCTTGGCTCTGGCATCTTCCCCAATATTTGGAACAAAGGACTGATCACCCCAATCCACAAAAGTGGAGACAAATTTGACCCAAATAACTACCATGGGATATGCGTCAACAGCAACCTTGGGAAAATCTTCTGCATTATCATTAACAGCAGACTAGTTAATTTCCTCAGTGAAAACAATGTACTGAGCAAATGTCAAATTGGCCTTTTACCAAATTACCGTACGACAGAACACGTATTCACCCTAAATCACAAACAATCAAACCAAAACAAAGGCAAAGTCTTCTCATGCATTGTTGATTTCAAAAAAGCTTCTGACTAGATTTGGCATGAGGGTCTGCTATACAAATTGATGGAAAGTGGTGTTGGGGGGAAAACAACGACATTATAAAATCAATGTACACAAACAACAAGTGTGCGGTTAAAATTGGCAAAAAAACACACACATTTCTTTCCACGAGGTCGTGGGATGAGACACAGATGCAGCTTAAGCCCCACCCTCTTCAACATATATATCAACGTGGGGTGAGACAGGGATGCAACGCTCATCAACATATATATAAACAAATTGGCGATGGCACTAGAACAGTCTGCAGCACACGGCCTCAACCACTAGAATCTGAAGTTAAATGTCTACTGTTTGCTGATGATCTGGTGCTTCCGTCACCAACCAAGGAGGGCCTACAGCAGTACCTAGATCTTCTGCACATATTCTGTCAGACCTGGGCCCTGACAGTAAATCTCAGTAAGACAAAAATAATGTTGTTCCAAAAAAGGTCCACTTACCAGGACCACAAATGCAATTCCATGTAGACACCATTGCCCTAGAGCACACAAAAAACTATTACATACCTCGAACTAAACATTAGCGTCACAGGTGACTTCCACAAAGCTGTGAACGAGCTGAGAGACAAGGCAAGAAGGGCCTTCTATGCTATCAAAAGGAACATAAAATTTGATATACCAATTAGGATCTTGCTAAAAATACTTGAATCAGTTATAGAACAAATTGCCCTTTATGGTTGTGAGGTCTGGGGTCCGTCCACTCACCAACCAAGAATTCACAAAATGACTCTGCATGCAGAATTTTGCAAAAATATCCTCTGTGTACAACATAAAACACAAAATAATGCATGCAGAGCAGAATTAGGCAGACACCCGCTAATTATCAAAATCCAGAAAAGAGCCGTTAAATTCTACCAGCATCTTAAAGGAAGCGATTCCCAAACCTTCCATAACAAAGCCATCCCCTACAGAAAGATAAACCTGGAGAACAGTCCCCTAAGCAAGCTGGTCCTGGGGCTATATTCACAAACACAAACAGATCCCACAGAGCCCCTGGACAACAACACAATTAGACCCAACAAAATCATGAGAAAACAAAAAGAGAATTACTTGACACATTGGAAATAATTAACAAAAAAACTGAGCAAACTAGAATGCTATGTGGCCCTAAACAGAGAGTACACAGCGGCAGAAAACTTGACCACTCTGACTGACCCAAACTGAAGGAAAGCTTTGACTATGTATAGACTCAGTGAGTGTAACGGATGTGAAATGGCTAGCTAGTTAGCGGGTGCGCGCTAGTAGCATTTCAATCAGTTACGTCACTTGCTCTGAGACTTAAGTAGTGTTGCCCCTTGCTTTGCAAGGGCCGTGGCCTTTGTGGAGCGATGGGTAGCGATGCTTCGTGGGCGACTGTTGTTGATGTGTGCAGAGGGTCCCTGGTTCGCGCCCGTGTCGGGGCGAGGGGACGGTTTAAAGTTATACTGTTACATGAGCATAGCCTTGCTATTGAAAAAGGCTGCCGTAGGCAGAGAAGAGAAGACAGACTATGTGCACACTGCCCACAAAATGTGGTGGAAACTGAGCTGCACTTCCTAACCTCCTCCCAGATGTATGACTATATTAGAGACACATATTCCCTCAGATTACACAGATCCACAAAGAATTCGAAAAATAAACCCAATTTTGAGAAACTCCCATATCTACTGTGTGAAATACCACAGTGTGCCATCACAGCAGCAAGATGTGTGACCTGTTGCCACAAGAAAATGGCAACCAGTGAAGCACAAACATCATTGTAAATACAACCCATATTTATGTTTATTTATTTTCCCTTTTGTACTTGAACTATTTGCACATTGTTACAACACTGTATATAGACATAATATGACATTTGAAATGTCTTCTGTGAGTGTAATGTCTACTCTTGTCACGCCCTGACCTTAGAGATCCTTATTATTCTCTATGTTTGGTTAGGTCAGGGTGTGACTCGGGTGGGAAATTATATGTTTTCTGTTTCTTTGTTTCTCTTTCTACCACCAACGAGAGCTGTTACAACTCTTAATTTTTATTTCTCTTTTGTTTATTATCTACTTCACTTGATTTGGCAATGTTAGCCTATGTTTCCCATGCCAATAAAGCCATTAAATTGAAAATAGAAATAGGCCTCTGCAAATGGCAGGAGATTAAAACGGTGCAGAGCTGTTGAGCAGAGCTCTTGTAAAGGAAGTGAGTTTGTGTTTATACAGGACCTCCCGCCCTCACCTACCGTCAACCAATCATGTCAATGTGGAGCTGTAGGGAGCCCTCCGCATTGTTATAACATTTGGGAGGTGCACGGCGATGCGGTACGGAGCTCAAATTGGCCTCTACATGCCTCCAGAGCTCCACGATTGCATCACATCCTCCAACCACATTTTTGGATCAAATTTATTTAATCAAATGTATTTATTTATATAGCCCTTCTTACATTAGCTGACATATCAAAGTTTTGTACAGAAACCCAGCCTAAAGCAATGCAGGTGTAGAAGCACGGTGGCTAGGAAAACCTCCCTAGAAAGGCCAAAACCTAGGAAGAAACCTAGAGAGGAACCAGGCTATGAGGGGTGGCCAGTCCTCTTCTGGCTGTGCCGGGTGGAGATTATAACAGAACATGGCCAAGATGTTCAAATGTTCCTAAATGACCAGCATGGTCAAATAATAAAAATCACAGTACTTGTCGAGGGTGCAACAAGTCAGCACCTCAGGAGTAAATGTCAGTTGGCTTTTTATAGCCAATCATTGAGAGTATCTCTACCGCTCCTGCTGTCTCTAGAGAGTTGAAAACAGCAGGTCTGGGACAGGTGGCACGTCCGGTGAACAGGTCAGGGTTCCATAACCGCAGGCAGAACAGTTGAAACTGGAGCAGCAGCACGGCCAGGTGGACTGGGGACAGCAAGGAGTCATCATGCCAGGTAGTCCTGGGGCATGGTCCTAGGGCTCAGGTCCGCCGAGAGAGAGAAAGAAAGAAAGAAAGAGAGAAAGAGATAATTAGAGAGAGCATACTTAAATTCACTCAGGACACCGAATAAAACAGGAGAAATACTCCAGATATAACAGACTGACCCTAGCCCCCCGACACATAAACTACTGCAGCATAAATACTGGAGGCTGAGACAGGAGGGGTCAGGAGACACTGTGGCCCCATCCGATGATACCCCCAGACAGGGCCAAACAGGCAGGATATAACCCCACCCACTTTGCCAATGCACAGCCCCCACACCACTAGAGGGATATCTTCAACCACCAACTTACCATCCTGAGACAAGGTCGAGTATAGCCCACAAAGATCTCCGCCACAGCACAACCCAAGGGGGGGTCGCAAACCCAGACAGGAAGACCACGTCAGCGACTCAACCCACTCAAGTGACGCACCCCTTCTAGGGACGGCATGAAAGAGCACCAGTAAGCCAGTGACTCAGCCCCTGTAATAGGGTTAGAGGCAGAGAATCCCAGTGGAGAGAGGGGAACCGGCCAGGCAGAGACAGCAAGGGTGGTTCGTTGCTCCAGAGCCTTTCCGTTCACCCTCACACCCCTGGGCCAGACTACACTCAATCATATGACCTACTGAAGAGATGAGTCTTCAGTAAAGACTTAAAGGTTGAGACCGAGTCTGCGTCTCTCACATGGGTAGGCAGACCATTCCATAAAAATGGAGCTCTATAGGAGAAAGCCCTGCCTCCAGCTGTTTGCTTAGAAATTCTAGGGACAATTAGGAGGCCTGCGTCTTGTGACCGTAGCGTACGTGTAGGTATGTACGGCAGGCCCAAATTGGAAAGATTTGGATCAAGCATAAATTGTCTTGAAGTTCCATCTACTGGTTTTTCAAAAGCATCTGTCATATTCTGTTTTGTTCATATTCATTTTGTTACCACAGAGAAAGACTCTAGAGGATGGTAACATCATAAAGTTGAACAATGAGACAATATTTCTGAAATGGAATGGTCCGTTGGTACTTAAAGAAAACGATGTCAGATCAGTCTTGCTGTGAGATGTTACCCCACTCTTCCACCAAGGCACCTGCAAGTTCCCGGACATTTCTGGGGGGAATGGCCCTAGCACTCACCCTCCGATCTAACAGGTCCCAGACGTGCTCAATGGGTGAGAGATCTGGGCTCTTCGCTGGCCATGGCAGAACACTGACATTCCTGTCTTGCAGGAAATCACGCACAGAACGAGCAGTATGGCTGGTGGCATTGTCATGCTGGAGGGTCATGTCAGGATGAGCCTGCAGGAGGGGTACCACATGAGGGAGGAGGATGTCTTCCCTGTAACGCACAGCATTGAGATTGCCTGCAATGACAACAAGCTCAGCCCGATGATGCTGTGACACACCGCCCCAGGCCATGACGGACCCTCCACCTCCAAATCGATCCCGCTCCAGTGTACAGGCCTCGGTGTAACGCTCATTCCGTCAACGATAAACGCGAATCTGACCATCACCCCTGGTAAGACAAAAGAACACTTTTTGCTAATCCTGTCTGGTCCAGCGACGGTGGGTTTGTGCCTATAGGCAACATTGTTGCCGGTGATGTCTGGTGAGGACCTGCCTTACAACAGGCCTACAAGCCCTCAGTCCAGCCTCTCTCAGCCTCATTCTGTGGTTCTGCGACTCGCAAACATGACAGCTCACTGGCTAACACTGTCAAACAAGCTCGGAATGAACACCCACAAGCTTACTATCATAGGCTTCGTTCAGCTTACTTTGGCCTACTTACAGAAACAGGAATGGAAGAGCTGTTACCATTCAAACAAATGTTTCTGTTGAACATGTATCCCAACTTCATTACCTACTTGGGCCTTACCGCCCAAGTTGGTTTGCCAATCTCTGAACTCAGACAATTTACACGCAAAGCTTTTGAGGCATCAAAAGTGCGCAGCTTTGAGAGCCTTGACATTCCAGTTCTGAAGTTTGAACAGGAGCACACACTCCAGTTAGAGGGTTCATTGTTAGGTATTGAAGCGTCAATAGATGACACACAGCAACAGTTTCTACCACAAAACCACAATACTAATACCCACTATGGTGGGTATAACTGTAAAGTACGTCGCCAACGAAACGGCTACCTTTACAATCGATCGGATCATTATGTTCCTGCACCACATCCACCCGAAGTGTCAGAACACAAAGGTGATGAAGGGTTCAATAACAACTGAAACATACGTGAATACTCTCTAAAAGCTCTGCTAAGAGAAGTGGAAAAAATGTGATAACCCAGACAAGTCACTATGACTAGACGTGGAATTGCTGGACAACAGGTCCGCCAGAATTTACACCCTTAGCAAGGACGTTAACAATCAAATTACCCCCGCTCTCACTCAAAACCCTATCCAGGGCCAGCTAGATCAAGACACAATCACGCAGGATTTGTTGATAGACTCTGATAAAAAGGTTGCGAAGAAAAAGGTCAAAAACTTTGCAGGATAAAATTCCACTCAACCTGAGAAGTCAATCTGTTTTCACAACCCGAGAAGTCAATCTGTTTTCACCATGAAGAAATTAAATGACACACCACCTCATTGCGAACGATCACCCCACTTTGTGGACTACATGACCACAAAACGCAACTCAAGGCGCCCATACCTGGAAACAGTCCTGGAGGACTGCTTAACCTGTCATGTGCTAATTGATTCGGGCTCGACTATATCACTCATCTCTCAAACGCTGTTCGATGATCTCAAAAATGCTTTGAACCCAGCTAAACATTTGTTGAAAACAGAACAATGCAATACGCTCCTTTGAGGTGTCACTCAGGCTACCTCGCCTCTCACAACACGAATCATGCTGAAACTACTTTTCCAAGACGTATTGCTTGTTCACCCTGTGTATGTTACCAGCCTCGAATCTGAACCACTGCTACTCGGAACAGACTTGATGGATCGTTTGATCCCTCTAATGGATTGGAAGACCAACCAAGTATGGTCAAAGGCAGCGGTGCAGTCTCCATCGACCACACTGTCGTCTCCAACCGTTGACTGCAACACCGTCACCCACAAGAACCATTTATCACAAGGACCCCTTTTGAAAAAGATCTCAACACTTCTCGGTGCTGTATCTGACCCAAGGAGATAGTATGATATCTCGTAACCTTCAATCAGCAAACCTGATTGAAAAGCCTGTTCATGATTTATAGCCAGTAGTCTCTGTGAATGGCCAGCTTCCCTCCTCCTTGGAGTCACGCGATTCTGTTGCTGAGATTAACCTTTCTAGCCCAGGGGTTCCTCTAGCGGAACACCCACAACATTCCGCTGAAAAGGCAGTGCGCGAAATTCAAAAATATATTTTTTAAATATGTAACTTTCACACATTAACAAGTCCAATACAGCAAATGAAAGATAAACATCTTGTTAATCTACCCATGGTGTCAGATTTCAAAAATGATTTACAGCAAAAACACAACATATGATTATGTTAGGTCAGAGCCAAGTCACAAACACACACAGCCATTTTTTCAGCCAACGATAGGAGTTACAAAATGCAGAAATATAGATAAAATGAATCACTAACCTTTGATTATCTTCATCAGATGACACTCATAGGACATCATGTTATACATGTATTGTGTGTTGTTCGATAACGTGCATATATATATATATAAAAAAATTCTCAGTTTACATTGGCGCGTTACGTGCAGTAATGTTTTGATTTCCAAAACATCCGGTGATTTTGCAGAAATACTCATAATAAACATTGATAAAAGATGCAAGTGTTATTCACAGAATTAAAGATAAACTTATCCTCTATGCAACCGCTGTGTCAGATTTCAAAAAAACTTTACGGAAAAAGAATAATCTGAGAACGGCGCTCAGAACCCAAAATAGCCAAAGAAATATCCGCCCTATTGGCGTCAACAGAAGCTACAAAAAAGCACTATAAATATTCACTTACCTTTGAATATCTTCATCAGAAGGCAGTCCCAGGAATCCCAGTTCGACAATAAATGACTGATTTGTTCCATAAAGTTCCATAAAGCCCATCATTTAGCCACTTGTTGTTAGCATGTTCAGCCCAGTAATCCATCTTCATGAGGCACGAGCAATTCCTCCAGACAAACTCAAAGTTCCGTTACAGGTCGTAGAAACTGTCAAATGATGTATGTCAAATGATGTATGCAATCCATATTTAGGATGTTTTTAACATTAATCATCAATAAGGTTCCAACCGCAGAATTTCATTGTCTGAAGAAAAGCATTGGAACGAAAGCATACTCTCTCGTGACCTCGCATAATGAGACTGAGGCTTTCTGCAGACCACTCAGTAAAAGAGCTCCTATGAGCCCCTCCTTTATAGTAGAATCCTACAACCAGTATCGAAAGACGGTGACATCTTGTGGAAGCCCTAGGAAGTGCATGCACATCCATAACTAACAGGGATTTCAATAGGCACTGTTTTGAAAATCGATTTCTCACTTCCTGTTTGGATTTCTTCTCAGGTTTTTGTCTACCATATGAGTTCTGTTATACTCACAGACATAATTCAAACAGTTTTAGAAACTGCAGCGTGTTTTCTATCCAATAGTAATAATAATATGCATATATTACCATGTGGGGCAGAGTAGGAGGCAGTTCAGTTTGGGCACACAATTCATCCAAAGTGAAAATGCTGCCCCCTATCCCAAACAGGTTTTAACTTCCCTTGTCCTCCGGACACTTCTGCAAGCACTGCGGGCGTCTCGGGATTAAAAGCATCAACGAGCAGAGTGTACTCTGCTTCCGATGATACATTTTCTGATTTGAGGGGGACTGAAACCCTGTACAATGAATCTAACGGCGTCAGTCCCGCAACTGACCTGATGATTTGCAGGTACTGGAACGGTCGCTACACACGGACGCTGTGGTGAGTGACAGGCCTCGACAGCCACTGAGCGTTTTGAAGCACAAACACGAGGAGATTTGGTTGAATGGTTACAGACAATCTACAAACTACGCGGCTGCTGACAACTCGTACACAGGGTCCGACCTTTTCATTTGTGCCTCGGATACCCACACCAACCACTGGTGGGAGGGTCCCGAGACACAAAGGGGGGGAATACCAGCCCAGACCCATGAGCCTCCTCGAGGCCGGTGGGGGGGTCGAGACTACGTGCAGCACCGTACGAGGCCGCCAGAGCAGGAATAAATCTTGTTGTAAACTTTCCCATGAGAACAGAGAGGAGCGGACAGGCCCTTCGATGGGGATAACTCAGAACACATCTGAGATATCACTGAGGTGTACCACACTGGTCGTAAAAGAAGTCCAGTGGACCTTTCCACCTCCAAAACAAATGGCAACAATAATGATTATTTGCCATGTGTAGTAGCCACTACAATGCAACTAGTAATGTGCTCTAATAATTTATTCCGGTAGGATAACATTTCAGAACAAATCGGTAGGATACCTGGTCTCCTTGAGTACCAGTACCAATGCCAGCAACAGTTAGTCCAGCAACAATCAGTAAGAAGGTTAGAGACCTAACAAATCAAATTGCGCTTGACAACAGCGACAAAGTAGTTAGGAGTCACTCCAGATTGCAACACGTGGAAGGGAATCTCCAGAGCACTCTTCCAATGGTTAGCACACATGCCACTAATAAATAGAACCCTCCATTCTGGAGGAAAGTTATTAGAAGTCATGGACCATGATCACACCGCGTACGACTGGTTCATTGCTTATAGAGTACTTCCGTCGTTAGGCTAGCTCCTCCGTGGATGACATAGCTATGAAATAGACTTCTTCATACCTATCGCCCCTACAATAGTGGAAGACACAGTGGCTTGTAGTAAAACCACTACAGACTCCCTCGACACCAATTCTGACTGACCTCCAGGTATTGACCTGAAAATTACCTGATTGCGTCAGACTCATTCTGAACAAGTTGTAGGAGACCAGGATACTTGGTTTTCTTCCCTTGGCATGCACGCTTGTGTAAGCATAAACGCACATGTACAACGGTACATTCAATGAGGATTGTGGCTAGGATCACTTAAGGGTCTGAGCAAAACGCCAGCCTGGGTAAAATTGAAAATTTACCCTGAGGCTTTTGGCCCTACTGCCACCGTACTCACCAGTTTCTCCCCAGAAGTCCATAGGTCTTGTCGACTGCCCAAAACTAGTGCCTTGCAGCTGTAGACTTAACATCTAGTTATCAACTTAGGATAGTGCCCTAAGCAACACACCGCAAAGTAGGTACGCCCTAGACATGACATTAGCGACAATGCCATGATACTCATTTTGCCAAGACCTTGGACGTATATAGAATACAGTCCAATTAGATGATTAAGGTGTGATAACTATATTTTGTATTTATCTTTTGTTTATGCTTTTATTCATTTTTTCATTTTCTTTGACACTTAGGACGTGATAGAGCCATAAACAACTTTCCCATACAACCATCAGTTAGTGCCACAACACCGCTCATTTGGGAGGAAATGTAATTATATATTTTGGGAGTGTGTGTGTGTTAACATCTGCCTAAGTTACTGCCCAGATCCTCCAGTCCGGATGACCAGACGACAGGTCCGGAACGGCGATCCCCAACCCGGATATCAATCAAATTTCTTTATAAAGCCCTTCTTACATCCGCTGATGTCACAAGTTGCTGGACAGAAACCAAGCCAAACATCCCCTGGCCATTCCTGTGGTACGTTGCAGCATCCAGAAAACCTACCAAGGTAAACCACCAGAGGGGGACAACAATGATGACCCACAACCAGGAAAACCCACGGTCATTTTTATGTTGGTTTGCAACTTGCTGGACAATTACAAGATTGAACCCAACAGAGAGGGACTGTCATGACTGTCATGACTGCCCTGTTAGGTGAGGATCATAACCCCCCCCCCCTTTCTTTCTTTCACACCGAAACATCAAAATGTTGCAAATCTTGTGATTAAACATGAAACTATTTGTGAGAACATAAAATGTGATTTTAGTTCCTAAATGAGAGAATTGTTTCATAAGTAAACTTATGCTCAATCAGTAAGCCCACCCACGGGAGCACAGACATTGGTTAGAAGGATGAAACATGCCCCTTCTCCTCCCCAGTACAAAAGCCCCCATAACGATCATTAACATTTAGTTCCAGAAATGTGAGGACTGCTGTCCGAATGTTTAGAAGGGCGAATTTCAATTTGGAGGTGACGATCACCACGCTGGAATGGTGAATTTCGACTAGACCAGCCAAAATACAGCACAAGCTGATTATGGCAACTTGGTATGAACTTTGAACTATTATTCACTAAAGAAGAAGTGATAGATCCTAGACGTCGCGTTATCAGCTGCAGCTGTAAATGTACGTGGCCTAGGAAATGACAGACAATCTCCTAAGAACGACAGGGTACTTCAATGTATCCGCTCTACAACACTACGAGCAGAAAGATTCTTCAAAGGACAATGGCGATCTCTGCTGGGCAAACCGGTCTTCCATCTATCGAAGTGCAGCTCTGAGTAAATATATATCTTGCATTTTCCTTTTCCGAATGAGCGGTTATTAGTATGCATAAGATACTGTATGTATGGTAGCATAGCTTCTCAAGGTTTTTATTCGGAAGACAGCAGCTCTATAAACATGCTTCCGTGGTGCCCAAGGTTATTAATGAGTTAATTGTTGCATGGTTTAATTCAATCAGACAATCAAGGTCCTAAACGATATCATAACCACCATCGATAAAAAACAGTTCTGTACAGCAGTCTTCATCGACCTGGCCAAGGCTTTCGACTCTGTCAGTCACCGTATTCTTATCCGCAGACTCAACAATCTTGGTTTCTCTAATGACTGCATTGCCTGGTTCACTAACTACTTCCCAGACAGAGTTCAGTGTGTCAAATTGGAGGGCCTGTTGTCCGGACCTCTGGCAGTCTCTATGGGGGTGCCACAGGTCTCAATTCTCGGGCCGACTCTTTTCTTTGTATATATCACTCTTGCTGCGGGTGACTCTTTAATCCACACGACACCATTCTGTATACATCTGGCCCTTCTTTGGACACTGTGTTAACAAACCTCCAAACGAGCTTCAATGCCATACAACACTCCTTCCGTGGCCTCCAACTGCACTTAAATGCTAGTAAAACTAAATGCATGCTCTTCAACCGATCGCTGTAAACTCTCCTTCCAGACTCATATCAAGCATCTCCAATCCAATTAAATCTAGAATCGCCTTCCTATTTCGCAACAAAGCCTCCTTCACTCATGCTGCCAAACATACCTTCGTAAAACTGACTATCCTGCCGATCCTTGACTTCGGCGATGTCATTTACAAAATAGCCTCCAACACGCGAACACTGCACGCACTCCAGCAGGTATATTTCACTGGTCATCCCCAAAGCCAACACCTCCTTTGGCCACCTTTCCTTTCAGTTCTCTGCTGCCAATGACTGGAACGAATTGCAAAAATCACTGAAGTTGAAGACTTATACATGTATCCCCCTCACTAACTTCAAGCATTGACTGTCAGAGCAGCTTTCAGATCGCTGCAGCTGTACACAGCCCATCTGTAAATAGCCCATCCAACCAACTACCTACCTCATCTCCATATTTGTTTTTTTTTCTGCTCTTTTGCACACCAGTATTTCTACTTGCACATCCTCATCTGCACATCTATCACTCCAGTGTTAATTGCTAAATTGTAATTACTTCTCCACTATGGCCTATTTATTGCCTTACCTCCTTACTTCATTTGCACACACTCAATACAGCTTTTCTATTGTGTTATTGAGTGTACGTTTGTTTATCCCATGTGTAACTCTGTGTTGTTGTTTTTGTCGCACTGCTTTGCTTTATCTTGGCCATGTCGCAGTTGTAAATGAGAACTTGTTCTCAACTGGCCTACCTGGTTAAATAAAGGTGAAAAATAATAATAATAAAAAAATCACGTAATCAATTAAACATTAGGTAATCGATTTGATAAAATAGCCTGTCATCTGATTTAATCATAGTCAGAGACATAACACGTCTTAGGGCTAAATTCATCTTTAGAACCTAGAGCATCGTTAAATCTCCAAGATGTTTACCAAAACCATCGTTATTAACGTTGCACTTGAAAACTCTTAATCCAACACCTGCCTCAGACCGCCTATAGAACAGCTAAGTGCGGTGTTACTTTTATATACAGAATATCTCCACTAAACCTAGAATCACATGGTTTATCCATCTCTCTGTGGCCGCCGTAACTTCCGATCAAAGTTGACTACAAGTACAAAGTTGCCAATGTCTTTGCAATTGATACAAACAAGAAATGTATAAAAACAATATGCTTCAAATGAAAACTGAGATGACTGCATTGAAACATAGATACAGTAGGCTATAGTTTTATTTCAATCATATTGAAATACATTTCATGTTCAATAAATTGAGTTCTATTTTTCTACTTAGGCTACTGTCTATAATTTGTCTCAAATTAGCCCCAAATGTAGCCTCAAATGTGGGCAATGAAGTGCCAAATCTGTGATTTTGTGATTTTTTTTAGTACGCATTACAATAAGCCGCCTCACTGTTGCAGCCGTGGTAATCATTGGTGCAAAAAGTACCCAAATGTGATACTTGAGTAAAAGTAAAGATACCTTAATAGAAAATGACTCAAGTTGTCACGATCGTCTTGAGGATAATGAGTGGACCAAGGCACAGCGTGTGAAAAATCCATCTTTTATTTGGAAGACAAAACGAACAAAAACAAAGTGACGCTATAAAAGACTAAGTGCACACATGCAACCTAGAACATAGACAATTACCCACAAAACCCAAATGCCTATGGCTGCCTTAAATATGGCTCTCAATCAGAGACAATGAACCACAGCTGCCTCTAATTGAGAACCAATCTAGGCAGCCATAGACATACAAACACCTAGACAAGACACTGACCCATTAAACGTACAAAACCCCTAGACAATCAGAAAAAAACACATACATTCCCCATGTCACACCCTGACCTAACTAAAATAATAAAGAAAACAAAGATAACTAAGGCCAGGGCGTGACACAAGTAAAAGTGAGTCACCTAGTAAAATACTACTAAAGAGTCAAAAAGTATTTGGTTTTAAATATACTGAAGTATCAAAAGTAAATATAATTACTTAAATAGACTTAAATATCAAAAGTAAAGGTATAAATAATTTCAAATTCCTTATATTAAGCAAACCAGACAATTGTCTTGTTTTTTAAATAGATAGCCAGGGCACACACACATTTTACAAACAAGGCATTTGTGTTTAATGAGTCTGTCACATCAGAGGCAGTAGGGATGACCAGGGATTTTCTCTTTAAGTGTGTGAATTTGACAATTTTCCTGTCCTGCTACAGTAAGCATTCAAAATGTAACAAGTACTTTTGGGTGTCAGGAAAAATGTATGGAGTAAAAAAGTACATTACTTTCTTTAGGAATGTAGTGAAGTAAAAGTAAAATAAATAAATGGTAGAGATAAACTAAAAAAATACTTGAGTAGTACTTTAAAGTATTTTTACTTCAGCTCTTTACACCACTGGTGGTAATACAGTATCTCTCTAGGAGCTGAATTGAGAAAGAAAGGCAGCTCTGTTCTCAGATAATATTTCTCAATTCAAATCTTACCATAACATTATAATTATTTCACAATACTGACTACGGATCAGCTCTTGAAGAGATAGGCTATTACCACCTAGTCTGCAAATATCACTAATGCGCATCCAATACAAATGCACTAAATCACCGGTTGAAATGTTTCCAAGGGTAAACACTACAACCACTACATTTTTATTACACACTTGGTTTTTGCTATATTTTTTATATATAGGTGTGACGTCATTACGTCCAGCTGTTTTTATCGACACAAGATAGTTAAATGGAAACGCACCCTATTCTGCTAAGGGTGGAACAGGCTAAATCTGATAATAACACAACAACAAGTTGATGGCTGTAGCCAACTACTGTAGCTAACTAGCCAACTAACTTCTGTAACTAGCCAGTAAGCTAGCTAGCAAAGCTAAAGGGATTGCAAACAGGTTAACATAACTCTAGCCAAACAACAACAACAAAAACATTTTGAAAATAAACTAGCTGGCTAGCATTTATAAAACCATAAAACACGTTCCTCACACGCTAGGAACGTATTTCCTCCAACATTTAATGAAAAAAATTGCCTCTTGCTCCCAAAACACACATTTTCTGGAGACTTGTGGGCGGAGTGCTGCTGACATCGCATCACACTGTATGCGCTTTTGGTAGCCTGATTGCATCCAGACCAAAGGCGACCCGTCAATCATGGTTCACCTGTTTTGAGCCACACCTTTTAACCTCTTAAACTAGGGGGCAGTATTTTCACGTCCGGATGAAAAGCGTGCACAAAGTAAACTGCTTGTTACTCAGGCCCAGAAGCTAGAATATGCATATAATTAGTAGATTTGGATAGAAAACACTCTAAAGTTTCTAAAACTGTTAGTATAATGTCTGTGAGTATAACAGAACTCATATGGCAGGCAAAAATCTGAGAAAAATCCAACCAGGAAGTGGGAAATCGGAGGTTTGTAGTTTTTCAAGTGATTGCCTGTCCAATATCCAGTGTAAACGGGGTCAGATTGCACTTCTTAAGGCTTCCAATAGATGTCAACAGTCTTTAGAAAGTTGTTTCAGGCTTCTATTGTGAAAGGGGAGCGAATAAGCCCACTCACAGTATGTGGCTCAGCTGAAAGACTTTAGTTGTTTATCGTGCGCGGCCGTGAGTGTGAGCTCCGTTCCCTTTCCTTTCTAATAACAACGGAATTGTCCGGTTGAAACATTATTGAAAATGTATGATAAAAACATCCTAAGGATTCTGTACATCGTTTGACATGTTTCTACGAACTGTAATGGAACTTTTTTGACTTTTCGTCTGGACTTAGTTTCCGCGCGCGAACAAAAAGGAGGTTTTTGGACATAAAGATGAACTTTATCGAACAAAATGAACATTTATTGTGGAACTGGGATTCCTGGGAGTGCATTCCGATGAAGATCATCAAAGGTAAGTGAATATTTATAACGCTATTTCTGACTTTTGTTGACCTTGTATCTGTATGGCTTGTTTTGGTGGCTGAGTGCTGTACTCAGATTATCGCATGGTGTGCTTTCGCCGTAAAGCTTTTTTGAAATCTGACACAGCGGTTGCATTAAGGAGAAGTTTATCTTTAATCCTATGTGTAACACTTGTATCATTCATCAAAGTTTATGATGAGTATTTCTGTAAATTGATGTGGCTCTCTGCAAATTCACCGGATGTTTTGGAGGCACAACATTACTGAACATAACGCGCAAATGTAAACTGAGATTTTTGGATATAAATATTAACTTTATCAAACAAAACATACATGTATTTTGTAACATGAAGTCCTATGAGTGCCACCTGATGAAGATCATCAAAGGTTAGTGAATAATTTTATCTCTATTTCTGCTTTTTGTGACTACTCTCTTTGGCTGGAAAATGGCTATGTTTTTTGTGACTAGGCGCTAACCAAACATAATCGCATGGTATGCTTTCGCCGTAAAGCCTTTTTGAAATCGGACACTGTGGTTGGATTAACAAGAAGTTTATCTTTGAAATGGTGTATAAGACTTGTATGTTTGAGGAATTTTAATTTGGGGATTTCTGTTGTTTGAATTTGGCACCCTGCAATTTCACTGGCTGTTGTCAAATCGATCCCGTTAACGGGATTTGAGCCATATGAAGTTTTAAGCTTAAAAAAAGTTTTGCATGTTATTTTGGCATTAATACGTGTCACATATCAGTTAGCAAACCATGTCAAAAATAAATGAAGAATCATTGCTCTGAGCCTAGCTCAGTACTTTCTGTGGTGGTGGGGCAGTCAGTGGAAAATATGGAGCATAGGGGTTGGTAATGTTCTCAAGTTGAACCGGGATTGGCTCAGTGTTCTGTCACTCATGGGGACACTACATCACCGCCAAATCCAAGGGTAGAGCTCGATAATTCGCGCCTCTTGTGTGCTGCCATAGTTACATTAGAAGTGCCAATCCAAGAAGGCTCAAGGTCATTGGCCACAGATAGAATTATGTCAAATCACGTTATATCTACAGCAGCTTTGATTGGACTGAACATGTCAACATCATACTTTCAAAATCTTAGCAGCAGTCATCATCATGAATCAAGTAGACAATCTAATGGACAATCCTTTTTAATCCTTGTCATATGAAGAAAAAGAATGACGAGAAAGTATAGGTAACATGTATCGGTGCTCATCGGCCATTGGACATAAACATTACACAACAAGTTGGAAATCGCGAATTCAACTATCAGTGGTTTGGAAGGAATCACTGAAAGCATTGCAAAGCAATCACTAGCCTGCTATTCAGTGGAGTAAGTGTGTGGTCCAAGTCTGGGTTTAAGGGTCTCTTCTCCAAGCTTAAAAGGATAAACATTCAACATTGGCCATGCTGTCTGTCCAGCATGACTTCTGCCACGCTCAAAATAACTGGAAACTCAAAACTGGGAAATCTGACTTCAGTGAGTTCAAGACAACTGGGAACTCTGGAAAAAACAACCTCTGAATGGGAAAATAGATATTGAAATTATAAGTCAGGAAATCGGGCCTCTTTCTAGAGCTCTGACCTGAAGATCACTTGAGTCATCATGATTCGACCATGTTTTTTTCCGAGTTCCCAGTTGTCTTGAAAGCACCATAAATCCAGAGAATGTCAGACTTTGATGTTTGATGACAAAGTTTTCCCATGAAGGATCGCCACCCCACCTTCCTGTTCAAGTGAGAACAGCACAACAATGTGAGTCCAATTATGTCTTGTATGAAGCTGCATAAATGATGTAATATGCCAGGGAAATATGTATACTGTAGCTAAGAAAGTCATACTAATTGTATGTTGTGTAGAAAGCTGTTTGTAGCCCATGTGCCTCATCCTAATAATTTGGTCCCTTTTCCCTTCTTAATTTCGCCTACTGTTCTGACTTGGTGGTGCACATGTAGCTTATAGCCTGTTTTAGAGAAATGTAATCATTGAATATTGTAAGAGCTTCCATTGTCTGGTTATATGCTCTCTTTATTTATCCTACGGTTCTGACTTGGTGTACAGGGAGAATATTGCAAAACGGCCCATATTTAGAATTCTGACGCTGTACATCTCAAAAGTGCTGAACAAATTGATATATTGACTACGTCCATCCTAGCTCGCTCATTACTGCCTTAATCGACATTGTGGATTGCCTCTTATCCGCTCGTCATCCCATAGTTTCAATTGCCATTAGAAGCCACATTTCTTTAAGCAAGTCAGCCATATCAGCTGTTTTTTTAAGGCAGTAAATGAGGATGAATGAACTGTTTCACTGCCGACAAGGCTTCGCTGATAGCCAGGTGTAAGGTGTTGGGACTGCTGTTTGGACTCTGCTGTTGGAACAGCTTTATGTAAGCCCTAAAAGTCTTTGGGCACCATTTGTCACAGTTATAGTGCAATTAATCTATTGTTTATTGTTGTGTTGTGTAGTGGTATTGCTGGCATGCATCAAAAACATATATGTATTTTTTCCCCACCAAGATTTACAAGCCAAAATTGCCACTGATCCAGACTGAAGAGAAATCTGCACATAATGTGTCCCTGATCACCTGAAGTGGTCAGCCAGATCTGAACCCAATCCAAGCACAATGCAACTTTTGTTTGTCTAGATCTGTAGTTTTTATGCTTTCTTCGTATTGTGATATCAGGTCAATGTCCCATGTAAGTGTCAAGTGTCGACACAGCCGTAGAACAGCTAAGTGCCCTCCCGAGTCACTTTATACACAGAAGATCTCTACTAAACATAGAATCACATGGTTTAGCTCAGGGGAAAGGCAACCCTGTTCATTGGCTGCAGTCCATATACATTCGTTTTATCCCCCCAGCCATTGCGCTAGCAACTTTCCCTCTGGAACTTTCCCTCTGGAATCCCCGTCAAAGTCCAATTCATAAATTCATAGTGCTACGGAGCGAGTGAAGAACTTTGATCAATTGTGGGGTTGATATGATCCACAATTCAATGCAAACTCTAGTCACATGTCAATCTCCGGTGGCCGCGAAGTGTAACATTTAACCAACACTGATGCATTTTCAGCATGTCTGACAAAATTATGATTCTAGCTTGCTAAAATATATATATATACTCTAGATACCATTGATTTTATCTTGAGTAAATTGGCTTAATCTTGTAGTGAAGAGCCTAAAACGTAGCTAGATTCATAAACATATTTTTGGAATTCTGAAATGTATCGGAATAAATGACCAAACTATTAAACTAGCTTGCCAGCTGGCCAGCTATGGGTAGCTAGCTACCTGGCAGGAGTGCTAGCTAGCTATGTTAGCTTGCTAGGTGCATTAATAGATTTAGGTGGGTTGCTATTAAGCTCAACTTCAAGATTTCCACAAAGGACTTGTGTTACGTTCTGACCTTAGTTCTTTTGTATTTTCTTTGTTTTAGTATGGTCAGGGCGTGAGTTGGGTGGGTAATCTATGTTTGTGTTTCTATGTTGGGTTTTTCGTTTGGCCTGATATGGTTCTCAATCAGAGGCAGGTGTTAGTCATTGTCTCTGATTGGGAACCATATTTAGGGAGCCTGTTTTCTGTTGTGTTTTGTGGGTGGTTGTCTTCCGTGTCTGTGTGTTCCACACGGAACTGTTTCGGTTTTAGTTCGTTCACTTTATTGTTTTGTATTTCAGTGTTCAGGTTTGTTCCATTAAATATTTGTAAAGGTTTTCTTCCAGGGGTGAAGGAGAGGACCAAAATGCAGCGCGGCTAGTGTTAAACATGTTTAATACAAACACAAGTGAAACACTACAAACAACCTACAAAATAACAAATGTGCAAAACCGATACAGACCTATCTGGTGCAGAACACAAACACAGAGACAGGTAACAATCACCCACAAACAAACAGTGAGAACACCCTACCTTAATATGACTCTCAATTAGAGGAAAACGCAAAACACCTGCCTCTAATCAAGAGCCATACCAGGCAACCCAAAACCAACATAGAAACGGAAAACATAGACTGCCCACCCAAAACTCACGCCTTGACCATCACACACATAAAAAACACCAGAAAACAGGTCAGGAACGTGACAGAACCCCCCCCCCTCAAGGTGCGAATGCCGGGCGCACCAGCACAAAGTCCAGGGGAGGGTCTGGGTGGGCATCTGACCACGGTGGTGGCTCAGGCTCCGGACGCTGTCCCCACACCACCATAGTCACTCCCCGCTTCTGTATCCCCCTCCCAATGACCACCCTCCAACTAAAACCACCTAAATGAAGGGGCAGCACCGGGATAAGGGGCAGCACCGGGATAAGGGGCAGCACCGGGATAAGGGGCAGCACCGGGATAAGGGGCAGCACTGGGATAAGGGGCAGGTCCTGGCTGAGGGACTCTGGCAGGTCCGGGCTGAGGGACTCTGGCAGGTCCGGGCTGAGGGACTCTGGCAGGTCCGGGCTGAGTGGCAGCTCCGGACTGAGTGGCAGCTCATGACTGAGTGGCAGCTCATGACTGAGTGGCAGCTCATGACTGTAGGGTAGCTCATGACTGTAGGGCAGCTCATGACTGTAGGGCAGCTCATGACTGTAGGGCAGCTCATGACTGTAGGGCAGCTCATGACTGTAGGGCAGCTCATGACTGTAGGGCAGCTCATGACTGTAAGGCAGCTCATGACTGTAAGGCAGCTCATGACTGTAGGGCAGCTCATGACTGTAGGGCAGCTCATGACTGTAGGGCAGCTCATGACTGTAGGGCAGCTCCTGACCGGAGGGCAACTCTGGCAGCTCCTGACCGGCTGGCGTCTCTGGCAGCTCCTGACTGGCTGGCGTCTCTGGCAGCTCCTGACTGGCTGGCGTCTCTGGCAGCTCCTGAGTGGCTGGCGGCTCTGGCAGCTCCTGACTGGCTGGCGGCTCTGGCAGCTCCTGACTGGCTGGCGGCTCTGGCAGCTCCTGACTGACGGACGGCTCTAGCGGCTCCTGACTGACGGATGGCTCTAATGGCTCGGGACAGACGGGCGGCTCTAATGGCTCGTGGCAGACGGATGGCTCAGAAGGCGCTGGGCAGACAGATGGCTCAGAAGGCGCTGGGCAGACAGATGGCTCAGACGGCGCTGGGCAGACAGATGGCTCAGACGGCGCTGGGCAGACAGATGGCTCAGACGGCGCTGGGCAGACAGATGGCTCAGACGGCGCTGGGCAGACAGATGGCTCAGACGGCGCTGGGCAGACAGATGGCTCAGACGGCGCTGGGCAGACAGATGGCTCAGACGGCGCTGGGCAGACAGATGGCTCAGACGGCGCTGGGCAGACAGATGGCTCAGACGGAGCTGGGCAGACAGGCAGTGCAGAAGGCGTTGGGCAGACGGCCGACTCTGCCCTGCTGAGGCGCACAGTAGGCCTGGTGCGTGGTGCCGGAACTGGAGGTACCGGGATGACGGCACGCACTTCAAGGCTAGTGCGGGGAGCAGGGACAGGGCACACTGACCTCTCGAAGCGCACTATAGGCCTGGTGCGTGGTACCGGAACTGGAGGTACCGGGCTGAGGGCACGCACCTCAGGGCGAGTGCGGGGAGAAGGAACAGTGCGTACAGGGCTCTGGAGACGCACAGATGGCTTAGTGCGTGGTGCCGGAACTGGAGGTACCGGGCTGAGGGCACGCACCTCAGGGCGAGTGCGGGGAGGAGGAACAGGGCTCTGGAGATGCACTGGAAGCCTGGTGCGTGGTGTAGGCACTGGTGGTACTGGGCTGGGACGGGAAGGTGGCGCCGGATATACCGGACCGTGAAGGAAGACACGCGCTCTTGAGCACCGAGCCTCTCCAACCCTACCAGGTTGAATGGTCCCCGTAGCCCTGCCAGTGCGGCGAGGTGGAAAAACCCGCACTGGGCTATGCAAGCGAACCGGGGACACCACCTGTAAGGCTGGTGCCATGTACGCCGGCCCGAGGAGACGTACTGGAGGCCAGATACGTTGGGCTGGCTTCATGACATCCGGCTCGATGCCCAACCTAGCCCTCCCAGTGCGGCAAGGTGGAATAGCCCGCACTGGGCTAAGCACGCGTACAGGAGACACCGTGCGCTCTTCCGCATAACACGGTGTCTGCCCGTACTCCCGCTCTCCACGGTAATCACACACCTCAGGGCGAGTACCGTGTATGCTACGCCAAACCAACATCTCTCTCTCTTCGCTCTCCCCCAATATCACCAACAACTCATCAAATGTCTCATAATCTCCCATCCTTTCACTTTGGGGCCCTTTATCAGGGTTGCTAAGCCCTAGTTCGGCGGCGAGAGTCGCCGCTCTAAAGATGCTACTGAAGCGGACCAAGACTATGGTGGAGTGGGGTCCACGTCCAGCGCCAGAGCCGCCACCGCGGACAGATCTCCACCCAGGATCTGATGGTTCACAGTATCAAAGGCAGCCGATAGGTCTAGAAGGATGAGAGCAGAGGAGAGAGAGTTAGCTTTAGCAGTGCGGAGCGCCTCCGTGACACAGAGAAGAGCAGTCTCAGTTGAATGACTAGTCTTGAAACCTGACTGATTTGGATCAAGAAGGTCATTCTGAGAGAGATAGCAGGAGAGCTGGCCAAGGACGGCACGTTCAAGAGTTTTGGAGAGAAAAGAAAGAAGGGATACTGGTCTGTAGTTGTTGACATCGGAGGGATCGAGTGTAGGTTTTTTCAGAAGGGGTGCAACTCTCGCTCTCTTGAAGACGGAAGGGACGTAGCCAGCGGTCAAGGATGAGTTGATGAGTGAGGTGAGGTAAGGGAGAAGGTCTCCGGAAATGGTCTGGAGAAGAGAGGAGGGGATGGGGTCAAGCGGGCAGGTTGTTGGGCGGCCGGCCGCCACAAGACGCGAGATTTCATCTGGAGAGAGAGGGGAGAAAGAGGTCAAAGCACAGGCTAGAGCAGTGTAAGCAGAACCAGTGGTGTCGTTTGACTTAGCAAACGAGGATCGGATGTCGTCGACCTTCTTTTCAAAATGGTTGACGAAGTCATCCTCAGAGAGGGGGGGGGGATTCAGGAGGGAGGAGAAGGTGGCAAAGAGCTTCCTAGGGTTAGAGGCAGATGCTTGGAATTTAGAGTGGTAGAAAGTGGCTTTAACAGCAGAGACAGAAGAGGAAAATGTAGAGAGGAGGGAGTGAAAGGATGCCAGGTCCGCAGGGAGGCGAGTTTTCCTCCATTTCCGCTCGGCTGCCCGGAGCCCTGTTCTGTGAGCTCGTAATGAGTCGTCGAGCCACGGAGCAGGAGGGGAGGACCGAGCCGGCCTGGAGGATAGAGGACATAGAGAGTCAAAGGATGCAGAAAGGGAGGAGAGGAGGGTTGAGGAGGCAGAATCAGGAGATAGGTTGGAGAAGGTTTGAGCAGAGGAAAGAGATGATAGGATGGAAGAGGAGAGAGTAGCGGGGGAGAGAGAGCGAAGGTTGGGACGGCGCGATACCATCCGAGTAGGGGCAGAGTGGGAAGTGTTGGATGAGAGCGAGAGGGAAAAGGATACAAGGTAGTGGTCGGAGACTTGGAGGGGAGTTGCAATGAGATTAGTGGAAGAACAGCATCTAGTAAAGATGAGGTCAAGCGTATTGCCTGCCTTGTGAGTAGGGGGGGAAGGTGAGAGGGTGAGGTCAAAAGAGAAGAGGAGTGGAAAGAAGGAGGCAGAGAGGAATGAGTCAAAGGTAGACGTGGGGAGGTTAAAGTCACCCAGAACTGTGAGAGGTGAGCCATCCTCAGGAAAGGAACTTATCAAGGCGTCAAGCTCATTGATGAACTCTCCAAGGGAACCTGGAGGGCGATAAATGATAAGGATGTTAAGCTTGAAAGTGCTGGTAACTGTGACAGCATGGAATTCAAAGGAGGCGATAAACAGATGGGTCAGGGGAGAAAGAGAGAATGTCCACTTGGGAGAGATGAGGATCCCAGTGCCACCACCCCGCTGACCAGAAGCTCTCGGGGTGTGCGAGAACACGTGGGCAGACGAGGAGAGAGCAGTAGGAGTAGCAGTGTTATCTGTGGTAATCCATGTTTCCGTCAGTGCCAATAAGTCGAGGGACTGGAGGGAAGCATAGGCTGAGATGAACTCTGCCTTGTTGGCCGCAGATCGGCAGTTCCAGAGGCTGCCGGAGACCTGGAACTCCACGTGGGTCGTGCGCGCTGGGACCACCAGGTTAGAGTGGCAGCGGCCATGCGGTGTGAAGCGTTTGTATGGTCTGTGCAGAGAGGAGAGAACAGGGATAGACAGACACATAGTTAACAGGCTACAGAAGAGGCTACGCTAATGCAAAGGAGATTGGAATGACAAGTGGACTACACTTCTCGAATGTCCAGAAAGTTAAGCTTACGTTGCAAAAATCTTATTGACTAAAATGATTAAAATGATACAGTACTGCTGGCTGGTGAAGTAGGCTAGCTAGCAGTGGCTGCGTTGTTGACTTTGTTTGAAAGTGTAGCTGGCTAGGTAACCTCGATAACTGGCTAGGTAACCTCGATAACCTCGATAATTACTCTAAACTACACAATTATCTTAGATACAAAGACAGCAAAGACAACTATGTATCTAGCTAACACTACACTGATCAAATCGTTTCGTTGTAATGTATTATTAGTTTCTACAGTGCTGCTAGTCGGTAGAAGTTGACTAGCTAGCTAGCAGTTGTTGACTAGGTAGGAGAACGGTGGCGCAGCGACGAAAATAGCTGGCTAGCTAACCTCGATAATTACTCTAAACTACACAATTATCTTAGATACAAAGACAACAAAGACAACTATGTAGCTAGCTAACACTACACTAATCAAATCGTTCCGTTGTAATGTATTATTAGTTTCTACAGTGCTGCTAGTCGGTAAAAGTTGACTAGCTAGCTAGCAGTTGTTGACTTAGTAGGAGAACGGTGGCGCGGCGCGGCAGACGAAAATAGCTGGCTAGCTAACCTCGATAATTACTCTAAACTACACAATTATCTTAGATACAAAGACAGCAAAGACAACTATGTAGCTAGCTAACACTACACTAATCAAATCGTTCCGTTGTAATGTATTAGTTTCTACAGTGCTGCTAGTCGGTAGAAGTTGACTAGCTAGCTAGCAGTTGTTGACTAGGTAGGAGAACGGTGGCGCGGCGCGGCGGACGAAAATAGCTGGCTAGCTAACCTCGATAATTACTCTAAATTAAATATTCATCATGAACACTTACCACGCTGCGCTTTGGTCCCCCTCTCTTTCTCCCAACGAAGATCGTTACAACTTGCCTCTCTGATCATCACTCTCCCTCGCTTGGGCAAGGGACATTTAAGGTACACTCGAATGTAACGATGTAAAACGTCGTTCCAGCTAGGTACCTCAACTGACCAACTGAGCAAATTGATCAGTTCAGTGATTGCCTGAATTCAACACACCTGGTCTTCCAGTTCAGTTCAACCAAAAATATGAAGTGCCTGCGGCACTCCAAGACCTGGGCTGCTTACCCATGGTTTAGCCTATCCATCTCTCTGTGACCACGATAACTACAGAACAAAGTTGACCACAAATAAAAAGTTGCCCGTGTCTTTGCAATTGATTCAAACAAGCAACATATACAAATACAAAGTTGCCAATGTCTTTGAAATTGATACAAACAAGTGACATATAAAAAAAAAGCTTCAAATGAAAACCGAGAGGATTGCATTAAAATATAAACAGTAGGCCTAAGCTATTAGCCTATTCAGTGGCGATTTTTAGCATGTAAATCTTGGTGTGGCTAAAAAAAGAAAAGTGGGTTGCATGCCAGCAAAGCCACTACACAACACAACACTAAACAATACATTAATTGCAATAAAACGATGACAAAAAGTGCCCATAAACTGTTAGGGCCTACATAAAGCTGTCACAACAGCAGAGTTCCAACAGCAGTCCCAAAACCTTACCACTGCTACCCCTGGCTTTCAGCGGAGCCTTGTCGGGCAGCGAAACTGTTCATTCAGCCTCATTTACTGCCATTAAAAAAAACATAGCTGATATGGCTGACTTGCTTAAACAAAATTGAATGTACAAACTATGGCATAATGGGACGACAAGCGGATAAGAGGAAATCCTTAATTTCGATTAAGACATTAATGAGCGAGCGGAAGTAGTTAATATAACTATTTGTTCAGCACTTTTGAGATGTACAGTGACAGAATTCAGAACATGGGCTGTTCTTACAGTTTACTCCCTGTACAACAAGTCAGAACCGTAGGATAAATAAAGGGGGCATATAAACAGACAATGAAAGCTCTTACAATATTCAATGATTACATTTCTCAAAAACAGGTCATAGGCTACATGTGCCCCACCAAGTCAGAACAGTAGGTGAAATAGGTGAAAATAGGTGAATAGGTGAAAATAGACCAAATTATTAGGGTGAGGCACATTGAAGGCCGTTTGGGTCTTTGCGTGTCAAAAAAGATACACGTTACATACCACTATTTGACGCATTAAAATAAGCTTTTAATTTGACACGTCAAATAACACAATTCTAAAATAGAATGTTGTGTGTGCTGAATTTGCACGTGCAAGCCAAGCGTCACCACTACTATCAGTAGCACTGTCAAAGCTGTACAAAAAAAAGTTTGCAATCAAGCACACAAAGGCAACGAAAGATGTGTTTACAATACCGCGCTGGTGAAAATAGATCAAAATAGACCAGGCACATGGGCTACTAACAGCTTACTACACAACATACACTTAGTATTACTTTCTTAGCTGCAGTATACATATCTCCCTGGAATATTACATAATTTATGCCGCGGCATACAAGACATTTTTGGACTCACCTTGTGAAGGAAAATTTTGTCCTCAAAGTCTGGCATTCCCTGGATTTAAAATACACAGACACTCTATTAAATAGCAGGCTAGTGGTTGCTTTGCAATGCTTGCAGTTAGCCACTGAGTCCTCATTGTTGAATTTGTTATTTTCAACTTGTTGTGTAATCTTTATGTCCAATGGCCGATGAGCATCGATACGTTTTTATAATCTCTCTTCATTATTTCTCTTCATATGACAAGGATTAAAAATGATTTGCCAGTAGATTGTCAACTTGATTGATGATGATGACTGCTAGATAAGACTTTGAAAGTAAGATGTTGACATGATCAGTCCAATCAAAGCTACTGTACATATAACGTGATTTGACGTAATTTTATTTGTGGCCAATGACCTTGAGCCTTCTTGGAAGGGAACTTGTAATATAACTCTAAGGCAGGACCCAAAGGGCTGAAATTTTGGATGTCTACACTTACTAAGGATTTAAACTTGGCGATGACATACTGTCCCCATGAGTGACAGAACACTGAGCCAATCACAGCGCAATGCTCTTATTTACACCACCCCCACAGAAAGTACTGAGCTAGGTTGAAACACCTGCATTCTGGAGCTGCCTCACTCAAGAAAACAAAAAAGAGACCATGCTTGTATGCGACTTTATTAACTAAATTATATATTTATTTTTTAAATTGTTTACAAATTGATATGTGACACGTATTAATGCCAAAATAACATGCAAAACAGGCAAGCCCCCCCACCCCCCAAAAAATATATTCATATATGTTTTATATATTTTTGGGGGGTTGAAAATGAGGGGCCATCAATATTGTGAAATAATTCCAATGTTAAGGAAAGATTTTAATGGAGAAAGCTGATCTGAGAGCAGCGCTCTCTTTCTTTCCGTCCCACCACCATCGGCACGTGCTCCAACGACGGACCTAGCGACCGTTATCTCTGCGTGGCGTTTTGGGAAAAGCATGATACATCTTCAGCCGTTGTAGGAAAGAGGCATCGTTGAGATACTCGTAGGACTAAGTTCCATCGCTATCTGGAAACCGGTCCCAGACCTCGCCAGAGCTCACCTACGACAGTAAGGCGGTGATGGCAAGACAAAAGCTGAGAAAAACGAAGTAAAATCAGTCCATAAGCATGTTGATAGAGGAGGCACTTCTACCCTCTCTCTTATCTCTCATGTTTTGTCTCGTCTGCATCATGCGATACATTTGGGGATTCACTCAGCCGTGCAAATGCCTATAACTGTTAGAAGGAAAACCTCATGCCTGATTCAAACCTTACCCAGGCAACACTTGAAATCAGTTAAATATCCTATTGATATTGATTTTGTAATGTGATATACAGGGATGTAACGCAGGTAAAGAAGTAAATGTTATTTGTTTGGTTCTGTGTTTAGATATCTGAGATGATTCTATTAGGCGCTCACAGCCATGTGAATTTTGGTGGCGCATGCCCAGGGGTGCAGGACACACATTGCATTTGCCCCAGGCCGCTATTTTCATGCCACCCCCAAAAGTGTTTGTCTGCGCTACAATGTGCCATGCTTGAGATGAGTCGTCTGATAGGAGAGTATTCATCTCCAGAAGGTGGAACAGGACGCATCTCGACGGAAGCACGCTAGGCCCTTTATCCACCACTGCAGCGGAACTTAGATGGAATGATAAGGCACATTGCTCATACCACTGCAGGTCTCCTTTCTCCTTGTGTAAGAGCGAATGCGTGCATGTGCATGTGCGTGTGTGTGTGTGTGTGTGTGTGTGTGTGTGTGTGTGTGTGTGTGTGTGTGTGAGAGAGAGAGAGAGAGAGAGAGAGAGAGAGAGAGAGAGAGAGAGAGAGAGAGAGAGAGAGAAACACTGCATGTGTGTGTCTGCTTGCAAGGCAGATATTTACAGAATTCCTTTTCCTCACTCCCACCCCTTCCCCTCATCTCACGTGTCTTGTTATCATCATCACTGACAAATGCGGTCAATCCAGACAATTTGAGTTGAAAGAAAAATTGGTAGTGAGTCTTGTATGATAGTAACATTTAATGAATAGCCCCATATCATAAGATGAGTTGAGATGGATATGTTGATGGTTTGCATGCTGATTTATAAAGTATGGTAATTGTCATAAAACATGTTTTCCAATATCCACCTCTCAGTAATGCAGAAACACTGTCCTCATCTGAATGAGTTTGCATTTTGAGAGCATATGAGCTGGCTCAATGGACTTCTATGGAGACAGTCAATTCAATTCAAGTGCAATGGAGGATTTTATTTAGCATGTGGTTTATTATCAAAACCTAAGAGACTCACCGATCAAAAAAACAATAAAGTGAACCGCCTAATCGTTAATTTAATCAATGAATGAATAATCGTTTTACGATGAAAATAAATACCCACGATCAATAAAAGAAACGTAAAATAACACCCTGAAAATAAACATGACATTCTAACCGACTTCAGCATGTTTCCAGCCTTGGGTGTGCCATAAAAGCGAGATAAGATGACAAATGAATTTCACTGAAGGTAATACAGTATATGACAATGAGGTAAAACGGATAGGTAAAACTTCCTAGTACCGGACATGTGCTATCATGTCAAGTCCTTGTCCTGGAATGGCAAGGAGTGGCATGATGGCACAACAGACAGGCTACAACTCTCCTCCATCGGGACAAATAAAAATATAGAGGTTGAGAGAGGTTGAGCAAAAATGAACTTGAGGGTGAATTGAGATGACAAATCTTCACAATCTGATGGTATATGTAGAATTTGATAGTAAAATAACCATTGACTATGGAAAATCACTCAACACTCTAGCAAGCTTCGTGTAGAATTACTATTTCAATATCTTGTGAGATTGTGTCATAAAGCATTTGTTGTGAAACACGAGATACAGGCTGGAACTAAGTGACATTTTGTTGCATCTTTTTAGTCAAATAAATTAGGTAGTCTAATGAACATATTCAGATACTATACAACCAGCCTTTCATTACCAATTCATTTAAATAAATGTTGTATTGTCAAATGCCCATGCTATAAAATCAAATACGCACACGGCCTAGCCTGTCGTTTCATTGTTTATGCTCAAAATATTCTGTGCAGTTTCATAAAAACGAATTTGAATCGAAAGTGGTTTAATTCGAAATAACCACTTCGGCATACACTTGCATGCCTTTACATAGGCTATCAAATGCTCAAAAACAATGGCACCAATTATAATACTCCATTGGGGTTAATTATATGCCATTGAATGGCATTTTCCTCCTCTTAGGCCTATACAGTAGGTCTATTTTTTTTTATTTTTTTTTTACGATAGTGAATATTTGAGTCGCGGTAGGCGCGGCCAAAGCAGACAGGGAAATATGAATTATGTCCCTCCCTCAAGAAAACAAAACCTCCTGGGTTGGTATAGGCTAAATCTATAAGTAGGCTATTCTCGGAGTCGAAGGAGACAAAAGGAATAATCTTACCACAAATTTAACTACTCTTGAAAGGGATATTGACATTTGAAACTGTCAGGAAGTTGCTGTTGGGTTGTTTAGTGCACTACCGATAATTACACTTTAAATGCACTGGAAAAGTGAACAGAAATTAGAATGTTGCAATGTTGTTGATGAGAATGAAAACGTTTCCAACGATGGGGTAAGTTCTGTTTTTCTAGCCTAGGACTAACCTACTTAAAAAAGAAAAGGACGAGTCAAAGATTCTGCTTTCATCGGAACAAGAATTGTGCCTTCCTTTCACCGCAGCCTGCAAAGATATAGCTATAGGTGTATTGTAAAAAAAAGTGCGCAAAATGACAACAAAAGGGGTTGAAATAGAATTGCTTGAAATTACTTTGCCAATTATACCTGTCAATATTATATTGTCCGTCTTCTATAGCGGCAGGTTCAGTGTTTTCACTTCCTAAATATTCAGCAATTAAGACTCAAGTAGTTAATGAGAGCTCTTCACCTTTAGGTTGTCCCGGGCAAACGTTTGTGTCAAAATTAATTGGTGTTATTAAATAAATCAATTCCCTTTCCCTGTCTACCTCGCGCTGGTTTTGATTGACATGCGAAATTGATACGTTGGGGAGTCAAGCGATGTGCTAAGCAGTTCAAAATCCCCAAATGCAAATCTCAAGAGCATAATGCACATTTGATAACTATTACCTCAAGTGTCGGCTGTTTTTTTTTAAAGTAATGGCTATCCTTCCCTTTTTAAATGTAATTTTGATAATCGCTAGGGTTGTCATGTTAAAAGGTGAAGAGGATGATAGTTATGGGATGTAGCTTGGGGAGTTTTTTTTTTAAAGCCGCTGAGTGTGACAGACCAAAATCCCCTGTTCCTATAGCTTGTGGTCATGTGTGAAGATTGCAAAGGCGACGTAGAGGTTATCAGCAGGTGGAGAGAGGGCAGGAGAGAAATTCGAATGGTAAAATTTCCTCATTTGATCTAATGAATAATTTGAAAACTAAAAATATTTTTTGCTAACAAATTCACCATGCGTTAGGCTACTCACATGCGATTTTTTTTAAAGTTATAAAGGTAGAGATGTTTGTTTGTTTTGTTTCAATCGCATGAGCCTGTCAAAATCTTTAAAAAAATAAGTAATTTAGCAAATAATAATAATAATTGGAATGGAGCGGATAACCTGAGACGTCTAATTCCCGCATTAGTAATTGGCACCAATGCGTAATTTGCGCCAAAGTTTTTGTTAGCAGGTGTATAAAGTAATATTAGGCAGAACCTGCGTCTTAACCGCGGTATGTTGTTCTATTCAGGGCACACCGGTGGAAGTCTTGGGTGACGATTCCTGCTCCCTCGGCTCATCCTCCCCGTCGCTACAGGCGATGGTGTCTGCACCTCTGTTGGGTAGAACTGTTTGTGCAAGTTGCAGCGAGGACATTTTGGATAAATACTTGCTGAAGGTAACATTTGTGATTGCATCTTGTTGCAACGTTTCACATTTTCTTTGGGTGGTCATTTTCGTGCATAGCTTGTACCTTTTTGTATTGATTTTAGTCGACTTACTGTACAACAATAGGCTATTTTTCTATTAGCATTAGCCTACTACTAAATAACGTAAGAATATTCTTGTTATTTCATTATTGTATGTTTTTTTTTCATAGGTTAACGACCTGTGCTGGCATGTGCGTTGTCTCTCCTGTAGCGTGTGCCAAACATCGCTTGGCAGTCATACAAGTTGTTACATCAAAGAAAAAGAGGTCTTTTGCAAATTGGACTACTTTAGGTATTTGAAATTGTTCGTGAATACATATCCAATAAAATAGAGTGGCTTTTTTGTTTTGTTTTGAATTTAAGGCATTTGTTTGCGTGTTCACGTCATCGTATTTGGCCTAAATAATAAACCAATAAATAAACATATTATAATTTATTTGTAACATGTTATTTACAAGATTGGATAGCATGTTGCGGCTACATTTAAAAATATATATATTTTACCCTTATTTTAACATGTAAATTGACTGAGAACATATTCTCATTTACAGCAACGACCTTGGGAATAGTTACAGCGGAGAGGAGGGGGGGATAAGTCAATATGCTTTTTATGATGTCCTTTTATTTGATTTAGCATTTAATTCCACGGCTAAACCACCATCTAACCAAAATGGCAAGTATTTACCTGACTATTAAAACCTGTAGACTATTTATTGCAGAAGATATGGAACATGGTGCGCGTGCTGCGGTCGAAATATCCACTCTACAGACTGGGTCCGCCGGGCGAAGGGCAACGTGTACCACCTGGCGTGTTTCGCCTGTTTCTCCTGTAAGAGGCAGCTGTCCACGGGGGAAGAGTTTGCCCTGGTGGAGGAGAAGGTGCTGTGTCGTGTCCACTACGACTGTATGCTGGACAACCTGAAACGGGCCGTGGAGAAAGGTGAGCATTCTGTAGCAGAGTAATACAAATATTAGAACAACTTATACTGGTATAGCGACCTGAATTATGATAGAAAATAAATCGAATAACTCATTATAAAATGCAGCAATCTTTGCTGCATTTTTGCTGCAATTAAAAAATATACTAATGCTTATTTATTATCAACATAGGTCAAGTGGAGCCTAAATAAGTAGTACTAACAAAATAGATAATGTTGAAAGTGTTTCTTACTTAAATTTCTGATATGTCTACCTATGCCGGAATAAAGCAATGCTTAATGTGGTGCCTGGAGAACGACTGCACCAGCAGCTCGCAATCTTTCAACAATGTATATTGTATTATGTTTGTTAATACGTTCTGGAAACCACTGAGGAAATAACAATACAATGGATGCATTGTCTTTGATTCATAATTTCTGGTCAAATTGGTCATATATATGTATACCTTTACTATACTGTAAAATACATCAACCAAAAGATAAAGCCCCTTGACATTTATAATAAAACAGCCTAAATTAGATTGTCAATTGATTCAAAAATGTAAAAACTGCCTATTGTCTCTGATAGGGAACAAAGTAACTTCCCATTTCTCAGATAAGAAGCCATTTGGTGTCAATAAACAAGATAAGCTTTAATATTGTTGTCTTACGCTTGCCATGTCGAGTATCATGATTATGAGCTCATTAATTAAGGAGATCCATCATCTTTAACTAGGAAATGGTGTGAACCTAGAGGGGGCGATGCCAACAGAACAGGAAGTGAATCAGCCCAAGCCGTCGAAAAGAGCGCGCACCAGCTTCACCGCTGACCAATTACAGGTGAGTATCACCGTCCTGTCAATCTCTCCCAAACATAGCCACAATATATATTACATAGCATTGTGAGATAGCTGGATATTGAATTTTGGTTCAATATGGATTAATGCCACAGGTTTGTTCTATTGAGATTTAAAATCTTAATGGGAGCATAAATTCTGCTTGACAAGCATTAATTGTCAATAGTGTCTGACTGTCCCCAGTCAATGGGTTCAGGCCAAGTGAGGAACAATGGATGTGATTGACCTGTGATTGACCTCTTTAGAACTTATGATCCCTCCAGGTGATGCAGGCCCAGTTTGCCCAGGACAACAACCCAGATGCCCAGACCCTGCAGAAGCTGGCAGAGCAGACAGGCCTGAGTAGGAGAGTCATACAGGTTAGATATTCATACACAGTTCTAATCAACGCATGCCTTAATCAACATAGGATATATATATATATATATATATATATATATATATATATATATATATATATATATATATATATAAATATATATAATATTTTCTACCACTTTGACTGTAGAGAGTATTTTGTTTGGATTGTTGACAAAAAAATGACAATTAAATCAATTTTAATCCCACTTTGTAACACAACAAAATGTTGAAAAAGTAAAGGTGTGTGAATACTTTCTGAAGGCACTGTATGTGGATTGTACTTTGGAAATATATATATATATATAATTGATTTAATTCTCATTTTTTTGTCAACGATCTACACAAAATACTCTCTAATGTCAAAGTGGAGGAAAATATTAAATATATATTTATATAAATATATATATATATATATATATATATATAATATTTCCAAAGTACAATCCACATACAGTGCCTTCAGAAAGTATTCACACACCTTTACTTTTTCAACATTTTGTTGTGTTACAAAATGGGATTAAAATTGATTTAATTGTATTTTTTTGTCAACGATCTACACAAAATACTCTCTGATGTCAAAGTGGTAGAAAAATTCTAACATTTGTAAACTATTCGTGAAACTTAAAACACTAATATATCTTGATTAGATAAGTATTCAACCCCCTGAGTCAATACATGTTAGAATCACCTTTGGCAGCAATTAGAGCTGTGAGTCTTTCTGGGTAAGCCTCTAAGAGCTTTCCACTCCTGAATTGTGCAACATTTACCCTTTATTCTGTTCAAAATTCTTTAAGCTCTGTCAAGTTGGTTGTTGATCAATGCTAGAAAACGATTTTCAGATCTTGACATATATTTTCAAGCCGATTTAAGACAAAACTTTAACTCGGCCACTTTGGAACATTCACTGTCTTTTTGGTAAGTAACTCCAGTGTAGATTTGGCCTGTTTTTTTAGGTTATTGTCCTGCTGAAAGGTGTCTGGTGGAAAGCAGACTGAACCAGGTTTTCCTCTAGGATTTTGCCTGTCCTTAGCTCCATTCCACTTCTTTTTTATCCTGAAAGACTCTGTAACTGTCTTAAAGTCACCATTGGCCTCATGGTGAAATCCCTGAGCGTTTTCCTTCCTCTCTGGCAACTGAGTTAGGAAGGACACCTGTATCTTTGTAGTGACTGGGTATATTGATACACCATACAAAGTGTAATGAATAACTTTACCATGCTCAAAGGGATATTCAGTGTCTGCTTTTTTTTTTTTTTTTACACATATCTACCAATAGGCGCCCTTCTGCGATGCATTGGAAAACCTCCCTGGTCTATGTGATTGAATCTGTGTTTGGAATTCACTGCTCGACTGATGGACCTAAAAATAATCGTATGTGTGGGGTACAGAGATGAGGTAGTCATTAAAAAAGTATGTTAAACACTATTCTTGCATACAGAGTGAGTCCAACTTATTATGTGAAACGTTAAGCAAATTTTTACCCCATGAACATATTAGGCTTGCCATAACAAAGGGGTTGAATACTTATTGACTTTACAGTTTTGAATTTCTTATTAATTTGTACAAATTTTGAAAAACATAATTCCACTTTGACACTATGGGGTATTCTGTGTAGGCCACAACATCTCAATTTGATCCATTTTAAATTCAGGCTGTAACACAACAAAATGTGGAAAAAGTCAAGGGGTGTGAATACTTTCTGAAGGCACTGTCAGTACAAAAAAATCAGATTTAGCGTCAGTTCATTGTAGTATCATTTCGTTTTTAAAAGTTTTAAGTAAATACTAATTACGTCATATTTATGTGGTAAAAAACAACACTAAAATTCGAAATATACTTAATTTTATTGACAAACATTTATTCATCCATTGATCCTGAGAGACCACGACCATGAATATGGTATAGTTTTCTTTAAGTACTTACCCCACAGCCAGCATTAGCATCACAGATAGTGAAACAATGGGAGTGGTAGTACCTATCTATGGCAGGAGGCTTCAAAAAGCATGCCTAAATCCTAAAAGTCACTTCAAACCAAATGAATTATATAACATTTCCCAAGTAATACTTTTTTTTTTCATTTTTCAGAGAGTAAACACCAATACAGCACTATGTACAGTGTATTCAGAACCCTTGACTTTTTCCACATTTTGTTACATTACAGCCTTATTCTAAAATTGATGAAATCGTTTTCCCCCTCACCAATCTACACACAATACCCCATAATGACAAAGCAAAATCAGGTTTAGAAATGTTTGCAAATGTATAAAATAAAAAAAACCTGAAATAACACATTTACAAAAGTATTCAGACTCTTTACTCAGTACTTTGTTGAAGCACCTTTGGCAGCGATTACAGCCTCGAGTCTTCTTGGGTATGACGCTACAAGCTTGGCACACCTGTATTTGGGGTGTTTCTCCCATTCTTCTCTGCAGATCCTCTCAAGCTCTGTCAGGTTGGATGGGGAGTGTCGCTGCACAGCTATTTTCAGGTCTCTCCATAGATGTTCGATCGGGTTCAATTCCGGGCTCTGGCTGGGCCACTCAAGGACATTCAGGGACTTGTCCCGAAGCCACTCTTGCGTTGTCTTGGCTGTGTGCTTAGGGTCGTTGTCCTGTTGGAAGGTGAACCTTCGCCCCAGTCTGAGGTCCTGAGTGCTCTGGAGAAGGTTTTCATCAAGAATCTCTCTGTACTTTGCCCCGTTCATCTTTCCCTCAATCCCGACTGGTGTCCCAGTCCCTGCCTCTGAAAAACATCCCCACAGCATGATGCTGCCACCTCCATGCTTCACCGTAGGGATGGTGCCGGGTTTCCTCCAGACGTGGCGCTTGGCATTCAGGACAAAGAGTTCAATCTTGGTTTCATCAGACCAGAGAATCTTGTTTCTCATGGTCTGAGAGTCTTTAAGGGCCTTTTGGCAAACTCCAAGAGGGCTGTCATGTGCCTTTACTGAGGAATGGCATCCATTTCACAACTGTACCATAAAGGCCTGATTGGTGGAGTGCTGCAGAGATGGTTGTCCTTCTGGAAGGCACTCCCATCTCCACAGAGGAACTCTGGAGCTCTGTCAGAATGACCATTGGGTTATTGGTCACCTCGACTGACCAAGGCGCTTCTCCCTCGATTGCTCAGTTTGGCTGGTTGGCCAGCTGTAGGAAGAGTCTTGGTGGTTCCAAACTTCTTCAATTTAAGAATGACGGAGGCCACTGTATTCTTGGGGACCTTCAATGCTGCAGAAACTTTATCGTACCCTTCCCCAGATCTGTGCCTCGACACTATCCTGTCTCGGAGGTCTATGGACAATTCCTTCGACCTCGTGGCTTGGTTTTTGCACTGACGTCCACTGTCAACTGTGGGACCTTATATAGACAGGCGTGTGCCTTTCCAAATCATGTCCAATCAATTGAATTTACCACAGGTGGACTCCAATCAAGTTGTAGAAACATCTCAAGGATGATCAATGGAAACAGGATGCACCTGAGATTAATTTCGAGTCTCATAGCAAAGGGTCTGAAAACTTATGTAAACAAGGTATTTCTGTTTTTTAATTGTAATACATTTTCTAACATTTCTAAAAAACATTTTTTTCTTTGTCATTATGGGGTATTGTGTGTAGATTGATGAGGATTTTTATTTGTATGTAATCAATTTTAGAATAAGACTGTAACGTAACAAAATGTGGAAAAAGTCAAGGGGTCTGAATACTTTCCGAATGCACTGTATACATTTAGAGGGTTGCTGGTTTCTGTGTTACAGTTCTACCAAGTATTCATACCACTGAAATACTTTTATGAGCTGTTTTGACTGCAACTAAGCATATATGTAAGGTGATTTTGATTTTGTACAGTGTCATACATAGTTATAACTAGGTATAACCATAGGACAGTACATAAGGTGCTCCATATCTGCAGGTGATCTGTCTATCTGGTCAAAATCACTGATACAGGTCCCCCTCCACCCACGGATGATACCGTATGTATAAATAAATATTATGTCTCCAAAGAAACCTGGATACAAAAAAATATATATTTTTAGACTTGGCCTAGAATAACTACTTTTCATAGAAAACACACCAATACAGCTCTCTGTAGATTCAGAGTGTTTCTGAGTTCTGTATTGCAGTTCTATCAAATATTTATACCATTGACAGATGTTGTATACCATTGGCAGATTTTTATTGCAAAAAACCCCAACACTTTTTCTTTTGTACACAGTCGTACGAAACGTGGTATAGAAAAGTACAATTTCAGGCAAGAGCACATGATGTGCTATATCTCGGCAGATGATCGGTCTATCTGGTCAAAATCACTGATACAGGTCCCCCCTCCACTCTCTGGTGGGAGGGGGGGGGGGGATAGTTCCAAATAGTTCCATAAGGGTTCTTTGCGGAGGGATAGGGTTCTACCAATAACATTTTTGATCAGAAGAACCCTTTTCGGAAGTCAAGGGTTCTTTGTACGGCACAGGGTTCTACCAAGAACCTTTAACATATTAAGAACTGGTTTTGGAAGAAAGAAAAAAAGGTTCTTTGATGATTCTTTGGAAGGCAAGAAGGATTATTTCAAATCAAATCAAATGTTATTGGTCACATACAGATGGTTAGCAGATGTTAATGCGAGTGCAGCGAAATGCTTGTGCTTCTGGATGCAGTAATATCTAACAAGTTATCTAACAACTCCCCAACAACTACCTGTGAATGAGAATATGTACAAATAAATATATGGATGAGCGATGACTGAGCAGCATAGGCAAGGTGCAATAGATGGTATAAAATACAATATATATATATATATATATGATATGAGAAGTGTAAGATATGTAAACATTATTAAATTGGCATTATTTAAAGTGGCATTGTTTAAAGTGACCAGTGATTCGTTCTCCATGTAGGCAGCAGCCTCTCTGAGTTAGCGATTACTGTATAACAGTCTGATGGCCTTGAGATAGAAGCTGTTTTTCAGTCTCTCTGCCCCAGCTTTGATGCACCTGTATCGACCTCGCCTTCAGGATGGTAGCGGAGTGAACAGGCAGTGGCTCGAGTGGTTGTTGTCTTTGATGATATTTTTGGCCTTCCTGTGACATCGGGTGCTGTAGGTGTCATGGAGGGCAGGTAGTTTGCCCCCGGTGATGCATTGTGCAGACCACACCACCCTCTGGAGAGCCTTGCGGTTGAGGGCGGAGCAGTTGCTGTACCAGGCTGTGATACAGCCCGACAGGATGCTCTCGATTGTTGATCTGTATAAGTTAGTCAGGGTTTTGGGTGATAAGCTACATTTCTTTAGCCTCCTAAGGTTGAAGAGGTGCTGTTGCGCCTTCTTCACCACACTGTCTGTGTGGGTGGACCATTTTAGTTTGTCGTTGATGTGTACACAGAGGAACCTAAAACTTTCCACTTTCTCCACTGCTGTCCCTTCGATGTGGATAGGGGGGTGCTCCCTCTGCTGTTTCCTGAAGTCCACGATAATCTCCTTTGTTTTGTTGACGTTGAGTGAGAAGTTGTTTTCCTGACACCTGACACCACACTCCGAGTGTCCTCACCTCCTCCTTGTAGGATGTCTCATCGTTGTTGGTAATCCAGCCCACTACTGTTGTGTCGTCTGCAAACTTGATGATTGAGTTGGAGACGTGCAGGGGGCTGAGGGAGGGGAGGGGGCTGAGCACGCACCCTTGTGAGGCCCCAGTGTTGAGGGTCAGCGAGGTGGAGATGTTGTTTCCTACTTTCACCACCTGGGGGCGGACCATCAGAAAGTCCAGGACCCGATTGCACAGGGTGTTGTTGAGGCCCAGGGCCTCCAGCTTGATGATGAGCTTCGAGGGTACTATGGTGTTGAATGCTGAGCTGTAGTCAATGAACAGTATTCTTACATAGGTATTCCTTTTGTCCAGATGGGTTAGGACAGTGTGCAGTGTGATGGCGATTGCATCGTCTGTGGACCTGTTGGGCGGTATGCAAACTGAAGTGGGTCTAGGGTAGCCGGTAAGGTGGAGGTGATATGATCCTTGACTAGTCTCTCAAAGCACTTCATGATGATAGAAGTGAGTGCTACGGGGCGGTAGTCATTTAATTCAGTTATCTTTGCCTTCTTGGGTACAAGAACAATGGTTGCCATCTTGAAGCATGTGGGACAGCAGACCGGGATAGGGAGCGATTGAATATATCCGTAAACACACCAGCCTGCTAGGGATGCCGTCTGGGCCAGCTGCCCTGCGAGGATTAACACGTTTAAATGTTTTACTCACGTTGGCAACGGAGGGAGGGGGGGGGCACAGTTCTTGTTAGCGGGCCGCGACGGTGGCACTGTATTATCCTTAAAGCGGGCAAAGAAGGTGTTTAGTTTGTCTGGAAGCGTGACGTCTGTGTCAGTGACGTGGCTGGTTTTACTTTTGTAGTCTGTGATTTCCTGTAGACACTGCCACATATGTCTCGTGTCTAAGCCGTTGAATTGCAAATTCATTTGGTCCCTATACCGGCTTTCTGCTTGTTTGATTGCCTTGCGGAGGGAATAACTACACTTTTTATATTCATCCGTATTCCCACACCTTTTTCCATGGTTAAACGCAGTGGTTAGGGTAGGTTTGGAAGGGAAGAAGGGTTTCACATAGAACCATGAATTATATTTCCCAGCATGCTCTATTGCCGGGAGATTTTCAGAATTGTTTCTTTTACTTTGTAAACTGGGTGGTTCAAGCCCTGCATGCTGATTGGCTGAAAGCCGGGGTTTATCAGATCGTATAACATCGGTATGACAACAGTTTTATTTTTATTGCTCTAATTATGTTGGTAACCAGTTTATAATAGCAATAAGGCACCTCATGGGTTTGTGAAATATGGCCAATATACCACGGCTAAGTGCTGTGTCCTAGCACTCCGTGTTGCGTCGTACATAAGAACAGCCCTTAGCCTTATTGCTGAAGTAATATCTGTGTTTTTCCATGCACATTGATTGGTTGATTAATGTAATGCTACACAAAGATAAATAACATACTGTTTTCTAAACTAATCCAATCTGTTAGTAATTGGATTTATTGCACCAGTTACTGAGATGGTTGTTACAGTTTAGATGATTGAGGTAGTCTCAGTATTCAATCTTCCCTACCCTGGCAGTCATTCTGAATGCAGGTTGTGGGTGATTAACAAATCAACTTGTTGGATACCCTAACTCTGGCTGGATTCCAATAGGAATTACACATCACTTTGCAAGCCAGCACAATGTGACTTGCAGGCCTGTTGTGGCCTGTAAACCAGGGGATTCCTAACAGCTCTGTGTTAGGGTATAACTAGGCCCTCAAATAAAGGCCTTATGACATACAGTACAGTATGTAATGTATTGTCATAAATAATACAATTTTAAAGGCTAATAAGGCTGGTGGAACCGTTTATAGAGGGTTCTAGGAAGAACTCTCCAAAGATAAATTCTTGTTAGAACCCTTCATAGAGAGTTCTAGGTAGAACCATATAAAGGGGGTTATTTGAAGAACCCTACATATAGGGTTTTAGAACCCTCTGCAAAGGATTCTACCCAGCACCAAAAAGGGTTCCCCTATGGGGACAAAGCGAAGAACCCTGTATGATTCTACTTAGCACCTTTTTTTCTAAGAGTGTAAAGGCAGAATTAGGTCCTTTTGGCTGGGGTCAAAATTACCCCAAAGGTCCATATTGATACAGAAACGCTAAACATTTATATGGATTTATTAAGAACAAGTTGATTGACACAGTCATGAAAATGACCCCATTGGTAGGTAGTAAGTATGAGGGTTAATTAAGTGTGTCACTATTGAATGCCAGTACTAAAACATGACACTTCTTATATACAATCCAGGTTTGGTTCCAGAACTGCAGAGCACGCCATAAGAAGCATGTGAGCCCCAACCACTCCTCAGCCACCCCCCTGTCCTCCCTGCAGCCCGGTCGCCACTCCCAGCCCACCCCAGCCCCAGAAGAGCTGCAGTACACAGCCTACGGCACCCCAGAGGGCTCCATGCTCACCGCGCTGCACTCCTACATCGATGGTAAGCTGAGAGATAGCCTGCGAGATAGCTTGCGTCCCAAATGGCACCCTAGTCCCTTTATAATGCACTGCCTTTTGGCTCTATGAGCCCTGGTCAAACGTAGTGCACTATAAAGTGAATAGGGTGCCATTTGGGACATACGATAGGCTGCACCAGAGCCATATAGAAAGACATATGAGTATATCTCTGGGCTGCAGTGTGTTTAGCAGTCAAATAGAGTTATAGGAGCAGTAATCTCTTCTGGATAGGCTGGAACATAAGTGGTATCATTTAACGTTTTGTCTGTCAAAAGACTGTGGGTTGCGATGACTTAAAAAAGGCCGTATTTCCGGTGCTCTGGTTTTCTGCCACTGGTTATTTGGACGTATCAGGATTGGGTGATGGTGGTGCTTAAAGTGGGAGCGGGTATTTCTAGCAATGATTTCAAGCTTAACGTTTTGGAATGGGTCGAGTATCTGACCCAATTACTCAAGATTTTAGTTCTGGTTTTCTGAAATTATAGAAACAGATTTAATAGAAGAGATATTAGGGTTTGACGAAACATTTGTTTTCAATATGGGATACGTCCCTAATGGCACCATATTCCCTATATAGTGCCTCTACTTTTGACCAGAGCTCTATGTGGCCTATAAGACCAGAGTAGTGCACTATAAAGTAGTGATGGATGTATTATTAGTGTCTCATGCTTGTCCTCTATCTCCACAGTGCACTCCCCTCAGTCTATGCTGTTCCATCCCCTGCTGCCCCCCCACGCCATGACCTCCCTTCCTGTGACCCACGCCTGAGCCAGACACACACACACGCACACAATTTGCCAGAGCCTCACACACCACCAGGGATCTTCAGTCTAGTAGGTTTCTTCTTAACAAATTAATTAAGTGTAACATTTCATGTGACTTGTCAGTAAGGGTCATGCTAGAAGCCTTATCTGTCTGAAAGGAGCCCCATACACACTTAGGTTGTACAACTGATGTTCAATGCATTTGTCACAACGGTTGATACAGCAGTTTTTTCCCCCCTTCCAAAAATATATACACAATTACTACACAAGTACAATGGTTGAGTAAACATGTTTGCGCGTACAAACTCTTTTTTGTACAATACAAACATGAGTTGCATCACAACTATTGTGTCATACTTTAAACATCAGTTGGATAACCGGAGTGTGTACAGAGCTTTGTGTATTTATTGCAAAGTGCCACAGTTTGATGCCGATCTTTTATCTAAGGGGGGAAACTAGACTGCCATTGACAAACCATTGTGAAGTTTATCTTAAATTATGAATTATTTGTACATCAGTATTTAAATTATTGTTGTTTCATGTATTTAATGTATGTGATTAAGAAAATAAATGTTTATTGACAAAATTACTTTATAGAACAGTGACAGTTTCTACTCACAACAACATCAACCAACAGTACCACAATGAAGCAAAGCTAAACGGGAGAAATGGACTCAGTCAACGTCATAAATGTCATGTACATTTTTGGAGAATGACACATGGCATGGAAGGCACCTCCATATACTCAATAAGACACAAATGGTTGATTAGCATCAATTTATAAAATAAAAAAACTAAAGCAAACCCCAAACAAATATTCTTGTTATTAAATAATATGCTTATATACAGTCCAAACATTCATACATACTCACCGTTTAAAATAAAATATAGATATGCAAAATTCTTTACAAAAAAAAAATCTCTGAACGAAGTTAGGAATCTACCATTGGAGAGAAGATAGAGTAGACATACTGCATGCATCAGTCACAGACATGTCAGGCACTCTGTCCGCAAGAGTCTTTTAGCATCTTGTCGCCGTGCTGTTTGTGATCCGTCCATGCGATGACCTTGAGAGGTAGAGGGGAATGTAAGGCATACACTAACCATGTGTTTACTGTGGTAAACCCAAAGAGTTCACTTCCCAAAGGAGGGAGGGATTCCTCTTATTGATCTCCTCATCTGATTTGTCAAAGGTACAGTGTTCTACCACATGGTGATGGAAATGAATGGGTGAGTAGAAAGATAAATGACTCTACAGACTGTAAATTCTTTTGTCATCTTGTACAGTGCCTTCAGAAAGTATTCACACCCCTTGCCTTTTCCACATGTTGTTGTGTTACAGCCTGAATGTAAACTTGATTACATTTAGATTTTGTGTCACTGGCTTACACACAATACCCCATAATGTCAAAGTGGACTTATGTTTTTAGAAATGTTTACAAAATAATAAAAAATGAAAAGCTGAAATGTCTTGAGTCAATAAGTACTCAACCCCTTATGGCAAAACTAAAGTTCAGGAGTAAAAATGTACTTTAATGACTACCTCATCTCTGTACCAACATTAAATTATCTTGAAGATCCCTCAGTTGAGCAGTGAATTTAAAAACACAGATTAAATCACAAACACCAGGGAGGTTTTCCAATGCCACGCAGAGAAGGGCACCTATTGGTAGATATGTAAAAACAAACAGACATTGAATATCTCTTTTAGCATGGTGCAATTATTCATTACACTTTAGGTGGTGTATCAATAAACCTAGTCACTACAAAGATACAGGCGTCCTTCCTAACTCAGTGGCCGGAGAGGAAGGAAACCGCTAGGAATTTCACCATGAGGCCAATGGTGACTTTAAAACAGTTAGAGTTTAATGGCTGTGATAGGAGAAAACTGAGAATGGATCAACAACATTGTAGTTACACCACAATACTAACCTAAATGACAGAGTGAAAAGAAGGAAGCCTGTACAGAATAAAAAAATTACAAAACATGCATCCTGTCTGCAATAATTCACTTACAGTACCAGTCAAAAGTTTGGACACACCCACTCATTCCGGGGTTTTTCTTTATTTTGACTATTTTCTACATTGTAGAATAGTAGTGAAGACGTCAAAACTATGAAATAACACATGTGGAATCATGTAGTAACCCAAAAAGTGTTAAACAAATCAAGATATATTTTATATTTGATATTCTTCAAAGTAGCCACCCTTTGCCTTGATGACAGCTTTGCACACTCTTTGCATTCTCTCAATTTGTTTCACTTACAGATTATTTAGTGTAGATCGTTGACAAAAATTACAATTAAATCCATTTGAATCCCACTTTGTAACAACAAAATGTGGAAAAAGTCAAGGGGTGTGAATATTGTCTGAAGGCACTGTACATACTATAGCATATGCATAGTCATAGTTTATTGGCATTGTTGCATTAATGGAGGACTGTTCTTTCATGGCAATAACAGGGAGAGAAGAAAGCACAGGCGCCTGTAGTAATCCATTCAGATTATTCACGGATATGCATTACTTCCATATTTACATGATCATGAGGTTGTTGTGCCCTTACACAGGTCAAATTTCAATAACAAAAATGGTATGGACATGTGCTACTGTACTGTATCCCAGTGGAAAAGGATGCTCTATCTCTGATACTGGCAGTGATGCCACTATGGGACAGACGTAGTAATGGCACATTATCTGTCCCCACAGTGCTGTTGCACAAAGAAGGAATGGGACGAAGACCTTAGACCAAAAACCTTGAATGGCATACAAGAGGGAAACATAATTTGTAACACTGTGCGTTTTATGGTCAATGGAGGCCAGAATCCAATACATACAGGTAAGGGTCCTCGACGCTGCATTCCTGCTGATTTCCGTTGCACTTTGGCACTTACTGAAGCACCTAATTGTAGGGCTATTACATACTTACAATTGGACAAGTTAGAAGGTTGCTACAACGAGACATTAGCACAATGGACAATGTATGGCAAATAGCTTTCTCAATAGGAGAAAATAAAAGTTAGTGCTCCAAGGAGCTTGAAGAGCGTAATTATACATGGTAACTACGGACATTTCGTGTACAGTATTAACCCAAGCAGCCGTTCACTCAGCTGTCTTGGTGTAACCTTTCTTAAAAGGCCCAGTGCAGTCAACATTCATATTTCCTGTTTTGGTGGGATGGAGTTTTGGCCTGCCTGGTGACATCACCAGGTGACAAATGAGCTAATAGACCAATAAGAACGAGAGTTCCTAACCTCTCTGCCAATAAAAGCTGGTTTTCCCCTCCCGACTCAGACCAGTCCCAGACAGTCCTAGCATAATTCTTGCTTGAGAAATTGCTCTTTTGCTGAGAAGCTATTTTTGTTTCTCTCTGACCTCTTTAATTGAAACCACAGTAACGTACTTAATTGTTACCCAGACATGATATCGTGATTTAAAACGTCTGTACTGGACCTTTAAGATGTCCACCTTAAGAGTACCATCTTGTGGCTGGTTTGAGTTCCTGCATACAGTGACATGGGCCTGCTGACAGGTAGTATGTGGTGCAACCTATTATTATACAAATGTACACTTCGCTGTTCACTCAAGTAAGTGCTTCACAGTACATTGGTAAAACCAAGAACTTGCCGTTGCCTTAAAATGCACGATTTGGCCACAGTTAAGCTAACCGCACTGTTGTCATTGTTCATGGTGATAGTTCGTTAGTACATCCAAGTACTGTAAGGCAAGATAAGACAATTCACATATTATGTCCAAAGAGCATAATAATAATGGTAGCAGGTACAATATGGACCAGGATTAGAATTGTCTGTCTTCCATCTCTACATCATGCACAGGTGCCTTCCCCCATCTCCATCACCTCTCCTGCCTCTGTCTCCTCCAGTCACCCTGTATCTGTTCCTCTCTTCTCATCTTCCCCGCTCTCTCTTGTCTTTCCTCCTCTTGCTGTTCTTCTTGTCGAGAATTTGCCTCAGGGTGCTGCTCATGTAGAAGGGTCTGGCAGCAGAGCCGCTGTTCACCTCCAGATCCACCACTAAGGACAGGAACACACAGCCAGTCACATACCACAGACACTATGTTACATACCCCTTAACCTACCATTAAACATTCTCTAACACAGTCATATTCCTCCAAATCTATTTGAAATACCAAACTCATTTTTCAGATACTTACTCTCAAAGCACGGTTTCATAAAATCCACTTGATCCCAACCAAACCATCTTTTATTACCTCAAACCCATTGTTTGACAACAGGTCTTCCCCAAATCCTGTGCAATACCACAACCCCAGTGTCAATGTAAACATTTCATAAACCCTATGTTTAATACAAATCAAGATATCAATTACCCAAGAGTTGTGCTATAATTGAACCATTCACAAAAACAACCCCCCCCCCCCAAAAAAATGGAGTCATTGATACAAAAGAGTTCTGCTGTACAAAAACATAAAAAATCCTCCATACAGATGCGAGTTACAGTACCTAGTATTAAAAACAGCACTACTATTCCATATAAAATGACTAACAATGGCTTTAACATCCTTTTAGAAACGGTATTTCTTTTAGAAACGGTTCTCGGCGTTAGAATGTAAAACCACAAAACAATAAGAGGAACATTTCTCCCGTGTAATTAGGCACGTTTACTAGCAACTGCATTCGGGAATTCCTGAAACGTGTCAGGGTCTATTCAAATCTCATTCTTAGCATCAGCATCCGTGTGTACAAAAAGTCTTGAACCTTCGTCAGCCAAACATCATATCTGTCACTTACAGTATACCAATGATTGTTAAACCAAACAGTCCTACGAGTGTCTGTGACCCTGTAGACTCATGGGTGCGTTCGAGTTTATCTATGTAGCGTTACACATTACGTTTGGAGCAGTGTTCTTGTGCCCAGGACTCTGTAGAAGTATCTGTAACAGTGTCTATAAATATGGTGGACCAAAAGTGCCTCTTCAACTAATGTTAAGCATAAACAGCCAAAAAAACGATCATGCTTGACAGAAAAGCCACCTCAAGGTTATTTTCCACACATGAGTGCCTAAAACAGCTCTGGGGTTGGGTAAATCCTCCCCCAATCCTAACCTTAACCACTGGTGAGGAAAATGCTATACAGGCCAACCCAAGATCAGGGTCTAAGGGCAACTTCACCTTAAACATGACCTTACATTACAGTACATATAACCGTTGCACAAACACAGTAGTGTCAGAAGGGGGTGCCCTTGTACTGTGTCACCCCACAACTCCATAATGTTTTGACCATCTGAAAAAGTACATCAATTGCATCCGAAATACAGAGATCTCATTTTGCAGTATGTGTGCCTCTTGCTATGTGTTGGGCTAATGGCAATTTCACCCTTGTCTCACACACACACACACACACACACACACACACACACACACACACACACACACACACACACACGTCCACTGTGCTGCTGCAGCGCTCTCTAAGTAAGGCAGAGATCAGCAGTGCACGGTGAGATCAGCACGGCAGAGAAAGAAAGGGACAGAAGCATGACAGAGAAAAAAGGCAAATATCAGAAGTATCAACGGCGGTGGCAGCAAGAGGGAGGAAGTTGAATAGACATAACCCCCACCCACATACACCACCCTCTTGGGTCCTGCCAAGGCCTTTCTGGTCAGTCCTGGCCAGTCTGGAGTCCAGCCCAGCCATTAGGCTCTGCTCTAGTATGCTCCAGACCACAAACACTCCCACACAGACGGTGAATGGGCCAGTCCTTCAGTGAGTCAGTGTTCTGGCCTATCACTAGGCAGATGTTCAGTGTGGTGGCCTATCAGGAGGCAGCATAGAGTTTGGAGCCCTGCTCTCTGCGGAGGATTCGGTGCAATTGAGGGGACATGTAAAAGGGCTTGAGGGGCGAGCCGTCATTCCTCTCCAGGTCTTCACCTTAACCGGGCCCCACGGGATAGGAAGCATTGCCACAGAGGAGAAGGAGGAGAGGAGCAGACAACATGTAGGTAGGAAGGCAGAAAGAGAGAATACGAGAGAAAGGAGTTAGCAGAGCCAAACGATTTAGAAAGTCAAGCAGCAAAATGAATTTGGAGAAAAGTTTAGAATGGTTTAAGTCCGCCAAAATGGCCAGTGAATTATAACCATCTAGTTCAGTGATTAGAGTGCAGCCAAGGCAAGGTTTGACAGAGGACATGCAAATAACACAGTCTCCGTACAATTCAAAAAGTTTAATAGTCTTCACTAGTTCTTCACTGTAAGAACACGTGATAGAAATCATCAATAATTACAGTGTAAAAAAAATTAAACTAGAATAACCTTTTGCCTGACGTATTTAAGAAAACGGTCCATCACTAACTTTCTAATAGGGTCATATGACATGGAGAACCTTTCAATTCACCAACAAAGTTCCAACACAGACCCTTGTGTCTTTGTATCATATAAACGCCCTCGCACCCCCAGGCTGGGCTGTATTTAAAGAGATGAATGGTGTACTTACAGAAACAAAGGAATAAGGTGTCCACACACATAGCGTAGACATTGAAGAAGCCATGGGCGATCAGGTAGGATCCAAATATCACCGTCTGTCAATCGGAGAAGTCCGTGAACACACTTAGCAACAAGCAATGCTAACCCAAACTACATTTGATGTAATGATATTTCTTACCAGCAGGGGGACCCAGTAGTAATTTAGTGATGGCACTTCTTCTTGAATAACTGGTATCTTACGGGTGAAGAAGAAGAACGCTAAAACACCTGGGGGGGGGGAAATAACAATAGAAAAATGAACGACTAATAACGAGAATACAAAGAGTGCCTTTCAAAGAGACGCCTGAACTCAAGCATGCACAGTGTCACTGTTTCAAAGTACTCCATCCCTTTGTGTACCGTGACTCATACAGTGGTTAGACATTGTCAACACACCAGCGTGTGGGAAAGACCGGGAACTCACCAACACTCCCTGAAATAAGCACTTTTCCCAAGAAGAGCAGAAAGTCTGTCACCTTGTCCAGCACTGCCACCCTACAGAGGAGAAGAAACTCATTGGAGAAGCCCAGAGGCCCAGAGAGAGACAGTCACCCCCATGACAGACAGACTCACTCTATTCTAACGGAAAGCAAGCTTTACAGTGCCTTACCTTACTACGTTCCTCATCAGGAGGAAGAAAGCATCCTTAGCCGAGGTGCAGAAGTTCTTCCCATATATCGCAATCTGGTGCGAGAAAGTATTCATGATTCCAACAGTTTGCGTAAGATGGTTATCAGAACTGCCTGAGCAGCTGTTCTATAGAAACTGTATCGAAAGTAAACGTCTGAAAACAAGAGATTTAACTCTGCTCCGTCCCAGACTCACCATGATGTAGGCGTTCCGGTTCATGAACTTGATGAAATGCTCCAGGCACCAGAAGCAGCATTTGAGACAGCAAATCAGGAAGCGGGCAAAAGCATTGTGCGCGCCTGAAAAGACATGATGACCATCGTCATGAAATGAAGGTCAAATAAATGTACACCACTGTATATAAACATAGAAAAAAAGGCAGTGGGTTTAGTGTGAGCACAAAACCCACCTTTGAGTTTGTGATCCAGGTACTCCAGAACAATGCGGAACATCTGCACTACAGCCAGGATCAGAGAGCCAAACGCCAGAGAGCCTGTGTGGTACCTGGACGATGCACTGTATTACCAAACTGCTCATGTGTGTGTTGAAAAAATTTGCTTACAGTGCATTCGGAAAATATTCAGACCCTTGACTTTTTCCACATTTTATTACATTACAGCCTAATTCTAAAATTGATGAAATCGTTTTTTTCCACCTCATCAATTTACACACAATACCCCATAATGACAAAGCAAAAACAGGTTTTTAGAAATGTTTGCAAATATATTACAAATAAAAAACTGAAATATCACATTTACCTAAGTATTCAGACCCTTTACTGAGTACTTTGTTGAAGCACCTTTGGCAGCGAATACAGCCTAGAGCATTCTTGGGTATGAGCCCACAAGCTTGGCATACCTGTATTTGGGGAGTTTCTCCCATTCTTGAGATCCTCTCAAGCTCTGTCAGGTTGGATGGGGAGCGCCGCTGTACAGTTATTTTAAGGTCTCTCTAGAGATGTTAGATCGAGTTCAAGTCGGAGCTCTGGCTGGGCCAATCAAGGATATTCAGAGACTTGTCCCGAAGCCACTCCGGTGTTGTCTTGGCTGTGTGCTTAATGTTGTTGTCCTGTTGGAAGGTTAACCTTCATTCATCTTTCCCTTGATCCTGACTAGTCTCCCAGTCCCTGCTGCTGAAAAACATCCCCACAGCATGATGCTGCCACCACCATGCTTCACCGTAGGGATGGTGCCAGGTGTCCTCCAGATGGTGCCAGGTTTCCTCCTCCAATATTGGTTTCATCAGACCAGAGAATCTTGTTTCTCATGGTCTGTCCTTTAGGTGCCTTTTGGCAAACTACAAGCAGGCTGTCATGTGCCTTTTACTGAGGAGTGGCTTACATCTGGCCACTATACCATAAAGGCCTGATTGGTGGAGTGCTGCAGAGATGGTTGTCCTTCTCAAAGAATGATGGAGGTCAATGTGTTCTTGGGGACTTTCAATGCTGCAGAAATGTTTTGGTACCCTTCCCCAGATCTGTGCCTCAACACAATCCTGTCTTGGAGCTCTATGGACAATTCCTTCGACCTCATGGCTTGGTTTTTGCTCAAGTGTGTGCCTGTCTATATCAATTGAATTTACCACAGGTGGACTCCAATCAAGTTGTACATCTCAAGGATGATCAATGGAAACAGGATGCACCTGAGCTCAATTTCGAGTCAAATGGCAAAGGGTTTGAATACTTAAGGTATGTTTTTTATTTGTTATACATTTGCCAAAAATTCAAAAAAACTGTTTTCGCTTTGTCATTATGGAATATTGTGTCTAGACTGATGAGGACCTGAATACTTTCCGAATGCACTGTATACATCCACCATACACACACTCACTTCCCCCTTCAAATCATAAGCTTAAACACCTAAACACACTTAGGGTCAGTTTCCTGGACACAGATTAAGTGTAGTCCTGGACTAGAAGGCATGCCTAATAGAGACTCTCCATTAGGATAGATTTATAGTGCAGGACTAGGATTACTCCCTCAGGGGGAAATCAACCCAACACCCTCCTCCTTATGTGCTAATCCCATACAACTGGGAAAGTCAGTTCTACAACCTTCAACTGAAATGTGTCTTCCGCATTTAACCCAACCCTTCTGAAACAGAGAGTTGCGGGGGCCTGCCTTAACCGACATCCACGTCGTCAGCGTGCGGGGAACAGTGGGTTAGCTGCCTTGCTCAGGGGCAGAACGACAGATGTTTTACCTCGTCAGCTCGGGGATTCGATCCAGCAAACATTCGGTTACTGGCCCAACGCTCTAACCGCTAGGCTACCTGCCACCCCATTCAATGAACGTGGGGGTTTTCTTAAGAGTGAAATGATTTGAGCCAGCCTACCTTACAGCCCTACTGAAGGAGGAGAACAGTGGACAGGATGGTATATCCTGGGGCTTCCTAAGGGCCCAGTAGTAGGAGGCGAAGGCCCCGGCCAGGGTGCATTGTCCCAGGGCGATGGTGAAGTTGACCAGCCACAGGAACACCAGCAGGTTACACAGCTGCAGCACAAAGATGTAGCGGTGGTAGAGGCTCTCGCCGCCGTAGAAGGCAAAGGTGCACTGAGAGCCAGGGCACACCTTGGTCACGTTGGTCTGACTGAAGGTCTGGAGAGATTAGGGGAAGTTATTGGGTTAGAAGGAAATGGCACCCAATTCCCTATATTGAGCACTCCCTCTGGTCAGAAGCATACAACAGCACCCTTCTCCCATTCTCGATTTCCCCAGAATAGGGACTAGGGTGCCATTTCATGAAAGACCGAATGTAGCCAGAGCTCACAGATGTTGTCACTGGCTAGCGATTTCACAGCTGAATGATGTGTACTCCTGTTCAGGATTTCAAGGCCAATAGCATACAGTCGTTCTCAATGCAGCAATAACACCAATGTGATAAAGAGGAAGAGAGTAGAGAGAAAAGCAAACCTCTGGATCACAGGTGAGGTTGGCATACACGCATTTGTCCTGCGTCGACATGACCTTGTAAACAGCGTCGCCAGAAGACGCCAAGAAGCTGAGGGCAAAACCAGTTAAGGGCAACACAGAGGAATGGAAGCAGAAACAAGCATCACAATTTGTACCTGCCTATGAGCCATCAATATTGGGATTTCCACTAAGGGGTCAGCAGTTTTATTAGGTTCAATTCAAGACCAGTCAAGTTCAAGTATATTCCAATCACTATGACTCCATGGGTGATAGCTCAGAATGCTTCACCCGTAGCTACAATGGGTAACGCTGCATGTCAAGATAACTGTGCAAAGTGTGCACATAGTACAGTGAGGATGAGGCTTGGTAAATATATAGAGAGGATACACAGCAGTGACCGCCCAGTACGCTATGCAGATGGCCAGCAGCACAAAAGTGATGATCGGGTAGAAGAGAGTGGACATGATGTAGCCAATGGCCCTGGAGAAGAGAGAGAGAAAGAGAATGGAGAGAAAGTGGGGTGGGGAAAAATAGTAGTTAAAAGTTAGGCTAATGTTCCAGCACACAGACGATGGGTTCTATTCAAAGTGACACAACAAGAGAAGGTCAGAGTCACTCTCCTGAGAAAAGATTGCCACTCACCTGCTCCCCTCCTTCAGCAGAGCGATGGCGATGCGTACTCTCCTCCTCAGGAATATCAGGATTACTATGATGACCGCCTCAATGACCGATAGGGAGATCACTGCAATACAAATGATTACTACTAAGTAGAAAAAACGTGCTATTCCTCAGACCATAGCCTCTCCTGGCGTTTGACCAATTCATTTAAGCAATACCAGGTTGCATACAGTTAACAGGAAATCCTATGGTTTCCCCATCTCTAATTAATTTACTGATTGAGAAGCAAAAGCAAAACCAGCAGACATGTTTGGCACCCAACTGCTTCACAGCAAGTCCAAGAGACTCTGCACCTTGTGATAAACACAGTAAAACTGAGTTGACAGCCTTGTGCTAGGCTAGTATTTCCTGTGCTAAACAAATAGATGGGAGAAGTGGATGGCCACGCACTGAAGATGAGCCAGGTCTGACTGAGCTGCAGGTAAACTCTGAAGTCCGTCTGAAAGCCGATGTCAGAGATGGTGACGTCACCATCCCCGTGCGGCTTCCCTCTCAGTGTACTGAACTCCCAGTAGCAGTGCCAGATCCCTGAGAGAGACAGAGAAGAGAGAGAGAGAGAAATAGATGTGACACGGTGAGATACTGCACATGTACATCCCCTACATTTAGCTTGCCATGACAACAGAGGGGTTGACTGACAGCTGGAAGTGAGAAGATGTGGACACTGTCTCGCACACAAATCTACATACAGTAGCGGTATGTTTACCTTCAGTACAGTATGGGCTGGTGAAGTGTGGATAATGTAGTCAGGCTAAAGATAGCATTGTCCTCTTTTAGTGAGGCTAAAGCAGCTGTCGGGTCAGTGACGGAGAGCGTACTGTATTACTAACCGTAGCCCACCACAGCGATGACTCCGAAGATGATGAGCCACAGGAGCACTCCGGCTGTGAACCGCAGCAGCAGGATAAAGGCCAGGCTGACCACCATGGTGATCACCAGACCTCTAGAAACACACACACACACACACACACACACACACACACACACACACACACACACACACACACACACACCTTTTATGTAAGAGTGAGGACCACAGTAAAACATATACACATACAAAAATACATGCATGAATGCACACGGACACACTGGTGTCGGTCTTACATTAAGATCCAGTACCAGGAGTTGGCATAGTCCTCAAAGATCTTCATGCCAACCTCCTTGGCGTCTAGCAGACTGGTAATGCCACTGTGCAGGAGGGAGAGGAGAAGCGAGAGAGAAAGATTGAGGGAGAAATAAAGAATGAGAGCATGCTCATTTACGGAGAGAACATTGGCCTGTGTTGTGTTGCAACCCCTCTCACTTGCACACACAGCACAGGGTCACGACACACTGCAGTTTATGAGGGGGCTGTACAACCCTGGGAGACGGCACAGGTTGTAGGCAGGCGTCCCTGATAAATGTGTCACACGCCAACATATTAGTACCACCAAAGCGCTAGGAAGCAGCAATGCTCTCTATGACTCTGAAGCAGCAGGTTACTACTCCACCACAGTAGCAAAGGAACCCTCAGGAACGGGGATTATTAACAGGAAAAATACATACAAATGGGTCTTGAAGCTTAGTTATTCCTGTAGACATCTCTTTTGGTCATAACTACACGAACAAGCAGAAAATGGTAACAGTTCAACATACAGTACAAGCTGGACAAAGAGCTGATGGCAAAAATCACCAGGAATACTTCATCAGATATCCACTGTAGAACCACTGTACCTACAGCTCTTCCGCGACAAAACATTGTGCAAATATCTGGCTTTGTGAGTCCTCATTACTGCATTGGTAAACTGGCAACGCTACACTCTCTATCTAGAACCTTAGTGTTCTTCGGCTGTCCCCATCGGATAACCCTTGAAGAATCCTTGTTGGTTGCAGGTAGAACCATTTTAGAGGGTTCTACATGGAACCCGAAAGGGTTCTAGCTGGAACCAATAGGGGTTATCCTGTGGGGACAGCCAATGAACCCATTTGGAACCTTTTTTTCTAGAGTGTTATTGTAGATATCTGACCCAAAGTATTCCCTGATGCTTTTACTCACTAGATTATCAGCCTCTACAGGACTGTTGAAGAGCAGTAGCAAGAGACTAGAACCAACCTTCCCCTGGAGCTGTGCAGAATGTCTCGTGAGTCGAGCACCAATCTCGGTCTGTTTTATGAGGACAGCTACCACACGTCAGGAGGAAAGCTCACTCTAGGCATTAATTTCATCTGGACCATCATATTTCTCTAAAAAGCCCATGACCATACAGCTATAATAGCACATAATGCAACCTACTAAAGTAATTTTGTTATGAAAAAGGAGCCCCAGTAATTCTGTGTGTACCAATGAAAACGTAAGTGCTGTGCTATTGTGCCTAACGCACTCCACAGACCAGGCCTTAACAGATGGAGTTTGGCCGAACCTGTCGAAAACAAAATAATTGATGCTTTGTTAAAGTTTTTGGGGGGGAGGCAATGTAATTGGAAGGAAATTCTCTGTCCTTGGACAACTCTTTGAAGTGCTTGGCATTCAGGGGGAAATATGTGAAAGGCACTGGTGGGCTGTTGACATCTCATGCGTGAGGGTGAGATGAGCCATGCCTGAGGGTTCACCATCAGGCATAACAACAGAAGAATAGCTGGAGAGATGTTTTTTTTTTTTTAAATTACTTTGACAAAAACGCCCCTCTACAAAGACTGTAATTTCTAATAGGAAATGGTGGCGCAGTCATCCTAACTACAGATGCTGAGGACATACACAGCTCAAAGTTTGGGCGAGATGAAAGATGGCATTACACCTGTCATAACAAAAGCATTACACCAGTCAAAACAATGACATTACCAGTCAAAACAATGACATTACCAGTCAAAACAATGACATTACCAGTCAAAACAATGACATTGCCAGTCAAAACAATGACATTACCAGTCAAAACAATGACATTACCAGTCAAAACAATGCAGATGACATTAGATGACTAGTCCCCTGTGGAACTCTATTTGTGTTCAAATATATTCTATGAAAGTCAGAGGTAGGCCTATATATATATATAACTTGTGGTAATTACTGTGGTAATAATGCTAATTACTGCATTCATCTGATGCTGAGGCTGCTCTTATCCAGTTTCACGAATTGAAATCTTTGCAAACATTATGATAAGAAAATATCACTGAAGGAAGATGTTGATGAAAGCTAGGGGGTGACGTAACTCTCAGCTTTTAAAGACCAATACAGTAGATGAACTGTAAGCTAAGTTGTTACTCTTTGTTAGGGCTTCAATATGGATGTTAGCTCCACATCAGGCAACATTTGAAGGTAATCTGTCCTCTTTCCTTTCCACAGCCACAGTCGGAGAGGAACAGCAGCAGATTACCCATGACGCACAGTCAGGTGGGAAGGTTAGTTTGCAGACAGTGAGCTCGGGGCTACAGAAGGTTACGGTTAAAGGTTCAAATACTGTTATTAGTTTGAGACCTTTCCACTCCTTGCTGCATGGCGGTAACTCGGCTAAAAAGGAAAAGCATTCAACTGGTCATAACATCCTTCTTTCAAAGGCAAACATGATGTACTAATGATGGCAGCTCCTTAACACAAAACTATCAAGACCCTGCATCTG